>NC_133648.1:300341228-300650966 GCF_009905375.1 Apium graveolens | reverse complement strand
CGAGATATTCAAGTTATTTTGAGAATCTGATAAAGAACATAAATGTAAAAGAAAACTTTGGGATAATAAGGCATGAAGAAACGAATAAATGTTATATGTGACTGAATGTCAAGGAAGAGCATCATAAGATAAGTGAATTTTTTTACGACCGTTAGATTTTAAAAGATAAAATTGAGAGTAGCTTACAATAAATTTCCTACGGGAACTTCCTAGAACCAAAATGAATTATAATACGAGTTGGAGTATTAGGATGAATTGACCAAATTAGCGTATTTTCTTCTAAATAATAAAATATATATTTTTTTTCTCGAAGATTAAGTTCATGTGTATTTAAAGGAAATTATGTTATGACAATAAATTCACATATGAGCCGTATCAAGCCGAGATTATCTCCTCAATTCTTAAATCGGGAAGTAATTTCAGGAACGTTTATAAACCAAATGTGCCATGAGCTCAGTACACCGTTCGCGAATGGATGAGAAAAGTAAGAGAATAATTGAAGAGCTTCGACTGCGCTTCACTAACATGATTGATTAGAATTAGCAAGAAAAATAAAGCTTATTATGCATTATGTTCGCGGATAGTATTACATGCGATGAAGGTCGTATGTAAGCTGGCTATACCGACACATATGAAGCATATTTATAGTGTGTTTATATGTGTATACTCAAGAAGTGTAATCTAGATTCATTATATATGACAGAAACTTGATAGAATGTTACGTCAGTAAAAGAGTGTTGAGTAATAAGTCGATGTTGTGAGTTAAAGTTTATGAAGAAATCGTAAGGTTGAGAGGTCAACCTGAGAATTTGAAAGTGAGATACTTAAAAAGTGTCATCACTTGTTTCTTAGCACGATTCTGAGGACATAATCCTTTTTAAGGGGGAAGGATGTAAGACCCGAGAAAATTACGACTATTTTATGTTGTATTAAATAGAATGTTATGTGTTTTATTATAATGTGAATCATATTTGGTCATAAATTTGACATGTTGTGTGTTTTATATGTTCAGTATGACTTCAGATATTTTTCAGCTATTTTATTATGTGTTAAATGTGTTTATATGTAATATTATGTTATCGAGAATAAATTTTAATACTCGATATTGCGGGTGGAGTGTTTGGTAATATTTTGTGTTATATGGAGTTTACCATATTGATTTTTGAAACATCTAGTTAATTTTGAAAATATTTCAAATGATCTTACTGGGCCCTTATCGGTACTCCAAAGCCCACAAAAATCGTATTTTCATTTTTATAAAATCGTGGGACTTTCAAATATTCAATATTTTTGCATTTTTAAAGTATTTGTAATTTTTGAGAAATTTTGACATAATTTTTATATTGATCAGATTAAAAATTATTCCCCATTAATTATTAATATTGGGCTTATTATGTTTATTAAATGATATAATTAGGCCCTAAATAGTTTTAGGGATATACTTTATGATTATAAATTGATTTTATTTATTATTTATTATTAGCAAATTAAGAAAAATATATGAAAATTCAGAAAATACTCTGAAATTAGGGTCAGGGTTTGAAGAACAGTTCTTGGAATCAAAGCATAATTTTAAGGTGATCTGGAAAGCAAAAGTAGTCATGTTTGTAGTCATATTGATCCTCTCATCAAGCTCTATCAGATTATAGCATCAAATCATATCTCAGATTGGTAAATTTCTAAACCCGATTTTAGGGTTTATGTTCGGATTTGGGGGATTTAATTCCAGGGTTACTGAATGATTTTGATGTTACAAATAGATTGCCCATGATGATTAGAGTTGATTTAAGTTAGTTTTGCATTCGTTCTATTGTTGAAATAATTAAGTCGAGTTTCAAGTATTTTTCATTTTTTTAATTCAATTTTCAGATTGTTCTAGATGTTGGGTGTTAATATGGATCATATGAATAGATTATACGTGTTATTATCTTCATTTTGATATCAGGATCATGTTTTTTAGTTAAGTATTACTCGATTTAAGTTTTGGTCGGAAAAGCTCGAAGTTTTGGCCGATTTCAATGATTATTTTGCAGAATTATGTGTTCAGTTGGTTGGTTGTTGTGTTTGATGTTGGATTCGAGTGTGGGAATTGAACCGGAGTCGATTTGAACCAAAAACCAGTTCAACGCATGTGGTTTTGTCCTTCATCGGAGTTGACCGGACGTTTTCCACCAGCAGCAGGAGTTTTAAACCTGGTTATGTTCTTCATAACCCGGGATTTATCCCGGTTTTGATTTGATATCCCCCAAAACCTAATCCTATAAACTGTTTTTGGGGATTTATTTTAATAAAAATTCTAAAAATTGATTTTACTTCCAAAATTATTTAGTTAATTATTTTATATACCTAACTAATTTTTATTTTAATTTCAGATTTTTTTCCTTTTATTATTTTGAAAATCCAAATTTGATTAATTTTTTATATTTATTTTAGATAATTATTTAATAAAATAATTAGTTTGTTAATTCATTTAATCAATCAATTTTATTAATAAATATTTAAATAAAAAATTAATTATTTAAAATTGAGTCAAAGAATATTTTATATTTATTTGAGCTTTTAAAAAATATATAAAGGTATTGAATATTCAAATTAATATTATTATTAATTGAATTAATCTTATTTTATTCGTAATAAATAGACCGTTTGTCTGTTTAATACGAAACGAACGCGTCTAGACTCAGAAAAATATTCTGCTTCTATTAAAAATACGTTTGATACATAAATGATTTTGTTTCGAAAAGTCGCTTGCTTTGTAAACAGTTAAGAGTCGCGTATTTATCAAAAGTCATATTTTGACTCGATTTCAATTTTAAACATATCGATTCGAATGTTTTGACGAATTGAGTTATGTGTTATATGAAATACGTGGTACGTAAATTATATGTTTACATGCTATGTGAATATGTTGCACGTGTCTCTTAATTTTATATAATTAAACGTGATCCTTATTTGTTATCATCGGGTGGGTAGACGATAAAGATGGACGTATGAATTAGATAATTATATATTGTCGGTTAATTAAAATATTATCTTTTACGATAAATACACATAGTTTTAGGCATTCATGGCAAGACAAAGAGACTAAAAGTAAAGCTTATTTATATGTAATACATGAGACAAGTAGTACATCGATGAGAAAAACATATAATGGTGATTGACAAGGAATGGTCAGATAGCATGTCGATGGAAATACAGATATACCAGAGTTGAGTTATATGGAAGATGATTAAAGACCAGAGGGTTGATCAACTGAGGCAAGTATTTATTCTCTATTCTAAATTCGGAAGAGTTAAGTATTTTACATTTTGCTGCAATAAATATTGATTATGCAAGTATCCTTAATTCTTGTTATTTTATTATTATTTATGATCTATTGGGAAAATACCTATTGTTCTGGGTTATTTTTGAACCTTGAATCATGATGTTTTATCCAAAATGGTTTATCATCAAAATACTCTACGAATTGGATGGTTACGAAAAGGGCCAAGGATGGACTGGACCCTAAGGGCCAGGGATGGACTGGACCCTGATTTATTAGGCCAAAGTGTGCCTAGGTACCCGATATGATGGTGGGTCTATGCGGATGGGCATAGATCTGTATTATATTCTGACTGATCAGCAAAGTATAGTACATATGTTGGTTCTAGTGTCCAGTCTAATTTATTGTTGATCTCTATTAACGACATTGCTTCTTTGAAAGTTTTATGATTATAAAACCGAACAAATAATTGATTCATGAGATGAATCAATGAATTGTTCGCTGATCTTTTTCAGAGAAATCTGATCTATGATTAAGGCTATTAAGGGCCGATTTGTTTTATTTGCTAAAGTATTTAAATGAATAAAGATATTTATAAAACTATTGAAAAATTATTTCTAGCGGGTTCTTTTAATACTAATACTTGGAAACCAAATTATGATACTTGCTGGGCATTTTTGGCGCACTCTTGCTTTATTATTTCTTATGTTTTCAGTGTTACCTGAGGATAACTGTAGATAGCTCACAGTAGACAGCGTAATTGATAGATTCCAGCTTCAGGAAGTTGGTTATAACAGAGTGGATAAGACGAGGCAGTTGGTAAAGAGGTAGCAAAGTTTGAGTTAGTTTTTTAAAAGTTAGATGTTCAGATTCTTGTTTTATACCATAACATGTAATCGAACCTGAATTGAGGGGCCATCTGTATATTTATTATAATATACAGGTTTATATTGTTTAATGATGTTTGGTGACACCCAATCCTGTCCCCGAATTCAAGGGCTATCACAAAAAAATTCAAAACTAATAAAATCGCAAGTGCAAGAGGGTACACGAGTAAGGGGAAACTACGGGCCGAACAACAAAGAACACGTATTAAGCTTTCAATTTAATAAACTAACAAAAACAATTAACTAGAACTTAAAAATATCACTTTTAAAAGATCTAAGGAATGGATTTTATCGTCTAAAGATGAAAATCATGGTGCAGACATGAATTTTTAATAGCAAATAAACTCACAAGTATTTAAAGTAAAGACATCGAATCACTCCAAATCAAGTTACATTCAAAACCATAAAAATATTTCACATCCGTTTTACTAATGAAATCAACTCTCAAAATCATATGGATTGTAACTATACGTACTCCCAACTTTACTACTGTGTAATATATGAAATTACTCATAGACATGATAATTGAGATAATCAATAAAATAAATATGTGGCAACTAAAGCGCATACACTATGATATAAGGTTTCTTTAGCCAACAACATCTACCTCTTAAGAAGGGATTAGTTGAACATCATTGAAACCATTATGATATTAGAAAAAGAAAAACTAATAACAAGATTCGAGACGTACTTGAAACTTTTATTAATAATAAAATTGTGTTTAAAAGGGGAATAAAAAACCCTTGAAATAAAGAGATACAATAGATGTGTGATAAGGGATGAAAGGTGATTATGCAATGAGGCTAGGGGTCTATTATACTAAAAAATTACATATTAGAATTAATTACAAAGATCCCGTAATTGATTTACAACGATCTTCGTGATCACATGCATGCTCAGATTTTCATCTTTAAATAATTTCTCGCTTGATTCATCACGATCCTATTGACTCGTGATGACATATCGCATTATTCTGTTGTATGGTCCATTCTTTCCATTTAACGGAAAATCCTAAAAATCTTCTAAAAAACCTGCATAATAAGAAATACTGCAAAATCAGGTGTTAAAAAGGATAATAATGTATTAACTAATTAAACTATTACAATAATAATATACAATAAATATATGTTATCAGGTAACCCATGTAATATTTTTCAAAAATCGCCACTAAACATAACCGTACTACAACAAAAAGTGTATTTTTCCTCTTTCTATATCCACACCAGCCATTATGTCTCATACGCTTCTGTCCACAGCTTCGAATGCATAACAGTGTTGTATGAGAGCTTCATCCTCTATTATGAGACTTATGTGATGCATCAACTCTCCAATGTATGTACCATGTTTTATTCTAACAATAGAGTATTGATCTAATTTAAAAGGTATTTTATACCTAAAATGAGCTGTTCAGCCACCAGGAAAAAGTGTAGCAGCAATTTCGGAGCCTACAATAGGGAGAACAATATTTACCTCTGATCGAAAATGTGAAAAAAAGGTTTTCCAAAGTAATGCCTTACGTGTTTGTGCACTCCTGACAACACTATGATGTTTTAGTTTAAGACATTTGGATTATTAATATTTAGGTTTCATCAATTATTCTTTTTATAATTTATTAATTCTTAATATACTGCGATATAAATGTTAGATTAATAAAAGTCCTTTGTAATATTTGGGATATATCGTGTAATTATTCTGCTTAATAAATAAATATTATGCATGTTCAGTATGTATTCTATGAATTATTTGTTAAATGGTATATGTGTTTGGGTGATTAAAAATAATATAAATTGAGTATTTTAATTTTTATATGTCCAAAATAAAAAATAGATAATTGCCATATCTTTCTATTTATTTTTATATTAATTTATGATTTTATAGAAAATTTATGGATTTAATAAATTCTTTTTCCGAGTATTTTTAAATCATTTTATATAATCGGGAACCAGCCGACTTCACCCGTTTTTACATTTTTATAACCCGAAACTCTTCTCAGAACTCCTTCCTAACCTAATAGCAATATTCCGAGCATTTTCTATATTTTGACTTTTTCGATCCGGCGTACGGTTTGTCCTGTGCGGGTCCCGGCGCAATATTTTCGATACAAAATTTGTTTCGGTAAATCAATAAAACTCGTATTTTCGATAAACTGGATCTTTTTATTAAACTATTATAATTATCACCTCGTAATACGTGTAACCAGGCGCTGAGACCAAGACCGCAGTACAAATTGTACAGATTTGGATAATTATCCCGAAACTGGTACCGTTTTGGATATATTTTTATAAATAAATGTACTATTTTATATTCGGTATGATCCAACGGGGTACCAATATCCTGTAAATATAAATAGCCCTTACCGTATTTTATTTTGTACAGAAAATCATTTGCAGCCAGTAATTATATAATTTTACAGAGAAAAACCCTAATTTCTTATAACCTTCTGATAATCAAACTATAATTTCGAGGTGTTATCGAAATCTGCTCGGGAAGCTCTAGTAACTAGAACGAAAGATTTAAGGAGTACTATCAGATTCTTCAAGTTTCAGAACTGCAGAAATCAAGGTTTATTTTCTATATTTTTATTTATTTTTGAATTATTTTGATTAAAATTATGAATTTTTGTTCGGATGATTTGATGATTGCATGTCGTAGAGCTTTTGTTCTTGATTATTTTGATATATTATATGACTGATTTGGAGTTCAATAACATGTTCAAAATCGTTTTTAATTTTCGAATTTTAAAATTAGGTTTATAACCCGTATAAATGTTTCTAATTGAAATTTGGGGCTTTTTGTTCTAGAGGTTATTAGATGTTTTTGTTAATTGTATCATGTTCCTTGTTGAATTGGCAATCAATTAATGTATATTACAACAACTGACGATTCCTGGTTTGCCCGAATTGAAGCAAACAAAGTTCGCCGGAACCGGCGAACTTCTCGGCCAATTTCCGGCCAACTCCGAGTTATTAGAACGATTTGATTGTTGGATTGTGTTCCTGGTGATTAGGAGAAGTGAATTGGAGTTTGTGGAAGTGTGAGGATCCCGGGAACGCCGTCTTCGGCGAGACAGGGCGTTTTTCGGCGATGGGGTTGTAAAATTGCACTTTACTCCCTGTACTTTTGAAAACGATGAATTTGGTCCCTGAACTTTCCAGAATTTGCAAAAATAGAATTGTTGTTTATAAATTATTTTAAAATCATATTTTCTATTTATTTTAATTACATAAATTCATTTTTAATTAATAAAAATTCTAAAAATTATTATTTTAATTCCAAAAATTATTTTTAATTCAAAAATAAACCTGAATTAATTAGGTAATTAATTTTAGTTCATAATTAATTAGTTAATTGGTCAATTAATTCAAAACTTAATTGATTAATTGATTTAATTAATTATTAAATGATTTTAATTAATTATTTAATTAGATTTAATTAATTATTTTTGATTCAAAATTCTGAAAAATAGTTTCGAGCTTAAAAATATTATTCTAAATTATTTTTAAGGCTCGATAATTATTATTAAATTATTTTGAAGCCAGATTCGGCCAACCGAACCCTGTTTATTGTTTCAAAAATGGTTCAACGGCCCGTTTAAATTCCGAAAAATGTTTAAAAATCCATATTAAGTATCTGAAAAATCATTTTAACATCAAACCTTCTTTTAAAAGTATTTTCAATCAAACATCTTACGTGTTATGTCTTATATGTGCATTGATTAATGTGTTTAATGTGCATGTGTACGTTATATGATTTTTTTGATCGTATCTTTCAATCTGTAAATCGGATTTGGGTAAAACGAAGGGTAGATAGAAGCTTATATCGGGTAGAATCATATGAGTTGAGTATTGATAGATACTTATGCTATGTGAGCAGAAGAGGCAAGGCGTAGGTGTTATGGATTAAAAACTAAAGTATATAATTGTTGTATTTATTACTAAGGAACGTGAGCTTCGAGGCTCGATTTGACTGCTCTTGTGTTTCATGACTCGATCTGCCTTAACAAGATGCTTACGTACCTTGCTAATTGTCAAGGATCAAGTCAAAAAACGTAGTTCTGATTTGTGGGGTGAGGCCCCTTATATAGATGCTTGGAGTCATTGAATTGGACTTGGTGTAGAAGACTTGGTGGTCAAGTCTCAGAATTAGAATGGACTTTGAAATCCTAGGAAGTAGGAAGCTGATTCCTTATCCTACCTGGTTCCTTGGAGGACAATCTACAAGGATTTATATCTCCACTAGGACTTATCTTAACATCTTTTTTTCTCCCTTATTAATTAATTACGAAATTAATTAATATTCAGGGTTTTGGGCCTTCTTTGTTCCATCAGGCATGATCTGGTCCATCAGGCCTGATCAATATGTTAACCTTTTTGGTCTGAATGTCATACATCTTCTTATTGGGCTCTGTGGCCCAAGTCATGTGTAATTAATGCAACTTTAACCACATAATCAGGATTTATTTATTCCCAATCAGTAGGAAATGGAAGCAATTAGTCGAGGAGTAAGAGGTTGTGATTGAAAGCTAGTAGAGTGTAGCAAGCTAATACTAGGCAAGTGTTCTTAACTTTCTCGAGGTATACTCTGAATAGTTGATAGTTCTGTTTTATATTACAAGTGCTTTGAAGCACTGAACCCTAAACCTTGATTCCAGTTATTGATCTTTGAGCCATAAACCTTATTCTTTCTGAACCATTGATTATTGAATACCCGAATGCGAACCACAGATATAAGATACTACTCTACAAATACATACAAACTAAATACTGAACACTGAACCAGGATTACTTACATACTCAAACCATTGTACCTTATACATTGAAAGACCAAATCCTTGTAACTCTGAAACTTTGATTCTTTTGTTATCCAATTCTTTCACCACCTTATAGCCATTCTTTATAATTGCCATATTGTTTCCTTGTGAAGATTGAAACCATCTCATGATTGGAAATCTAATGTTGTTTATGAATCTGTTTATTGCTTTATATTGTTTATTCTGTTATTGTGATAGAATTGGATTATTTTATAAAATCGTGAACCAGATTCGTGGTCAGACCAGATTGGTGCTCAAGTTAGGCCAATGTGTGCCATGGATCCAATAATTAGAGTAGAGCTGTGTGCCTTGCTCAGGGTTAGTGCGTGACTGATCAGCAGCCTAACCATGGTTTTAAAATGAAAATCTAATATCCAAATTCTAAATCATTATTCATTGTTCACTTGATACCTTAACTTATTTCAATTGATCATTATTTATTTTTAGTATTTTCAATGTGACTTGCTGAGCTAATTAGCTCATTTGTGCGATTTTGTTTATACTCTTTTCCAGTTAAGAACGAGCCGATTGGTAGCGAGGATCCCCAATCCAGTACGAGAGCTAGGATTCCAGGTTGATCGGAATAAGCTAGCTAACAGCTTTTGGAATAGTTTAAGTTTGTGTAGTTGTAAGAATGTTTAATATTCAGTTGTAGGTTTAAATAGTTGGGATATGGGCGTTTGTAATATAAGTGTGTGTGTGTGGCTTGTGTGCATACTTTAACCTGTTGTGATCCGTGGTAGTTGGTAAGTAGGGTCACTGCATATTATTATTATTATTATTATCTTTATTATTGTTATAAGTAGGTTATAAATAAGGTGTGGGTGTGGACCCCAAACTTCTGACCCGGGTTTGGAGGGCGCCACATCCTTGGAATATGATATGAATTCTATACCTCTAACTACGTGACTTAGAAATGAGATTATGAGAATATTATCAATATTCCTAAAGGTGCTTAGTCAAGTATTATTATTAAGGGACAATAATAATGCATTAAGAGTGGTGTATTTATTGACTGATGATTACATCTCATTTATCATAGGTATAGTGATACTAAACTTAAAAAATACACGCAGATGTATATGTACATGGTGCTGGACATACCCAATTGTGTCATAAGTAATTCTCACTGTGATAATGATGTAATGGTCCTTAGACTTGAAATCATTATATATTTATATAAGAATTAATGTACTTTGTTTACATTAAAAGTCGATAAAAGTGTATTTCGGGTATATTATGATTTTTATGAGAAATATGAATGATCTAGAAAGGATTTAACCCTCCTAATTTTAGGAGATATTATTGGCCTCTTGTGTGAGCTAGACTATAAAATGCATGGTCACGCTCAATTGTTGATTTGATATGATAGTCTACTCATTGATCAAGAAAACCTGGATTAAACATTGATGAGGATGACACATTACATGCCTCTAGTTTAATCTATAATATGTGGGTAAAGGGATTATATTACATTGTACATTATTCATGAAATGTTAAATCGATCACCGATTGAATTATTATTACTTGGGTAACAATGATGTATTACTAAATGTCGCTCATTGTTTACGATTTTAAATTAGTTTTAAAATTCGTTGCCAACATAATAATAAGATATAGGGTCACACACAAAGAATGCTTGAAGTATTATTTATTTAAATTAAATTTAAATTATAGTAATTCAAATTATTTATAATATTAATTAAGCATGACTTAATTAATTAGATAGAAAATGATATTCAAATTTACTAATATTATTTATGAAATTCAGTTGTTAAATAATTAAGTGTGACTTAATTATTATACAAATAGGAATTTTGAATTAATAATAATTCCTAATTAGTTAAGAGTTATAATTCATTTTCTACTCTCTATATAATATCTCTTGTGGCTGATTTTTAAGATAAGACTTTTACTAAAACCCTAGCCACCATGAGAGAAGAGGGAGATAGCAAGAAGAAATGAGTTTGTGCTAGTACACATCCAATCCTTGAGTTCAAGCTTTTGTATGGATACCAATAGAGCGTATATCGTGAGAGCGGGATGCGTGGTGATTGGACAATATTTGGATCTCCATTATTCAACAAATTTGTAAAGTTTCTTAAGATAAACAATCTAATCTACAAATTAAATATATATATTTTGCATGGATCCTGCAGTGGGTTTCGAAAATTCTGGTTTTTCATATTTTTAATTTTTGTTTCCGTTGCGTTTATGTGCTCGAAACCCTTCAATAGCATCAGAGCTACTTACAAAAAGTGTTTAATTCGTTTACGTGTTTACGGGTTTTATGATGATAACACGTATACAATATTCCATGACTGTTATGTATGCGATTTTTATGTTTTACATGTTGTTATGTTTATATATGCGTATGTATGTATATGTTTTGAATAGATGATACTCATGAGAGTTGTATAATCATATTATGATTATATAATATGTATATATTCTGATATATACATGTTTTGTGTTTGTTCTTATTATAAAAATCATATTTGATACGATTCTGAATCGGATATAGCGGATTTGCTGAAATCTGGGTCTGCTATCCGATTTTCGCAAACTAATAGCCTATTTGATAGGTTCGAGTGTCTAAACAAAATTGATGGCTAAAACCATCACTAACTCGTCTGTAAGGCGTTTGACGTCATTTAGACCCTGTAATCTGCGATTAAATGTTATCAAATTTAATTTCGAATTTTCTGATTTTTTTTCATATTTGGTTTTTATGATTAGATCAAGATGGGTATGACATGTTAAGATCAGGTTATGTGTTCTAGCATGTTCTTATGTGTTAATTGAGCATTGTGGATGGTTATGTCTTATGACCTTAAGTTAATGGTTTTGGTTTTTTAAATATGGCTTGCATGTCGTTCGATCTTGTAATTATTAAATCTCGAATGTAACTCGAGTTCTTCTTGTAACTGCATTATATTAGTTTTATATTTCATTCTCATAATCTACATGAAGACATGAAGATTTGAAGATCAAGGAAGGGTAATCCCACATGGAGGCCATCCAAGGAAGCAATACAAGAAAGAAGACATCTAATAGTTAGCCTGTATTTATTTTCCACCTTAGATTGACCTAGATCTTTGTCATTAGCTTGATAAAGATCACGTAGGATGAATCCATAACCAACCACATCTAATTTATCGCACTTTACATATATATGCTCATATGATGAATGTATGTGTAGAATAGTTTATAAAGATGCATGCTTAATAGATTAAGGATGTATGTATAAGATACGACACCCATGTCATGCTTGTTAAACAAGATAAAATCTGTAATGACTCAAGATTTTAAAATGACCAAATGATTATGATATTCTTTTATTTATGAAACACGGATAAAATTTTCTTTATTTCTGACATGAGGCGATTTTGTTAAAAGCGAGTTCATTGAACTTGTAAGGTTGTGGGTTTTATGCGAGACCGTTGTGACTCCCTCACTACCTGGAAATCAAACCATTGACGAATATTGATTTGAAGTATTTTATTAAAGGAAAAATTGGGAATCTCTTTATGATGGGATCATGATCGTTTTAAAATTAACAAAACCCTAAAGTTATTATTAAGTTGCTCGGATGCCTTCCAATTAGTCCAATGCGTCCACCCCTAGATCGATAAGGAGTGGGTTCGCCAAAGCGAAGTACTCCCATCTATCGTGGGAGATGTGTTGAAGTATATTGATACTTTTTGACTATTGGGTTTGACTTAACTAAGTTACCACAATAGGATTGTGAACTTAGAGGCATAGAGTTTGGCGAGATTTATTAGATAAATGTGAACAAATGTTATTCCACCAAGCTATCCAAGAGTTATATAGTTGATATAATTGACAAATGTTGTCTACCTAAATAATCATGTTTTAGGAGAAAAGCCAAAGCTGACCTAACGCGTGGTGAAATATGGACCTTAGCTCACTAGAAAGGATATAGAAGATATTTTTTCCGAATTAATAGTTAGGGATATTTATTTGATAAAAATAGTGGGAGATATATATTATGTATATATATATGAATAATCACTTGAACATAATTTAATGATCATCTGTAGACTAATTCATTTTATGCACTTTAATATTATAGATAACAAATGTTAAATGACACAAATGACTTCTCTTAATAGTCCTTCAGAAGGACAAGCAAACATGAAATAATTTCCTCAATTGACATGGGAACTTAAGGATTGTCCTCAGGTTCAAGGATGTCACTCAAACTCCTCCCTTATTTTTTCTAGCTGAGAATGAAACATGTGCTGAATAAAATACTTACAAGAAGTAAATTGATTATGCAACTGATGTTTCATATCTCATGCTTGTAATTATGAGTGTTGAGCTTTAGAAGAAACAAGAGCATATTGATGTTTATGATATGATTGAGCACCTTCAAAGGATGTTTGAAGGATAGGCTTATCAGAAAGATTTGACAATAATGAGGCACCATACTTTTGCATTAATGGGAGAATAATATCCGGTTGGACCATATGTTCTAAAGATGATAGGTATATGTACCTTGATATTTTGGGTTTCAAGATTGGTCTAGAGAGTAAGCTTGATTTGATCAAACAATCTATGAACAACTTTTATTCTCAGTTTGTTAAGAATAAAAGGAATGAGATAGAAAGAACACTCACTGAGTTATTAGGCATGTTTAGAACTGCTGAAAATAACATGGTAAAGGCATGAATTATGTCCATATTGATGGTGTACACATGGAATGCAAATGGGAAAGGAAAGTGGACAGGCAAGGTGAATATTTAATCTTATTGGGTGCCAAACCAAAATCCAATCCCAAAGGGCTTTTGAAGCTTGGCAGTGGTGTTTCTAAAGGAGATGATTGTCCATTATGTGGAAATAACTGGATGATTAAAAGTTAAATTGTCGAGCTTATTTGGAAGATCTAAAGAAGAAGACCAGCAATGGTTGAGGTATCGGGTTAGAATTGGAGCAAAAGTTGTTGCTCTAGTTGAAGGAACTCGATACCTAATTTTGCCCATAAGGCGAGATTGAGAACTTGATAAATTGTTATTACTTTCCTGCCTTTAGTGGATACATTAAATAATTTCTTGTCAGGAAAAGAAAGGTTTTAATTTTAATTAAATAAATAATAGTTGTTTATTCTACTTTAATGATAAGGCTTATATTGTTGCACAATTAGTTAACAATTTATATGTTATAAGATGACTCAAGTCAAACATTATCTCTAGCATTGTCGTTAAGTCATATTAATGAGAAACACATTTCTGAGTTACATGTAGATGGATACTTGGATAACTTTGATTTCGAATCATACGGAAGATGCGAACTTTGTCTCATTGGAAAAATGACTAAAGCTTCTTTTACCTGATCAGGTGAAAGGGCCACCGAACGATTAGGACTTATACACATTGATGTATGTGGTCGAATGCGTATGATGGCAAGGGATGGCTGATACTACATCATAACATTTATTGATGATTTCAGTAGATATGGATATGTGGTTCTTTTGAAAAATAAATCCAATTCTTTTGAAATGTTCAAAGAATATAAGGCCGAAGTAGAAAAGCAAACAAGGGAAAAGTATAAAAGTTTTACGATCAGATTATAGAGGAGAATACTTGAGCCTCAAATTCAAGAGTTTCTTGAAAGAGTGTGATATTGTATCACAACTTACTCCTTCTAAACCACCTTAATGGAATAGCGATTTCGAGAGGAGAAATCGTACCTTGTTGGACATAGTGCGATCGATGATGAGTCAAGCAGATCTTCCATTCATTTTCTGGGGTTATGCTCTAGAAACGGCTACATATACACTTAAGCAAGTTCCGACTAAAGCGGTTCAAAATACTCCATATAAGATATAGACTGATAAATGTCATAGCATATCATTTATGAAAATTTAGGGACGTGAAGCGTTTGTAAAACGTTTAGCCTCTGACAAACTTGGACCAAAATTAGATAGATGCTATTTTGTGGGATACCCAAGTGAGACTAGGGTATAGTTTTTATAATCCTTCCAAGAACAAAGTGTTTGTTGCTCGGGCCGCTGTATTTCTTGAGGGAGAACTACTTTATAAGAAAATCAGTGGGAGGACAATATATCTCGATGAAGATCGAAAATCACATGATAAAATTAAACCAGAGTTGGAATAAGATCAGGATGTACATCAAAATGTTGAAAGTAATCATGTTCAGGAAACACAAGTTATTCATAGATCTAGTAGGATTCACCATGAGTCCGGTATAAATTATGGATTTCTTTTGACTCAAGATGGTGATGTGATGCTTAGGGATAATGATAAGCCTCTCACCTACCAAGATGCTATGAATTGTCTAGACTCCGAAAGATGGGTGGAGGCCATGAAATCCGAGATGAAATCCATGTATCAAGAAAAAGTATTGAATTTAGTTAATCCACTCAAAGGGGTAAAACCTGTAGGGTGCAAGTGGGTTTCAATAAGAAAACTGACATGGATAGTAAAGTACAGACCTATGAGGTCCGACTAGTGGCAAAAGGTTTCAAATAAATTCATGGTATAGTCTATGATGAGACTTTTTCACCAGTTTCTATGGTCAAGTCCATCAGGATTTTGTTAACAATAATTTCTTACTTTGACTATGAGATTTGGCAAACGGATGTCAAAACCGCTTTCTTATACGGGAGCCTTGAAGAAGATGTATATATGATATAACCTGAGGGTTTTGTCAATCCAAAATTTGCCTATATGGTTTGTAAGTTGTTTCTATTTATTTATAGATTGAAGCAAGACTCAAGGAGAATGAATATTCATTTTGATGAAACGGACAAAGATTTTGGCTTTATTCAAAACGAAGATGAACCATGTGTTTGCAAGAAGGTTAGTGGAAGCCATGTGACATTCCTAGTATTATATGTAGATGACATATAACAGATATGGAATGACATACCTTCTATACAGGCTGTTAAGACATGGTTGAGAAATAATTTCTCGATGAAAGACTTAGGCGATGCTACCTCTATATTAGGGATCAAGATCTATAGAGATAGATTGAAAAGATTAATCGACCTAGTCGGATTACATATATTGATAAAATATTGCATCATTTTAGGATGTAGGAGACAAAGAAAGGATATGTTTCGATGTCTCATGGGATAGTGATCTCAAAAGAGAATTGCCCCCTAAATCATTAGAAGGTAAGGGCCGTTTGAGAAAGTTCCATATGCTTTATCAATTGGATCTATAATGTGTACAATGATATGTATTTATCCTGATGTTTCGTATGCTTTGAGTATGACGAGCAGATACTAGTCTAATCCAGGTGAGGGTCACTGGATAATTTTCAAGAATATTCTTAAGTACTTAAAAAGGACTAAAGATTTATTTTTGGTGTATTGAGAAGATAAGTAACTAGTTATAAAGGGTTACACTGATTCTAGTTTTTAAACCTAATTTTTGGACAGACAAGGATGATTACGTGTTTATGTCTATTTTGTGTTTTATCTAAATATAAGTGATGTTAGCTGGAATAGTTCACAACAAAAACATTGATGATTCTATAATGGAAGCCGAATATATAGATATTTTTGAAACAACCAAGGAGACTGTTTAGGCATGTCCTTAGGCGATATCACCTTATTAATGAGAATAATGATCAAGGAGATATAAATGTGAAGTACATAGTAATGATAATGTTGCAGACCCACTGACTTATACTTTGTCGCAACAGAAGCATGATGGTCGTACTAGTTCCATGAGTATTAGATACATGAGTGATTGGCTCTAGTGCAAGTGGGAGATTGTTAGTGTTTGTTCCCTAGAGACAACACTATGATGTTTTAGTTTAAGACATTTGGAATATTAATATCTATGTTCTATCGATTATTCTTTGTATAATTTATTAATTCTTAATTTACTACGATATAAATGTTAGATTAATAAATGTTCGTGGAATATGATATGAATTCTATACCTTTAAGTACGTGACTTAGAAATGAGATTATGAGAATAGTATTAATATTCCTAAAGGTTCCTAGTCAAGTATTATTATTAAGGGACAATAATAATGCATTAATACTGGTGTGTTTGTTGACTGATGATCACATCTCATTGATCATATGTATAGTGATACTAAAGTCAAAAATATATGCAAATGTATATGTACATGGTGTTGGAAGGAACCAATGTGAGATTCTACATGCATGTTGTGTCATAAGTAATTCTCACTGTGATAATGATGTAATGCTCCTTAGACTTGAAATCATTATATTTTTATAGGAGAATTAATGTACTTTAATTACATTAAAAAAACCTTTGACCGAATAATGATAAAAGTGTATTTCGGGTATATTATGAATCGTATGAGAAATATGAATGATACAGAAAGGATTTAACCCTCCTTATTTTAGGAATGATATTATTGGTCTCTTGTGTGAGCTAGACTATAAAATGCGTGGCCACACTCAAATATTAATTTGATATGATGGTCTACTGATTGATCAAGGAAACCTGGATTAAACATTGATGATGATGACACATTACATGCCTCTAGTTTAATCTATAATATGTGGTTAAATGAATTATATGACATTGTACATTATTCACGAAAGGTTAAATCGATCACCGACTGAAATATTATTACTTGGGTAACAATGATGTATTACTCGATACCGCTCATTGTTTATGATTTTAAATTAGTTTTAAAATTCGTTGCCAACGTAATAATAACCTATAGGGTCACACACAAAGAATGCTCGAAGGATTATTTAATTTAAATTGGATTTAAATTATAATAATTCGAATTATTTATAATATTAATTAAGTATGACTTAATTAATTAGATGAATAATGATATTCGAATTTACTAATATTAATTATGAAATTCAGTTGTTAAATAATTAAGTGTGACTTAATTATTATACAAATAGGAATGTTGAATTAATAATAACTCCAAATTAGTTAAGAGTTATAATTCGTTTTTCTACTCTCGATATAATATCTCTTGTGGCTGATTTTTAAGATAAGACTTTTACTAAAACCCTAGCCACCAAGAGAAAAGATGGAGAGAGCAAGAAGAAATAAGTTTGTGCTAGTACACATCCAATCCTTGAGTTCAAGCATTCGTGTGAATACCGATAGAGCGTAGATCGCGAGAGCGGGATGCGTGGTGATTGAACAATCTTTGGATCTTCATTATTCAACCAATTTTTTAAGCTTCGTAAGGTAAACAATCCGATTTACGAATTAAATATTTCTATTTTTCTCATGGATCCTACGGTGGGTTTCAAAAATTCCAGTTTTTCATGTTTTTAAATATTGTTTCTATTGCGTTTATGTGCTCGAAACCCTTCACTTACCATATCCACCGCTCCCATAAATAAAAAATATTCCACCATTATTCTAATTTACGTTATCCGCTATAGTATTGTAGATATCCAGTTGCCTTGAGTTTAAATTTTGATGAGGTTTTTCGTGTCATTTCTTTTGTATCATATGACACACTCCATATTTAACAAAAGAAATTATACGAATAATCACAATAGTTATCAAAAAGAAATAAATACATCCGAAACCAAGATCTTTACAGTTTAGGGTTTGGAACAGCCCAACACTATTAAGTATTACAACCTGATTTCAATATCGAGTGTTCACACAAAACGATCACTATACTACCTGAGCTCGAACATACGAATCGGCATCACAAGTCTTACGGGCAGTCTGCTTGAATCTAACCATATCTGCTAGCTGAAATATCAGGGTGAAAGCAAGTAGTGAGCTAAATGCTCAACAAGTGCTATATAATACATAAACAAGAATCAAAGAATAACAATGGAAGTGAATGATTCAACAATATAGTAACATGAGATAAACTTTTAGGGTGATGGCTTCATTTATTTGTAACAAAACAATTAAAAACCATTTTTTTTAATCAAAAACCATTTTATGACGCTACGGATTACAACCGGTGATCAGCCGCGAAGTAATTCCAACCTCGCTGGGTTCTAGAACATTAATGGGATCCCTAAGCAACTTTTAAGCCTGTAAATTAAGAGCGGAAAGAACTTGCATCTCAGCCCAGATCCACTATTTAAAGAAAACATTCGTCCCCCTTTGGGACTGAAAATCCACTTTTTAGCTTTTTATTTTAATAAATGATGCCAAGTGACGGTTAAATTCTTAAATAGTGAACATCTTTATCAAGGGTTCTAGATCGACATCGAGGCACATGGAATAGGTTCAATAAATTTTAAGGCCGTGATCAACTAGACTGATATCTTATCAAATGAGATTGCAAAGTTTCTATTCACACGGGATCTGAACACTAAACATAAGGGTATTAAGCAAATAATCAGGGTTATATTGAGTTTATGACATTAACTCAGGGTGCAAGAACTAAAGGTGTTAGTTGTAACTACATAGGGTTGGGCTTTAGATAGATCAGTAATTTAATGTTTAAAGAGATTACAATATTAAACATGATTTTTAAGGATTTGGTAACGAAGTTTAATAGGGTTATTGAATAGTATAAAAGAACTAGGTCAAAATCGGTTCAATGTAGTGATTCCGGATAAGACATAGGTATTAAAATACAAAGAAGGTAAGCATCAGTTCAAAGTATAACAGGGTATCATGGTTTATGGGTAAGAATAGAGTTATCAAGCAATCATGAACAACTCTAAGGAATAACTGACTTTTATGTGTTAAATTAAGGTTACTTAGTATAACTTGTACAGGGTTCGACATCACAATTACTTTGGTATACTAGCATGGTATGAGTTTTGAGTTACTTGCATAACAATCTTCAAGTAAAGTTAAACTACTTGCAATAGATACTTGAGGGTTCATGGCACTTGCATATAAAACGAAAGATAGATTTGAAAACAATTGGATCATTTAAATATATATATCAAAGTGAATTAGAATACTTGCATCATACATAAAAGCTGGGTTAGCACACACTTGCAGTGTAAAAAAAAAGGTAGGTTGACACACTTGCCTTGAGAAAGGCTTCACTTGACTGGCAGGTGGGAGCAACTGGGAGCTTTACTCGACTTTAATGGCAATTTTACCCTCGTCTCGTGAGCTTACACAAAAATAATAATAACCTCATTACAATATATTCTTACCAACTCAACCTAATTATAAACCGAAATTAAGCACATTGGCACTTAGGCCTATATACACATACATGCTTACAATTACCTTATAAGAATAATAGTTCACATAACGACATATGCTCACATAACACATTTAAGTACATAATAATATATCAACACATTATCTTGCATCACTAAGTTTGGATGATCTCACTCCACTTACTCAAGTCACTTAGTTATGCTAAACTAGTCAAAACTCCTAAGATTGACCTCATTACTCGAAGTGCCTTTCCTAAACCATCAAGTTCGTATTGACCCTGACCTAGGACCTACACTCTACTGACCTCATACTATCTTACAACTATGATGGTCAACCTAGGAATCACTCATAAGTGCTCTAAAAGTAAATGCTAAGTGAATGTGCTCATTATAGTGATTTCATGATGGCATTAATGGGTTCTTGAGTACAGTTGACACCCTTACACCTCAATTTTACCTCCCAAACTTCTAAACTAGAATCTTCTGAACATAAGGTAACTCCCAAACTTGGTGTGACTCAAAGGTCTATCTTCTTGGGCCTCCCTAGGCCTAAGCTTAAAGTCCAAGGTTCCCCTATTTTCTAGACAGAAAATTGTCATGTCTTGCACTAACTTGTGACACATTATTCTAACTCAATTCCTATGAACTATGGCTGGAAAAAAACCTCTGACACTCCCTCTACTAGGGACAACCAAGGCCTAGTGAGGGCCTACCCATGACATGGTCAAAACTCTTCATTTCTAAGTTGCAGTCAAACTGTCCCCTGCTGACCAGATTTAGCATTTTCACTCGTGCACCTAACCAAACAACCTACAAACTTCTAACTCGCATCTAAAATCTGAAATATACTCCTAGCACTAGCTTCTGGTGGCTTGGGCCTCAAAATGCATTACAATGACAAGGTCAAATCTCACCCTAAACCTCGTGTTACCAAACTGAAAATCTACATAATTTAGTTACTCCCTACCACCATGATTTTCATTGACCAACTAAACCAACCATCAACCACAACCAATCCTAATCGTAGACCAAGGTTACTACTGACCTATTACTCCTAAACACACTCTCAATCAGTGGAGATCATCCTTACTTAGGTACATTATAACCATGAAATACCAAAACACAACCCTTAGTAATTCATGTCAAACTTTCGAATATAACCTTGATAATTACTCAAAAATTCAAAATATAAATGCATAAAACCTCATTAGTTCATCAAATATATCCATTATCATATCAAATCAAATAACGAAATACTAAATCATCACAAGCATTATAATTCGAATAAACCAAAGTTAGCACATAAATGTGTAGTTTTGAATATATAAAATCATGACAACCTTTATAGTAGAAAAATCCAGTGATAAAACTAACATGCATTAATGAAACCTTACTATTCAAGTTCATAAGTTAACATGCAATGACTCATACAAAATTTTCTTCTAGATTTCAAGTAACAAGCATTTAACAAGTAAAATACAACCAAGTAACCATTAAGAACCATTCATCCGGTTCCCTTATGATCATGGCCGAATGAAATGGAAGGGAAATGACCATATAAATAAGAGTTTCACTCTCATGACTTGGCATTTCACCATTTCTTGTAGTTCCCTCAATAATACAACCTTTAATCCATAAGAATCAAGATTATACTTTGAGTTCTAGTTAAAACTATGACGTGCAAGTAGAAACATCAATCGACTTATGAAAATAACTATATGTAGGTGTTTGTCTTGAGGTGGGGAGTGTATTTACTTAGTAAAACAATGGAATTGATGGAGGAAAAGTGGGGGTATGGTGGTGGTGCTAGGGCAACCGAGAGAGAGAGATAGGGAGGGTGGAAGAGAGAAAAAACTTGGAGTGATGTGTTGGTGGTAGGAAGAGTGTGGAAGTAAGTTAAAAATTGGATTTTGTTTGTGCTATTTTAGTTAATGGATGATGAAATGACAAGCTTATCCTTCTATTATTAATTTGGAAAATTTGCATGCAAGGCTATTTGGGTCATTTGCTTATAAAAAATGAGTTAGTGGCGTTGGAATTTCCAAATTTGCCCTTATCTTGTGTTGGGAGTAAAATGCATGCATGGGCAACTAAGTAAATTGTAAATTAAAAATAAATAATCTATATAAAATAATTTCTATAAATATAACTACACTTCCATAAATCACAAAATCTATATCCTAAAATAACTTATGATTTTAGAAATTTAATGATATATAATTTGAAAATATTTGTTAAAAGATTTTTAAAAAATTGATTTTTCATATAGAATGAAATAATTTTGATTATCATTTACAAATACTAAATAATAAGATTTTCCTTTCAAATTTTTTTATATAAACTAATACATTAAACACTTTATTTATTGGCACTCAACATATAGATCACCCACATTGATAATTCCACACAATCTAAATCTCAATTATAAGCACATAATTATAGATAAGATTTAAAAATACCGGTCGTAACATCCTCTCCCCCTTAAATAATTCTATTCTCATAATCTAGGAGAATATGTGAGGATACCGGCTACGCATATCTGACTCTAGTTCCCACGTTGACTCTTTAACCTTGGGATTTCTCCAAAGTACTCTTACCAACTTGACCAACTTGTTCCTAAGACTCTTTTCTTGCCAGTCGAGTATTTTGACAGGTTGCTCCACAAATGACAGGTCTGCCTGAATCGCTATAGGTTTATACTCTATCACATGGTTGACATCAGTATTATACTCCTTAAGCAATGACACATGGAACACATTATGCCCATGCTGATACTGAGGCGGCAAAGCTAATTCATAGGCCACCTTCCCTACTTGACTCAAAATTTCAAAAGGACCAATATATCTAGGCGCTAACTTCCCTTTCTTGCCAAATCTAGAAAATCCTTTCCACGACGATACCTTCAGCAATACGGCTTCACCTACTTGGAATCTGATATCCTTACGTGTCGGGTCCGCATACTTTTTTTCCTATCTTAAGCGGCAAATAATCTCTTTTGAATCAATTTGACGGTCTCATGTATTTGTTGTACCAGTTCCGGGCCTAGAATATTTCCTTCTCCCACTTAATCCCAGCTGGTTGGTGATCTGCACTTTCGTCCGTATAAAGCTTCATGTGGTGGCATGCCAATACTGGAGTGATAGTTGTTGTTATTGGAGAATTCTACCAATGGCAAGTGGTCGTCCCAACTTCCCGTAAAATCAATCGCACAACTACGCAACATGTCTTCAATTATTTGAATTGTCCTTTCGCTTTGACCATCAGTTTGCGGATGATATGCCGTACTCATGTTTAACTTTGTGCCAAGACTTTCTTGAAATTGCTTCTAGAATCTCGAGTTAAATCGTGGATCTCTATCCGAAACTATCGATATAAGCACGCCATGTCGTAATACAATTTCACGTACATACAGATGGACCAATCTGTCCAATGAAGACTTCTCATTAATTGGAAAAAAATGTACCGACTTCGTAAGGCGATCAACTATAACCCATATAGCGTCATGTCCGGATTTCATTCGTGGTAATCCTACTATAAATTCCATGGCAATGTTTTCCCACTTCCATTCTGGAATCTTTAAGGGCTGAATTAATCCGCTTGGTCTTTGATGTTCTGCCTTCACTTTCTGACAAGTATAACACTTTGCAACCCATTCTGCGACTTCTCGCTTCATATTTGGCCACCAAAAGTTCTACTTCAAGTCTTGGTACATCTTGGTGCTTCCCGGATGGATTGAAAATCTAGAATTGTGAGCTTCTTGCAATACCTCATTCTTCAATTCAGTCACATGAGGAATCCAAATTCTTGAGGAAAACCTTTGTATACCTTGTTCATCCTTTTGAGTACAAATCTCTTCTCCGGTCAGTTGATTATTCTCCTGTTTCATCACTTCTTCCTGACATTTCTTTGTCTTTTCCAACAATGTTGGCTGAAAAGTCATAGTATGACAAATCTCTTCAACTTTTCCGCAAATACAAAGTTCTAATTCAAATCTCTTAATTTCTTCAGATAATTCCTTAGGTATTGCTACTATATTCAACCTCTCTTTCCTACTCAAAGCATCAGCTACCACGTTCGCCTTTCCCAGATGATAATTTATCAAACAATCATAGTCCTTAATCAACTCCAACCATCTCCTTTGCCTCATGTTGAACTCCTTCTGAGTGAAAATATACTTTAAACTCTTATGATCCTTGTAGATCTCACACCTTTCTCCGTAAAGGTAATGTCTCCAAATCTTAAGTGCAAATAATATAGCTGCTAATTCCAAGTCATATGTAGGATACTTCAATTCATGTGGTTTTAGCTGTCTTGATGCATATGCAATCACCTTGTTGTGTTACATTAGCACACAACCCAGTATGTGAGGCATCACTGAAAATCACAAAGTCTCCTTGATTGTCTGGTAATACTAACACCGGAGCTGTAACCAACCTCTATTTCAATTCTTGAAAACTATCTTCACATTCTGCATTCCATTCAAATTTCTGATTCTTCCTAGTCAATGGTGTGACGATTTTTGAGAAATCTTTAACAAATCTTCTATAATATCCCGCCAATTCTAGAAAACTTCGCACTTCCGTAGGTGTCTTTGGTCTTTCCCAACTCATTATTGCCTCAATCTTTTCCGGATCCACTTTAACTCCTTCACTTCCAATAACATGTCCCAAAAATTGAACTTCCTTTAACCAGAACTCTCATTTAGAAAACTTGGCATACAACTTCTCTTATCGAAGTATCTCCAATGTTATCCATAGATGATGCATATATTCTTCTTCTGACTTTGAATGTATAAGAATATCATCAATGAATACCACTACAAACTTGTCCAAATACTTTTTAAATACCCGATTCATCAGATCCATTAATGCTGCAGGGGAATTAGTTAACCCAAAAGGCATCACTAAGTATTCATAATGTCCGTATCTTGTCCTGAATGCTGTCTTCGGGATGTCGTCTGCTTTGATTTTTAATTGATGGTATCATGATCTTAAATCAATCTTGGAAAAACACTTAGCTCCTTTCAGCTGATCAAATAAATTGTCTATCCTTGGTAACGGGTAACGGTTCTTAATCATCATCTTATTCAACTCCCGATAGTCTATACATAAACTCATGCTTCCATCTTTCTTCTTTACAAATAGAAAAGGTGTTCCCCATGGCGACGTACTTGGCCGTATCACTCCTTTGTCCAATAATTCTTGTAGCTGGCTCTCCAAATCTTTCATATTTGCTGGTGCCATCCTATAAGGTGCCATCCTATAAGGTGCCTTCGAAACTGGTTCCGTGCCTGGAGCAAGGTTGATCTCAAACTCAATTTGTCGATATGGCGATAAACCTGGTAGTTCCTCTGGAAACACATCTGGAAATTCGTTGACTACGGGAATATCTTCTATGCTAGGGTTCTCTCTTTTTGAATCTACTACATAGGCTAGGAATGATTCACAACCTTTCCTAAGAAATTTCTTAGCCTGGACGATTGTAAGAAATAGTCGCTCTTGCCTCTGACCCTTAAATACCACTTTCTCTCCATTCTCCGTCTTTAAATACACTTTCTTAGATTTACAATTTATCTAAGCGTTATTCTCTCCTAACCAATCTATGCCTAAGATTATATCAAACTCCCCTAACTTGAAAAATATCAAATCTGCTGAAAATTTATGTCCCGAAATATCAATCTCACACTTAGAACAGAATTGACTCACAGGAATCTTCTCTTGATTTACAATTACCACATTTATTACCTCATTCAAAGTCATTTTATCACATTGAAGTTTATCAACAAAAGTTTTTGATATAAAAGATCTCGTAGCTCCAGAATCAATTAATACATTAGCTTCAATATTATTCATTAAAAGTTTACCTGTTATCACCTCAGAATTCTGAACAGCGTCCTTCATCTTTAAAATAAATGTCCTTGTTGTTTCTTGTGGAGTTGTTGTAGATGGTAGAGGTAATGCCAATACTTTAGTTGGCATGTTTGCACTAGTACTTTCCACATTCATCAAAGTCTTGACTGGTCCAGTTGACTTGCATTCCCTAGCTATATGTCCAGTCTTTCCACACTTATAGCATGTAACTCCCGGATTCGGTACCTTACACTCATTAGCCAAGTGTCCCTTGTGGTTGCATCAATAGCATGTCATGTTCAGCTTATTACACACTCATAGGTGTCTTTTTCCATAATGCTTGCACTCTGATCTCTGAAATCTATTTTCTCCAACTTGTCCTTGGCTTAACTGGTTATTCCCCTTAGGATCTTGTCTCTTATTCAAATTTCCCTTCTTCTAAAAATTTCCACCTTTGTGGAATTCAATCCTTTTCACACTCCTTTCTTGTGAGCTTCCAGCTTCAGACTTCTTTCCATGAAATAGAACCTTTCTCTTCTTGTTATCCTTTTCTTTTCTTGACTGCATCCCATTACTCTCAATCAGAGCAGCTTTCTGTACTACTCTAGCATAAATATCAAGCTCAAACATAGCCACTCTATCTCTGATCCAAGGCTCTAATCCTTGTTGTAATCCATTTGCTTTCTCTTCCTCAATGTTCACATACTTCGTCACAAACCTTGACAGCTCTGTAAACTTCTTCTCGTACTCCAATACAGACATACTTCCTTGCTTCAATTCAAGAAATTTAAGCTCCATCCGATTCTGCATGTACTTAGGGTAATACTTTTCCAGAAATAACCTCTTAAACCTTTCCCAAGAAATTGACTGATTTGCCTCCATAGCTTTCACTGAATCCCACCAATAGGTGACTTCACCTTTCAGAAAATAAATAGCATAAGGCGTCTTCTAATCTTCTCCTAGCTGAACCAATTCAAAAGCTCTTTCCATTTTCTTAATCCATGTATTAGCTATTACTGGATCAGTGGTATCATGAAATGCAGGTGGATTCACATTCTGAAAAACTTAGAAAGTGACAACTTGTCGAGGTGGTACTGTGGATCAGGTGGTTGGTGTGGTTCACGGTTATCTTGGTTTTCAAATTGTTGTTGAAGAGTTCTTTGTTGTTGAGCTATAACATTTGTTTGCTGTTGTAAGGTTTCCAGCAATCGAAGAATATTAGGATCTGTGGTAGAAGTTGTTGCCAGGATCTTCCTTTTTGGTGGCATGATTTTGAAATAAAAGTTATATCAAAACAGGTATGAACAATACAAATAATTCAAGGTTAGAGTGTCACAAATCATTATATTCACATATACGATCGGGTTTCAAATTAAACAATAAGGGTGATGCATATAAAGGCGTAAGAACAATTGAAAGCAAATCGAACGATAGTACATAATTATCAAAATTAAGGTCAAGGCACATCAAGATCAAAATAGAGTCTGAATCTAGGGATAACATGCTTAATTAAAGGAAAACAACAGGGAATTCTACAAAGTCCAACAACACAATAACATGAAAAGTAGATAATGGAAAGAACTAAGGCTCCACTCCATCAGAACGGGGTTTGGTAGTCTCCCCCTCACGCAGCTTCTTCACAATACACTGGAGCTCGTCCGCAATCATCTGGATAGTATACTAGCTGGTACGGTCTCAGTGCGGTGGCATCTCATCAAGCTTAGTGTTAACGTACTGAATCATAGTCTCAAGCCTCGCAGTCATATGCTCCTTGAGCTTTCCTCCAAAACTTTGGTTGTCCGGATACACGTTCTTCAATCGCTCTAACAGTCGATCGTACTTTCCCTGAAGCCTATCGAACTCACGCCTCAACTCGGCATACACGGAAAAAGCAATTGTGTCAGACGGTTCAGAGGATGATGAGGAATGCGCCCTTTGCTGCCAAACATTGCATAAATAGAAGAGGATTATTAACGATGGATTCTCTTAACCTATACTCACACTCTCGCATAATATTCTATAACCTATGTATATATCCTATAACCTATTTTGGTTGTCCAGGGACTCTAAACCGTGGCTCTAATACTAAACTTGACACACCATATATTTAACAAAAGAAACTATACGAATAATCAAAATAGTTATCAAAAGGAAATAAATACATCTAAAACCAAGATCTTTACAGTTTAGGGTTTGGAACAGCCCAACACTATTAACTATTACAACCTGATTTCAATATCGAATCCTCACACAAAACGATCACTATACTACCTGAGCTCGAACATACGAATCGGTATCATAAGTCTTACGGGCAATCTGCTTGAATCTAACCATATCTGCTAGCTGAAATATCAGGGTGAAAGCAAGTAGTGAGCCAAATTCTCAACAAGTGCTATATAATACATAAACAAGAATGAAAGAATAACAATTGAAGTGAATGATTCAACAACATAGTAACATGAGATAAACTTTCAGGGTGATGGCATCATTTATTTGTAACAAAATAATTAAAAACCATTTTTTTATCAAAAACCATTTTATGACGCTACAGATTATAGTCGGTGATCAGCCGTGAACTAATCCTGAATCTCTCTAGGTTCTAGAACATTAATGGGATCCCTAGGCAACTTTTAAGCCTGTAAATTAAGAGCGGAAAGGACTTGCGTCTCATCCCAGATCCACTATTTAAAGAAAACATTTGTCCCCCTTTGGGACTGAAAATCCACTTTTTAACTTTTCATTTTAATAACTGATGCCAAGTGACGGTTAAATTCTTAATTATTGAAAATCTTAATCAAGGGTTCTAGATCAACTTCGAGGCACATGGAATAGGTTCAATAAATTTTAAGGTCGTGATCAACTAGACTGATATCTTATCAAATGAGATTGCAAAGTTTCTATTCACAAGGGATCTGATCACTAAACATAAGGGTATTAACCAAATAATTAGGGTTACATTGAGTTCATGAAATTAACTCAGGGTACAAGAACTAAAGTTATTTGTTGTAACTACATAGGGTTGGGATTTAGATAGATCAACAATTTAATGTTTAAAGAGATTACAATATTAAACATGATTTTTAAGGATTTGGTAATGAAGTTTAACAGGGTTATTGAATAGTATAAAAGAACTTGGTACAAATAGGTTCAATCTAGTGATTCCAGATAAGACATAGGTATTAAAATATAAAGAAGGTAAGCATCAGTTCAAAGTATAACAGGGTATCATGGTTTAGGGGTATGAATAGAGTTATCAAGCAATCATGAACAACTTTAAAGAATAACTAACTTTTATGTGTTAAGTTAAGGTCACTGAGTATAACTTGAACAGGTTTCAGCATCACAATTACTTGGTATACTAACATGGTATGAGTTTTGAGTTACTTGCATAGCAATCTTCAAGTAAAGTTAAACTACTTGCAATAGATACTTGAGGGTTCATGGCACTTGCATATAATACGAAAGATAGATTTGAAAACACTTGGATCATGTATATATGTATATCAAAGTGAATTAGAATACTTGCATTATATATAAAAGTTGGGTTAGCACACACTTGTAGTGTAAACAAAAAAAGGTAGGTTTAAACACTTGCCTTGAGAAAGGCTTGACTTAACTGGCAGGTGGGAGCAACTGGGAGCTTTACTCGACTTTAATGGAAAGTTTACCCTCGTCTCGTGAGCCTACACAAAAATAATAATAACCTCATTATAATATATTCTCACTAACTCAACCTAATTATAAACCGAAATAAAGCACATTAGCGCTTAGGCCTATATACACATACATGCTTACAATTACCTTATAAGCATATACAGTTCACATAGCCACATATGCTCACATAACACATTTAAGTACATAATAATATATCAACACATTATCTTGCATCACTAAGTTTGGATGATCTCACTCCACTTACTCAAGTCACTTAGTTATGCTAAACTAGTCAAAACTCCTAATATTGACCTCATTACTCGAAGTGTCTTTCCTAAACTATCAAGTTCCTATTGACCCTGACCTAGGACCTACACTCTACAGACCTCATACTATCTTACAACTATGATGGTCAACCTAGGCCTCACTCATAAGTGTTCTAAAACTAAATGTTAAGTGAATGTGCTCATTATAGTGATTTCAGGATGACATCAATGGGTTCTTGAGTACAGTTGACACCCCTACACCTCAAATTTACCTCCCAAACTTCTAAACTATACTCTTCTGAACATAAGGTAACTCCCAAACTTGTTGTGACTCAAAGGCCTAGCTTGGGCCTCCCTAGGCCTAAGCTTAAAGTCCAAGGTTCCCCTGTTTTCTAAACAGAAAAGTGTCCTGTCTTGCACTAACTTGTGACAGATGATTCTAACTCAATTCTTATGAACTATGGTTGGAAAAAAACCTCTGACACTCCCTCTAACTAAGGCCAACCAAGGCCTAGTGAGGGCCTACCCATCACATGGTCAAAACTCCTCATTTCTAAGTTGCAGTCAAACTATCCCCTGCTGGACAGATTTAGCATTTTCACTCGTGCACCTAACCAAACAACTTAAAAACTTCTAACTAGCATTTAAAATCTGAAATATACTCCTAGCACTAGCTTCTGGTGGCTTGGGCCACAAAATGCATTAGAATGACAATGTCAAATCTCACGCTAAACCTCATGTTACCAAACTGAAAATCTGCAGAATTTAGTTACTCCCTACCACCATGATTTTCATTGACCAACTAAACCAACCATCAACCACAACCAATCCTAATCATAGACCAAGGTTACTACTGATATAATACTCCTAAATACACTCTCAATCAGTGGAGATCATTTTTACCTAGATGCATTATAACGATGAAATACCAAAACACAACCCTTAGTAATTCATGTCAAACATTCGAATATAACCTTGATAATTACTCAAAAATTCGAAATATAAATGCATAAAACCTCATTAGCTCATCAAATATATCCATTATAATCATCATATCAAATCAAATAACGAAATACTAACTCATTACAAGCATTATAATTCGAATAAACCAAAGTTAGCGCATAAATGTGTAGTTTCGAATATATAAAATCATGACAACCTTTATAGTAGCAAAATCCAGCGATAAAAATAACATGCATTAATGAAACCTTACTATTCAAGTTCATAAGTTAACATGCAATGAATCATATAAAATGTTTCTTCTAGATTTCAAGTTATAAGCATTTAACAAGTAAAATACAACCAAGTCACCATTAAGAACCATTCATTCGGCTCCCTTATGGTCATGGCCGAATGAAATGGAAGGGAAATGACCATATAAACAAGAGCTTCACTCTCATGACTTGGCATTTCACCATTCCTTGTAGTTCCCTCAATAATACAACCTTAGATCCATAAGACTCAAGATTATACTTTGAGTTCTAGTTAAAACTATGACATGCAAGTAGAAACATTAATCGACTTATGAAAATAACTATATGTAGGTGTTTGTCTTGAGGTGGGGAGTGTATTTACTTAGTAAAACAATGGAATTGATGGAGGAAAAGTGGGGGTATGGTGATGGTGCTAGGGCAGCCGAGAGAGAGAGATAGGGAGGGTGGAAGAGAGAGAAAACTTGGAGTGATGTGTTGGTGGTAGGAAGAGTGTGGAAGTAAGTCAAAAATTGGATTTTATTTATGCTATTTTAGTTAGTGGATGATGAAATGACAAGATTATCCTTCTATTATTAACTTGGCAAATTTGTATGCAAGGCTATTTGGGTCATTTGCTTATAAAAAAATGAGTTAGTGGGGTTGGAATTTCCAAATTTGCCCTTATCTTGTGTTGGGAGTAAAATGCATGGATGGGCAACTAAGTAAATTACAAATTAAAAATTAACTAATCTATATAAAACAATTTCTATAAATATAACTACACTTCCATAAATCACAAAATATATATCCTAAAATAGATTATAATTTTAGAAATTTAATGATATATAAATTAAAATTTTTGTTAAAAGATTTTTAAAAAATTGATTTTTCATATAGAAAGAAATACTTTTGATTATCATTTAAAAATACTAAACAATAATATTTTCCTTTAATATTTTTTTATATACACTAATACATTAAACACTTAATTTATAGGCACTCAACATATAGATCACCCACATTTATAATTCCACACAACTTAAATCTCAATTATAAACACACAATTATAGATAAGATTTAGAAATACTGGTTGTAACATCATAGCCAACAATGAGACGATTTAAAAATGTGGGGAAAAATATTTTCTCAGGAAATGATATCATGTTAAAAGCTCATAATGACTTGCCGACATCATTTAATAACTTTTTTGTTTCTGCACAAAATAAATAACGGTAAATAGTTAGACATCTGATCAAATATTAACCAAAAAATATTACATGTAATAGTAGTAATTGTATTTAGTGTTGAATACACACCTGTCAAAGCATAATTATGAATTTCATACTCATAAAAAGTTACATTAATATTCTCTGAAATCTTTCGCCTCAGATTTACAATATCGTCTGACAAGGCCGACCAATGTGAATCTCTTAGTAAGAACGGATCAAATGCAGAAAGTACACCCGAATTTTCAACAAAACAAACCAAATTTCAATTGTTAAACTGCATATTCAACACAATGGAAATAACTGAAGTTATTAGACAAAGTTTACGTGGTATACGAAAATGGAGAATCTTGAACTATCATCTTTTGAACATTGGGACCACGTATTTTATGTTTCATAGTTGTAGATAATATAATACCAGATTTAACATCTTATTTACTTAACACTACAAACCAACTTACAATTGTTAATCTGCGTATTCAACATAGTTTAAATAACCGAAGTTATTAGATAACGTACACGTAGTATTTGTAACATCAGAAAATGGAGAATTTTGACACAACATCTTTTAAACATTGAGACCATACATATTCTACGTTTCACGGCTGGAGAGAATACAATATCAGATTAAACACATTCTTTATTTAACAAAATAAAAAAAATTCAATTATAAAACTGCATAAGGACCATAGTCCAAATCACCGAAGTTATTAGATAACGTACACGTGGTATTGGTTACATCATAAAATGGAGAATCCTGATCTATATAATTGATATTTGGGTTATTATTTTGTTCATGTGAAATGCTGGACACATATGATTGTTTTACACTGCCACACATTTTTAGTCCCACACTCATGATCCTACATTTCAAATCTAGCACGCATAAAATAACATAAATAGTAAAATTGTACATAACATCGTATATATGGTGAGAACCTTGAATAAAAAGGTGAACTTTACTCAACATACCTATCAATGAAGACTGGAGACGAAACATCAACGATAGAGTTCGATGATGCATTCGTCGGGAATTCACTAAATATATTTTTCTTAATCAATAACGGTTGTAAAGGAGTCCTAAATGCAACTAAATCAAGTTATGCAAAACACGTTACCAACGTAAATATTTATCAGTATGCGTAGTGTTATAGGGAGAATTTCGTATAACAATGTTGTGGAGGTTAATGGGCGGAACAAAGATCAAGGACGGTGTTTGAGGGCGGAGGAAGGTTGTTTGGTGGTGGCTGAGCTTGTATGTGGACTCCTTAAGAAAGAATAGGGTTTGTTATTCTCTGTCAAGTGTCGACTCATGTCTCATACAAGTGCCTACGTACCCTATTTATAGGGATCAAGCCTTACGTAGTTCTTGGGGAACAAGTCACGTAGGCTAGGGTTAGGACTCTTCAGCCCGTGCAGCCCAAGCCCACGATAAAGTCAGGCCTTCAGCCAATTAGTCACGTAAATCTCGATCAGCCTCACACGCTTCCTACGATCTCGCGGCATATCCGCAATCCTTCCCGTGATCGTAGGAACAACCCATATCGACCCCGAAATCTACGAGCAACTCAGTCATCTATGAGTCACTTTCCATGTTACACACAAAGTCTTTCAATGCGGCTCAGCCTGGTCACCTCGGCCCGCACCGCCTTCAAATAATAAATATAATGTTTCCTCTGTTTCTATAAGATGTGGGCTCATGAGCTCAGCCCGCGTATGGGCAGCTAAGCCCACCTCGCATGAAGGCACCTGAGCCCACCTCGCGTGGGCACAACCGAGCTCAGCTCGCATATGAGAGCCCAAATGACAAATATGAGCTCACCTTACATGTGTGAGCCCAGCTCGCATGTCCTCACTTGAGCCCAGCTCGCATGTTTGAGCCCAGCTCGCATGTCAGGAGCCCAGCTCGCATGTAAACTCAGCTCGCATGTTACGAGCCCAGCCCGCATGTGAACCCAGCTCGCATGTTGCGAGCCCAGCCCGCATGTGCTGGCCCAAGTCTTATAAATCTATGGTTCTAGCCCACACACAAGAGTCCAGCTATTTAGTGCACCCACAGGGACCTGTTTAGGGCCCATGGCCGAAAGCGGGCATAACAACTACCCCCCAAAATTCCTGGTCGCATCTTGAGGCTAGGTATTTTCTAATCTTTTTATGGCCTCGCAAGTGTGAGCCCACCAGGCCGCACCAAGCCGTCTCGCGTGTCTCGCCTCGCATGCCTTTCATCTTTGCATTCATTTTGACAGCCATTGGACAGCTGGCGTGGGGATTCGTGTCATCCTATGAGATAACGACACGTGTCGCCTCCTCCTTTCTCTCTCCTATCCCCTATAAATATGTGAGATTTCAATTCATTTCTCACATTTCCAAGAACACTTCCTGAATTGCTGCTCAATTTGCTCAAGGATCTACCACGGCGAAGATTATCATTTCAACAAGAACCGTCTACCGGCGGCGATATTCTCCGGGACCAGATTCATCAGGATCTTCGTACACCTCTCCCACAGGTACTCTTCGATTCGAGCCCATTTTTTATTCATGCTTTATTCACGCACACCATGCGAGCACACACCACCTGTTCGATGCGAGTTCACACACAACCACAACGCGCGATGCGAGTCATTTTGCTCGTTTAGATACTTAGGTGCGATCCCGTGTGAGATGTGAGGACACTTAGGTGCGATCCCATACTCGTTTTTTTTTTTTTTTTTTTTTGCTTTCTTTTTTTTAGGGCCACACACTAATTTTCACCATCTTTTACAGATGTCGAGTGCGTCTTCAGCCCGCTACTATGGATCATCTCGCTCTTCCTCGAGCCCGGCTCGCACCTCTGCTAGCCCGGCTTGTTCTTCAGCTACTCCATCTCCATTAAACCAATACCCTCCTGAGCAGCGAGGCTCCAAGGACTTCCAACGCGAGCTGACCTCTCTTTCTGGTCGTCTTAGCCAACCTATCTCTCCCGGCTCGGCTATCACCCCTCAAGGGGCTTTGAACATTGCCAGAGTTGAGAACTCGATGCGAGCAGCTGGATCCGGCTCGCTTGATATTCACCTCGACCCGAACCCCGAGGATTTTACCAGGGAGAAGAATATATATAATTGGAGAAATAGGCCCGTGGACCTCTCTCATATTCCAGCCTCCCTTGGGGTAGAAGAGCTGCTAAACCGCGAGCCTGCTCCCTTGGATAAAGACCGAGCCGAGGAGATTTTAAGAGAAATGGCTGAAGAGAGGGCGGCCCGTCTGAGGCAAGCAGCAGCTAACCACCTCGACCCCATTCACCTTGACTCAGAATCAACTGACAGCGACCTGGGGAGTGCATACTATGACACCAGGAAGAAAGGAAAAGAGCCTGTAGCTGCTGAATATCCCATCCTGGGACTCGAGGGTGAAGAGGACGGCTCGCATTGGTCCTATGACTCTCCTCAGAGCGAGGAGGTGGCAGATGTTACAAGTCAGTACAAGATTTGTAACTATAATTATGCCCCCGCGGCCTCTCCTGAGCCTTATGTGCCTCCTGCCCAGCCCGAGCTCGAGGGTGAGATTGTTTTCAAAAGGCAGATCATTCCTGATGGGGAGGAGAGCTCAACTGCAAACGAGGAGGTTAAGGTGCTCGCTTGCCGCGACCTTCCTACCTCGCTAACTCAGAAACATCTGGCCGAGCACATTGAGCAGTTTCAGCTCGAGGGCCATATTGTCTTGCCCCTACCTCATATGAGATGCTATAGATTCAATCACTCGGAGAATGGAGGCAGGGTGCCTCGCATGGTCTTATCCACCTTCCTATTAAGGCTGGGAATCTCTTCTCCTCTTCATCCCTTCATCAAAGATGTTTGCGAGTACTTCCAGCTCGCACCCCTTCAGATCAATCCAAACGGATACCGGGCCGCCCTCGCATTGTACATCATGTACCACAAATGCGGGTACCCTTCTCTAACCGCGAGGCAGCTGGGTTACTTCCTCCATTTGAAGCATTCTCCTAACGACTTTGGATATTTCTACTTCTCTGTCTGGCCGTGCTTCAACAAGAAGAACCTCATCCACAATGGGCCGAGCAACTCAGGGAAGTGGAAAAGCCCTTACTTCTATATCCACGAGGTGCCTCGAGTCCAGACTCATTTTTATTATAATCCATGTAAGTTTTCTCCTGCCCGCTCTCGTCTCTTCTACCATAGCTCTTTCCTTTTAACAAGAATTTCTTTCATCTCCAGCCACCCCGCCTCGCACTGTCCTTGTGGGACAGGAAAAGATAAACGCGGACAGTCTTCTAAACCTTCCTAAGGCGGACCGGGACATCCGAAAACTCATAACGACCTCCAATCTGGTCGCATGTGGGTTTTTGAAGGAAGGAGTGAGGCTGACTCCTCAGAAGAAATCTAGGAAGAGATCCAGAAAAGGTAAGAATATCGGGCCCGCACGTCCGGGCCTGGATGCTCGCATGCGCGAGCTCGTGTGCTCACTTTTCCTGCATGCATCTTGTTTCACATCGCACTTTAATTCTCCGTATTTTTCACCTGCTCGCATTACTTCTTTCCTTTGCATCATGCTGTGACTAATCTATTGCTTTTTTGTTTTCTTTTTCAGAAATGGCCATCTCCCCTATCCCCTTCATGGAAGAGGCTGAGCAGGCTGCGGCCTCGGGCCCAGTTCAGCCCGCAGCTGCGAGCACAAGGGCTCGATCTCAGGCCAATCCTCCGGCCCGCATGACTACTCTCTCCGAGCATCTCAAGGATTCAGGGCCCTCTCCTCGACTAAAGAGGCATAGAGGTAAAGAAGGAAAAACTGGCGAGCCTGAGCCAAAGAAAGCGGCTCCCTCTGATGCTCCTCTTCCCTCTTCTTCTTCTGCCAATGCGGTTGCGACCACATTCGGCCGGCTCGCCCAAGGTCACATCAGCGAGCAGGATTTAAAGGATTGGTCTTCTTCTGCTCTCGAGGTTAACCAGGATGCACTCTCCCGAGCCGCGGCCGAAGTATACTATCGTCAGTTGTCTAAGGCTCGAGAGATGCGAGCCCTCAGCCAGACCAACACAAAGCTCGAGGCTAAAGTCAAGTCCCTTCAGAGTAAGGTCGCTGAGCACGGGCAAGAGAAAGTTACGCTGGTGAACAACTATAATCAGAAGATAGTTAATCTGAACGCTGCTCACGACAAGGCCCTAAGGGAGCAGAAGGAGGCTCATGACCTGGCCGTTGAGGCATGTAAGAAGGAGAAGGATGCCCTCGAGGAGAGGGTGCTTGAGCTGGAGGGATCAGTTTCTGCCCTGACCGAGGGCCATGAGGCCGCCCTCGCTGATGCTAGGAACCTGGGGGCCAGGAATTTCATGAAAGTCTTTATGAAGAAGGTTCCTGACTTCGATTGGGCGGCTCTGGGTGCGAGCACAGCGAGGCATGCTGACAAGTTGAAGCTGGAGATGGAGAGGGATGCCCAAATTGCTGAGGAGGCTAGGCTCGCGGCCGAGAAGGCCCAGGTCGCTGGTGAAAATCGTGAGGGAGCAGAGGCTGATAACCCTTAATGTAATTTTGATTAGAACTAGACTTTTGACTGGGTAAGCGGGCACCCCTCTCGCCTCGCGCTTGTATTTGAAATATTCTGCCTCGGGGCACAACTTATTTAACTTTTGTTTGTATAAAATGTCTAAGTTTTTTGTGCCCGCGTATGTCTTTACGGTGCTAGCTGTTTTTTTTTTTTTTTTTTTTACCATGCTTCTACTGACCAAAAAGTAATCATAACTCTGGCCGCTTATGGCGAGCGTTACCCCTTCACTACGAGCCCAATTTATTCAGCTCGTGTCATTTGTTCAATCAAACAACCATTGAAAGAGAATGCCAAGTGGAGCAAGCCCGCATCGACTCGCAGGTGTTGTTGGTGTGCTCGCACTAGGAGCTCGTATGTGTCTTCTCCTCGCATCATGCGACTTTGAGTATGTTTGATGGAGGGCTGGGCCCCCTGGGTCGCATTTATGGTTTTGAGGGCCAGGGTATGGGCTCGCATCGCGAGCCTATATCTCTATCCACATCTTTTATCTACTATGTGTTCGTATTTACCTAAGCGGGCCGTGGCCCGGCTCGTTTCATGTTCTTGGCATCAAGCGGGTCGGGGCCCAGCTTGATTTAACATGTTAATAAAACAACTGTTCTGTCCTCGCATGGGTTCCCAAGGATGGGGTCCCCTGCTGGGTATTTAATCTATTAACAGAAGTTAAAATATCAAGTGCACAAATAGAGATCAATCGTTTATTCATAGATAATGGGAAGTGAAAGGAATACATGCTTGTGGTCTCAGGGAGGCACCTATATGGCACTACCCCCCGAGACTTAGGAATATTTGAAGATAATACTAAGTCTGAAAAGAATAATATTACTGATAATACTTGCGAAGGTGTTCCGCGTTCCAGGCTCTTGGGATCAGCTTGTCTTGCATATCATTGAGGTGGTAGGTTCCCTCCCAGAGCACCGATTTTATCTTATAAGGGCCTTCCCAATTTGCTCCCAAGACTCCGTGACTCACCACCTTGGTATTTGGCATGACCCGGCGCAGAACTAAATCTCCCACCTTGAAAGTTCGGGCTCGAACCTTACTGTTGTAATGCCTAGCTGTCCTCTGCTGATATGCCGCAATCCTGATCTGAGCCTCTTCTCGAGTTTCTTCGATCATATCCAAATAGAGCCGATGATTGACCTCGTTTGCCTCTGAGTCATAGTTGTCCCTTCGAAAAGATCCTGCTCCCACTTCAACGGGCACCATAGCTTCACACCCATACACCAGAGAGAAAGGGGTCTCTCCAGTTGTAGTTCGGGGTGTAGTGTTGTAAGACCATAAGACCTGGGCGAGTTCTTCTGGCCATGCTCCTTTCTTCTCTTCAAGCTTTGCCTTTAAGGTATGCTTAATGATTTTATTAACAGCCTCTGTCTGCCCGTTACTCTGGGGGTGGCAGACTGCGCTAAAGCTCTTCTGAATCCCCAGCTGCTCACAAAACTCTCGCATCTCCTTGCTATCAAATTGTTTCCCATTGTCAGATATCAGCTTGTAAGGGATGCCATAGCGACATACAATAGCCCTGTGTACAAACTCCCTGAGCTTTCTCGCTGTGATAGTGGCTAGGGGCTCGGCCTCTGCCCACTTAGTGAAATAGTCTACCGCAACTACCGCATACTTGACGCCTCCCCTGGCCTTCGGGAGTTCCCCAATCAGATCAATTCCCCACATGGAGAAGGGCCAGGGGCTCATGAGGGATGTGAGAGAGGCCACGGGGTTGTTGTAATAATTGGCATATCGCTGACACTTATCACAAGCTCGGGAGAATTCAAAAGCGTCTTTTTTCAGCGTTGGCCAGTAGTAGCCTTGACGGAGGATTTTCTGAGCTAGAGAGCTACCCCCCGAGTGATTGCCACAAATACCTTCGTGTACCTCCCTTAGGATGTAGTTGCATTCCTCCCCATGTATGCATTTGAGAAGAGGAACACTGAACCCTCTTCTGTATAGAATCTCGTCGTATATCACATAGCGGGCTGCTTTGTATTTTATTCTCCTTGCCTCGTTCTTTTCGTCCGGAAGTGAACCTTCTCTTATGTATGCTAGAATAGATGTCATCCACGTGGGGCCAAGCTCATTACTGAGGCTGCCCACCTCGTGCTCGGGCACACTGGGTTGCCTCTGTATATCAAGGGGCACGATCCCTAGCAAAGTGCTCTCGCGACGTGAGCCGAGCTTAGCTAGCTCGTCCGCGCCTTCATTCTGCCCACGCGGGATTAGTTCCAGCCTCACCTCGTTGAATCTTGAGATTATCCTCTGTGCGCACTTCAGGTAAAGCTCTGTTCTCGGACCCTTAGCTTGATACCCCCCATTTATCTGATAGACCACAATCATGGAGTCACTAAACACATTCAAATTCTCGACCTTCATTTCCAAAGCTAGCTTGAGACCGTTGATCAGGGCCTCATACTCAGCATCATTGTTGGTTGCATGAAAGGCCAGATAGGTCGCACGTCTGATCTTGTGAGCCTCTGGGCTGATTAGCTCGATTCCAGCTCCTGCTCCATCACCGTTAGAGGCACCATCCACATACAGGCTCCACCATGGGGCACTATTTTGTCTCTCCAGTCCAACTTCTTCTGTGCTAGGTAGAACAACAAGGGCTCCCGGCTCCAATTCTTGATATGGGGGAAATTCTAGCACAAAATCGGCCAGGGCTTGGCCTTTGATCGCAGTCCTTGGCTTATAATCCACCTCGAATTGGCCGAGCTCAACCGTCCACTTCAACATTCGACCAGAAGATTCTGGTCTATGCATCACTTGCCTGAGGGGGTAGGAGGTTCGCACTTCTATCTTATGTGCCTGAAAATAGGGCCTGAGTTTTCGGGAGGCCAGAATCAGAGCATACGCTAGTTTTTCGAGGCTTGTGTATCGAGTCTCGGCGTCGGCTAGCCTTTTACTCACATAATATACCGGGAGCTGGACACCATCCTCCTCTCGGACTAATACCGCACTTATTGCAAAGTCGGAGACGGCCAAGTATAGGATCAAAGTTTCTCCTGCTCTTGGGTTGGACAACATGGGAGGGCTACTGAGATGCTTCTTTATGTTCTGAAAGGCTTCTTCACATTCTTCGGTCCACTTAAAGTTCCTCCCCACTCCTTTGATTGCTTTGAAGAACTCTTGGCATTTATCGGAGGATTTTGAGACGAAGCGGTTTAAGGCAGCCACTCGTCCCGTTAAGCTTTGAACATCCTTCACCCGTCGAGGGGATCTCATCTCGAGTAGGGCTTGTATCTTGGCTGGGTTGGCCTCAATGCCTCTATGGTTGACAATAAATCCCAAAAACTTCCCCGATTCAACCCCAAACACGCATTTCTGGGGGTTGAGTTTCATTCTGTACTCCCTTAGGATCTGGAACATTTCTGCCAGGTGGCGGACATGATCCCTCGCTTCTTTCGATTTCACCAGCATGTCGTCTACATAGGCCTCCATAGTCTTCCCCAATTGATGTTTGAACATCTTATTCACCAGCCTCTGATAGGTTGCCCCCGCATTAAGGAGCCCGAAGGGCATCCCGATGTAACAGTAAAGGCCCCGATCAGTAATAAAGGAGGTGTGCTCCTGATCTGGCCCATACATGGGGATTTGGTTATATCCCGAATAAGCATCCATAAAACTAAGCAGCGCGTGCCCAGCCGTGGAATCCACCAGCTGGTCGATTCGGGGTAGAGGAAAGCTGTCCTTCGGGCAAGCTTTGTTCAGGTCGGTGAAGTCTACACATGTCCTCCACTTGCCATTGGGCTTCTTGACAAGCACAGGGTTGGCCAGCCACACGGGGTAGAAGGCTTCTCTCACAAGTCCTGCCTCCATTAATCTATCCACTTCTTCTCTGAGGGCCTCTGCCCTCTCTCCACTAATCGGCCGTCTCTTTTGCCTAACCCCCTTCTTTTTCGGGTCCAGGTTGAGCCGGTGGCACATGACATTTGGGTCAATCCCTATCATATCGGAGTGTGACCATGCAAAGACATCCAAATTCTCCCTTAGGAAGCGGGCTAGATCCTCTCTCAAGTTAGGACTTAGGTTAGAGCCTATTCTGAGTACCTTGGAGGGATCATTTGGGTCTACCAAGATCGGGATTGTGTCCTCTGCGGCCCCGGCCCTCTCGACCATTGAGGGCATTCTCGGGTCTAGATCTGCTTGAGCCTCGCTAGTTTTTTCCATTCCCGTGATTGCCAAACCTTCCGCATCCTTGAGCTCGGTTTGGTGAGCTTGGGTCGGGTTTATCAAGCGTTCAGAGGTCGCAGTTACAGTTCGAGTGATTCTGTCGGGTGGGTCCATAGTGGTTGTTGTTTCTTTGTGTGCCCACTTCTCTCTCCTAGGTGTTGCAATGATTTGTTCTGGGCTCTCTTCTTCATCACTTGCTTCCTCTACAATCCCCTCTTGTATCAACATGATGGGCTGAGATGCTTCCATTAGTAAGGCCCCTGGGCGTGGTTCCACATGAATTCCCATGTGCTCGAAGTAGTTCTCGGGCAACTCCTCAATTGAAATCAAATTACAAGTCTCGTGGCCCTCAGGACGTATTCTTTTCCTGCCCTCTGCCTCTTCCATGGGGATGTCGCACTCACCTACTTCAGCTGTCTCCCTTGAGGCATTTCTTGACTCGGCCGCTTTGAGTGCCTGGTTGTAGCAGACCCTGGATTCGTATTGACAGCTCTTCAAGATGCCTACCCCCGTGGGGGTTGGGAATTTTATCGTCATATGATGGATCGAGGTCACCATCCTCATTGCCCTCATAAGGGGTCTGCCCACTATAACATTGTAGGCACAAGGCTGGTCTACGACTGTAAACATAGCGATCTGGGTGGCCACATGAGGCTCCTCTCCTATGGTCACCGGGAGTCGAATTGTCCCTTTCACTCCGATCGAGTCTCCCGTGAACCCGTACAGGTGCCCACCTGTTAAGGTTAATTCTCTATCCAATAATCCCAGTTTTTTGTAGGCATCATAAGTCAAAACATCAGCCGAGCTCCCGGTGTCCACCATTGCTCGGTGAACATTCACCGTCCCAATCTTCATTTTTATGACTAGGGCATCGGTATGAGGGTAATGCACCCATTTTGCATCATTCTCTTTAAACACGATATCATCGACCTCCCTTTCAAAGAGTTCTGGGGGCCTTTGACTTAGATGATTGACGTTGGTGAGCGGCTTGTCCTTTGCTTCCCGGGCATATCTGTCCATCGCCTTCCGGCTGTCTCCACCAATGTGAGACCCGCCTAGAATAATATGAATACTACCAGCCCGAGGGACCCTTTCTTTGTCTTCTGGGGGTGGAGGAGGGACGGTATGATAATCCGTCCTGTGTCTTCGAACCTCCTTGACAACCCATTCCGTAAGCTTCCCTTGTCTAATCAAAGTCTCGATCTCATCCTTTAGTTGTCTACAATCAGCGGTATCGTGTCCGGTGGCCTCATGGTATGCACAATACTTCGAAGTGTCTCTTTTATTGTAGTCTGTGAGAGGAGTTGCCTTCCTGAATACCCCCTTCCCCACATATGTAGCATATATGTGATCGATAGAGGCTACCAGAGGGGTGTGTGTCTGCCATTTGCTTGTATAAGGCCTTCCCGAATCTTTAGTGGTCTCTTTGCCACGGGCAGACTTTTTCGGGCTCGAACTACGCCGATACGTCTTCCTCCTTTCATCAGGGCTTGAGGATCGGTCCCTCTTGTCTCGATAGCTTTCGCTGATTTTCAGCTCTCTCATCGATTTCTCTACCCTCTTGAAGGGTTCGGCTTGCTCATAGAACTCGGCCAAGGTCCTCGGCTCACTCGCTTGGAGGCTCTTCCAAAATTTTGATCCTTCTTTCAGCCCTGCTATCAAGAAATTTTTTATGGTCTCCTCACTGGCTCCTCTCACCTTCGGGACCTCGGCGTTGAACCGACGAAAGTATTCTGCCAAGGGCTCCCCCTCCCTTTGCTTGATGTTGGCTAACGTGGCCACAGGAGGCGAATAGTGGAGGGTCGACTGAAATTGTCTGACGAACAAGTCCTCCAATTGCCTCCACGTTCTTATGCTAGCCGGTCCCAACTTGGAGAACCATTGTTGGGCACTACCTCTGAGTGATGCCGCGAAGAGTCTGCAACGGGTCATCTCCGGCACCTGATAGACTTCCATCTCAGTGTTAAATTGAATAAGGTACTCCGCCGGGTCGGCTTCGCCGTTGAATAGAAGGTCGGGGTTGTGCCTAAACACCCGAGGTAGGGGGGATGATCGGATAGCAGTCGTAAACGGAGAGGGGGCAGCCGAGGCAGGGGGCCCTCTCTTCTCTTGCTCCATCTCATCTAAGATCCTTCTCAGGTCCCTTACTCTAACAACTTCTCCTTCTCTGTCACCACCCGCATTACTCGAATGGTGTGAGCCCTGAGGTCGTTCGCGGCGTCCCCCTCCTCCAGCTCGGTCCTGCGACTCCTCTTCACGATTGTATCTGCGTCTATGTCGCTCCTCCCTCCTGGGTGAGGTGTGTTGACGTCTTTCCGGAGGGGTCGTTGCCCGTTCCCTTTTCGAGCCTCTTTTATCCACGGGCTCTTTCTCTTCTCTCTCCTTCTTACAATTCTCCAATTTGAGCCTGAGGTCATGCTCGCTTAGCTTTCTACCCACTCGGTCTAGCACGCTAGTTGACCTTGCCTCAGATGAAGCTGGCTTCGGCCCCGATCTCGTAGAGATCTGGCTGCCCCGCTCATCATGGCCTTGGGGTATATCTTCCTTTTCGCGTGATGTCTCTTTCTTCTGTTTGGTCTCGGTTGCCACGTCATCAAAATCGTGGATCAGCTTCTTCTGAGGGCCTTTGCCCTTCCAGCTATGCTGTGAGACCTTGAGGCGGCGCGCCTTACGCTTGGCGTTCCGGACCGAGCTTCTTTCTACCTTTGACATTCGGGCGTTGATCTGATTCATCTGATCGGCCAGCCCTTCTAGATACGTCATCACAGCCTGCCCGTCCACGGTTGCAATTGGTGGAGGTGGCGCCTGATTCTCTGGGGGCGTGTGTTCGAAAGTAGGGTCCTTCTTGCCTCCGCTCCCTGGTGTCGTCGCTTGCTTGCTTTCTTTGATCATCTTTCTCCCTAAGATGAACGACCCCTCCTTCTAGCGCCAAATGTTATAGGGAGAATTTCGTATAACAATGTTGTGGAGGTTAATGGGCGGAACAAAGATCAAGGACGGTGTTTGAGGGCGGAGGAAGGTTGTTTGGTGGTGGCTGAGCTTGTATGTGGACTCCTTAAGAAAGAATAGGGTTTGTTATTCTCTGTCAAGTGTCGACTCATGTCTCATACAAGTGCCTACGTACCCTATTTATAGGGATCAAGCCTTACGTAGTTCTTGGGGAACAAGTCACGTAGGCTAGGGTTAGGACTCTTCAGCCCGTGCAGCCCAAGCCCACGATAAAGTCAGGCCTTCAGCCAATTAGTCACGTAAATCTCGATCAGCCTCACACGCTTCCTACGATCTCGCGGCATCTCCGCAATCCTTCCCGTGATCGTAGGAACAACCCATATCGACCCCGAAATCTACGAGCAACTCAGTCATCTATGAGTCACTTTCCATGTTACACACAAAGTCTTTCAATGCGGCTCGGCCTGGTCACCTCGGCCCGCACCGCCTTCAAATAATAAATATAATGTTTCCTCTGTTTCTATAAGATGTGGGCTCATGAGCTCAGCCCGCGTATGGGCAGCTAAGCCCACCTCGCATGAAGGCACCTGAGCCCACCTCGCGTGGGCACAACCGAGCTCAGCTCGCATATGAGAGCCCAAATGACAAATATGAGCTCACCTTACATGTGTGAGCCCAGCTCGCATGTCCTCACTTGAGCCCAGCTCGCATGTTTGAGCCCAGCTCGCATGTCAGGAGCCCAGCTCGCATGTAAACTCAGCTCGCATGTTACGAGCCCAGCCCGCATGTGAACCCAGCTCGCATGTTGCGAGCCCAGCCCGCATGTGCTGGCCCAAGTCTTATAAATCTATGGTTCTAGCCCACACACAAGAGTCCAGCTATTTAGTGCACCCACAGGGACCTGTTTAGGGCCCATGGCCGAAAGCGGGCATAACACGTAGTAACACATGGAGGACATAGAAAAATTATCGAACGATATTAAAGAACTTGGTGTCTGTATACTTGGAACTATGATATTGGGACTGAGATTTTTTTTTGTCAACTCTACAATTTCTATACTTCACACCGATGCACAGAGACAAAAATAAGAAACTAGTTTGGATTCTAAACAACAAATGTTGATATAAAATAAAGAAATGTACAATACCCGTTGACTCGGAACATCATAACTTTCATTTGGCTGAAATGCACAAGATCGATTTATTCTTGATTTGATGAATCTCGAATTACATATCATACATTTTAAACCTATGCATAAAATATAAATTAAATAATTTAGAAAACTTCTTCAAGACAAATATATATATATATATATATTTATCTCATGATAAAAACAAAAAACTTATGAGTGAAGTCCTTGAAGAGTTTTACTGAGAGCGGGGATCCATAACTCTTATGTAGAGAATTCGAAAAGATATGATGATATCGTGATTTTAGAGGTAGTCAGATCATTGAAGGCTAATGTCAAAAGAGGAGCCGAGAGTTTTACAGCATTGTAAAAATAGAATTCAAAAAATTTTAAATATACTATTCAGTTGCTATAATCGTGGAGTGTGTACATATTAATATGCTAGGTTAGTTCCTATATTAGTTAAATTGAATATTTATATGGAAGATGAATGGATATATATATAATATAAAGTTTTATTTGTTAAAAAGGTAGTGGGTCATGAATCTTACCGGTGGTTAAATTTAATGGATGAATATTATATGGATATAGTAGCCTTCGAGATAATATATATATATATATATATATATATATAAATTATATGAAAAGCCAATTTCAGGTATACTGGTGAACATATAGCCCGTGTCAATTTTTTAAGGATGTTATTTTGTGAATTAATTCAACTTGTAGGCACCTTATATTTACGGAGACAAGCAGTTTTGTCATGTGAAAGATAGATTTGTTGTTACATCTGTATAGAGAAGATACGATAGAAGATAAGATAACTAGTATAAAATAATCTTTTCTTTCTAGAACGAGAACCAAAACTTAAATTGTTGGACAAAATTAATGCGAGTAATGAACTTCATTTTCTGCTCCACTCCAGTCTAAAGAATAATCTCAAACATTTAACAATAATTTTATGCCTTAATATCACTCCACAACTCCGAATCCATAGAAAAGGCATATGTATATGCATGGACTACAACACCAAGGCAGAATCACACTACTATGCATGGCTGAAACGAACAGGAACACTAATATCTTCACCTTTCAACCAGCTCTCACCTTGTAGAAAACTGCTTACCGTAAATTTATTAGCTTCATCTTTGTTAATCACCTTTACACCTGGCCACTTAACTCGGTTTTTGGTTTCAGCCCCTGAACCTTTGTTGTTAAATTCTGCATAGTACAGAGTTTTTAATGCAAAATCTCCTTGCCATTCTAGCCATCCTGCAGGATCAATCAAGTCATCGATTTCCGTTTCCATCACAATTGTTCTTGAATACTCTTTCCACGGTCTACCCAGATATGTCCTGAACTTGGACTGATCTGATTTGAATTCTTCAGCTGCCATAATGTGACAACCCTGTAACACAATTCCTGTTGTTTCACGCTTATCTGCTCTTCCTTGAGCAGTTACAATGTTCTTCTGATTGTCCGAAGGCTTTCTGACATAGATATTGCATGTTTGGAAGATTGCAGCTGCATCACCAAAGATGAAGTCTATGGTGCCTGTGATGTAGCATCCGCGATAGAATTGACGATGTGTTTGAGCATACAAAGTATCCTGGTATGCCTCCATTCGACAGTTGATAAAAATTGAACGGTCAGATTGTACTCTCAAGGCTACTGCTTGATGCTTTTCAGCTCCTGCGGTGTTTCTGAATCCAATGGATTGAGCCATAAAACCATCTCCAATAGCCGCTGCATTTGAAAAATGAATGCATGAGTATATTCTTCTTTTTTACGCGATATGTGCAAGTCTCAAGTTGGTATATATATGTTTAGTTTTCGGGTTGACATACCAAAAGTGGCAGTTTGGAAGGTCGGAACTCCATCAACAAAATTTTTGTTGCCGGTAATTATTGTCTTCTGGGATCCATCACCAAACATTGTGATGTTTACCATCTTTTTGCTTACCTCGACATGCTCTTCATATGTTCCTTCTTTGATATAAATGACATACCTGCTTACACATTATGCATAAATTTCTGTTTATATGTCAACGTTAAGAAAATTACTGTAACAAATTTAGTTACCTTCCTTTGTAGCCCGTTGGTAATGCTGCTAATGCATCGTTGATCTTTGTAAAATCTCCACTACCATCTTTAGCCACGGTGATATTGGGTTTTTGCTTTGGTGCATCAGCCTTTAAAATTCTCCTTTCTTCGTTGCTCATCCAGAAGGGAAGGTTGTCACTTGGTAAAAGACGGCGGAAACTGAATTTTTGGGATGCTGAAGACAAGTGAGACACAAGGGCAAGTGAATTGCTAGTAAGCTCTTTTGATGTCTTCAAGGCCTTTTCAATTTTAGTTCTTTTTTCACCTTCTGGAATGGAATCAATGCAGATTTGTTGGTAAGACATGACAGCACTTAACCAGTTGTCCAAGTCATGGGTTTTTGAAGAAAGTTTTTCTAGATCAACTTTATTTACAGATGAAGCCGAGCTAGCTATTTCTTGTTTGGCATCCTCCATCACCTTTTTACATACATCAAAGGCGGCTTTCATTTTGGGGCTGTCAAATTTAATCTTGGAAGCTTCATCCATTGCTTTGTCAAGCTCATTCGAGATGACACTTATTGCAGACTTAAGGAAGTCTTTTGGTTGAGCGGAGGGGTTTGAGTTTGCCACTTTTTGAAGGTGGCTCTCACAGGTTGCCTTGTAATCTGTGGCACCACAGATAGAATTCACCAATTTTGATGATTTTTGTGAGCCCTGCTTCTTTGGTGAACTCTGCTTGTGGTGCTGATTGTTTGAGGTATTCTTATCACCTTTTTCATCGATTTTGTTAATATTTACAAAAACAACTGCAACCACAATTCCTATAATTGCAATGCTTGCAACAACTGAGAAGGTGACAATCCTTTGCACCTTTTTTTTTCTTGTAATTTTATTGCGCTCTTCTATAAGATCAAAATCTTGAAAAGCCATATTACATATGACTTTCTTAACTTCTTGAGAAAGAGGTCTCTCTGCCCTGGAATATAGTCCAGCCTGGATTTGATTATATCCAAGGCAGAGCTCTGTCTCAAGAAGCTAAACAATTTCTAGAAAAAAATAACAAAAGTTCTTAGAATAGTCCTGTTTTATTATTCTATCTTGCTGGTAAAAATATATTATATTTGTATATTAACACCTTAGATGGTGAATGTTGATGATTACCAAAAGAGGTGTGTGGACTGGAGAAATTTAAGGACTACTTTAATTAGCTCAAATGTACGAAGAAGAAGAAAGGGGTGGTGGAGTTTCTGCATGCCCTTCTAAGCCGCTTTTCCACAGATTATCTTTCACTCCTCTGAACACTACTACTGATTGCAATAAATATTCTTTTACGTGTCATTCATTTTACTATCTATATAATACATAATACAGTCATAGCCGAATATGATGAGATCATTCCCCGTCAATTCCTAATTCGATTAGCAAAAATCATGCTTCAAAAATTCCATTTTAAAAGTCCATTCACTACTAAAAATATTGCATCAGACATCAGTTTATAACCGATGTTAAATAAAAATGAAACGATGTTTTTGTGTGTGAGGTTAAATGTTATTATTGTTTAGCATCGGTTATTGGCCGCACACAACGGTTTACAGATTATATTTGATATTTTTGTGACAAATTTCAAGTAAAATTACAGTATTTCTAATTGAATATGAGTATATTATGAGTTATATATTCATTAATTTAATATCCGGGAAATATCGTGTAATTATTTTTATCAATAAATAATTGTTATGTGATTTTATGTGAATTTTTGAAGAATTATTTGATAATTGGAAGTGATGTCTGAGTGTTTATATATGATAAAATTTGGTGTATCTTAATTTTGATTATCCAGAATAAAATATAGATAATTTTCGTATTTTCTGGTAATTTTTAGGTTATTATATGATTTGATAAAAAATTATGGATTAATAATAATTTTATGAGTAATTATAAAATTACTTTATAAAATCAGGAATCGTCCGACTTCAACCGTTTTTGCGTTTTTATCACCCGAAACCCTTCGGAAAACTCCTTCATAACCCAATATGATTATTCTGAACATTTTCCGTATTTTGACTTTTTCGATCCGGGGTACGGTTTGACCCGTACGAGTCCCAGCACAAAATTTTCGATATAATAGTCATTTCTGTAGATCAATAAAACCCGTATTCTCGAGAGACGGGATATTTTTATACTATTTTCTCGTAAGGTATTTTATAAGAAGCTTAGATTTGTTTTTCTTTTGTTTTTAAAAGTGATTTTATGGGAAATTTATTTCCATAAATATTGGAATTATCATTAAAATTATTTTTATGACTTTATAATCTCAATAATTATTTATATGAATTTATAAAATTTAGAAAACATTATTTCATCAATTGTTTATCTCTAAATGATTTATAGATTGTATTTTAGTGTAAATTCAGTATTAAATTCCAGAATTCTTCAAAAAGTATGAAATTTATATTTCCTAAATTTGGAATATTTCGAGAATTTTAAAAATATTTTGGAAAATTTTCGGATTTTGTTCACCCGCACGTTTGTTCGTTAAATTGTAAAATGCGGACCGATGCGCTTTCCAAAATTGATTTAAAATTATGAAAATTTTATTTTGTTAGTTTCTAATAATTACGGAAATTTTAAGACTATTTTGTATTTATTTCAATGTGATTTTAACCGCAACTTGCTTCGTTAAATTGCAAATCTCGGGATAAAAATCAGGGTTTGGGCAGTGGCAGGATACATGATGATTTCAGAAGACTTGTTTGCTGAATATGTTTTTTTTCATGATACGTGGCAGTGGCTAAAAAGATAACAAATAAAATAAGATAAATATAAACTTTTATCCCTATTTGTTCATCTCTCACGAGCCCATCTCTCCATCTCTCGGATTAGTCTCTCGGGTTTCTTAGTACCTCACTTTCTCGATCTCTCACGCATTTCTCCTTTCTTGTTCCTGTAATTATTTTTCCGGCCACTGTTTTGCTTAGGTTATTAGCTTCAGTTTTGCTCATGTTAGTTCCGATTTATCGCGATTTCGGTTCCTCAGCCGTTTTTCCGGTGAGCCGTCCCCTGACTTCGGTTTGGCTTGGTGGTTTATTATGTGTGTATATATATGTGTGTGTGTGTTGAGTGCGTGTGTGTGTGTGCTGAGTGTGTGTGTGTGTGCAGTGTGTGTGCAGTTGTGTATGTGTGTTGTGAGGATTGTTATGTTGTTGTGCTTCTATGAAATTCAAGAACTCAAAATTGTTGGGTTATTCGAATTATTGATTGGGTTTCGAAATTATTCAAATGAAATTCTGTGATTACTCAAAGTATTGATTTTTAGATTATTCAAAAATTATTTTGTATCGGCGAAATTTATTTGGAACCCAGATATTAGTGGGCACCAATAAATTTTATCGCCGTTGACGATGAGTCTCGGCGAGTCGACGGTGGATGGTGATAAATATTTCTGAGTCCTAAATTTATAAACCAATAAAGTAGTTCGTAAAATTATTTTTTTCGGAACAAAAATGGTTTATTATTTTGAATATCGTATTGAGATTCGGAGTTTGAAATTTTGATTGTTGTGATTTGACGTCGATTATGTTTCGACGGGTAGGCCGATAAACAGATAAGACGCTGACCGATTTTCGAGAAAAATTAAATTCGAAAATACGGGGAAGTATCCTGAGATTATCGGGATTACTAGTCGAACGTATATAACTATATAATTATAAACGTTTTACGGAACCTATTTTCCTGTCCTGATAAATATTTTGTAATATAGCTGACAACCCTGTTTTCACGAAGCGACGAATATTTATGTTTTCTGAAAATAAATACCGAACCAAGTTTTGAGTACATGGACCCTAACTGTTATGGGTATTATATTAATGCGTATAATTCCGAGTCAGGATTTCATATCGAATGGGTAGATCTGATAGCGAAGATGTGTCAAGTATAAACAATTGTCTAAATTAGGGTATTTCGACTCTGTAGGTTCTAGTCGGAAGACCGAGGGTTACCGTCAGACTAAAGATAGCCTAGTGGTCAGTTGTCAAGCTCAGCAAGGTTCCAATCGAAGGACCTGAGTGTTGAAGTCATATACAGGATAAACTAGTGGTTAGACGATAAAGTCGAATGTCCAAGTCGGTCCAAAGTTAACCAGTAAAAGTTGTTAAAACATATCAAGGCAAGTATTCCTAAACTTTCTTCTGATATACTGCAAGTATTTCTATCCTATTTTAAGTTCAGAATAGTTAACTGTGTTATATTTCGCTGTAATTACTCTTAATTATGCACGTACCTTTCATTATTGTTCCTTTATTATCGATGGATCTCTTGAGCAAATACCTATTATTCCGGGTTATTTGCGAACCCTGAATCAGGATGTTTTGAAATCAAAATGATTTGATATCAAAATACTCTACGGACTGGATGGTTACAATAGGGCCATTAATGGACCGGACCCCTGATATTGGGCCATAATGCCTGGGTACCCGAATGGATCTATACAGGTAGGTATAGATCTACACTATATCCTGACTGATCAGCAGGATATGAGTGTGAACGCTGATCTAGTGTCCAGTCTAATTTATTGTTGATCGCCATTAACGATATTTTTTTTGAAAAGTTTTATGATTACAAAACCGGACAAAACCCTAATTCAAGAGATGAATCTGAGAATTGCTCGTCACTTTTGATTTATGATTAAAGGCTAATAACGGCCAATATTTTATTCGCTCAATAACTTCAAATAAATAAAAATATTAATAAATTATTTAAAAATTGTGTCCATATATTTCTTTTGATATTGATACTTGGAAATCAGTTATGATACTTGATGGGCATTTTTGGCTCACTCTTGCTTTTTGAATTCTTATTTCTTTCAGAATCAAATGAGGATAGAAGTGAATAGCTCTTAATAGACAACAAACATACAGAGATCTCAGCTGCAAGAGGATGGAGATGTGAGAGCGAATAAGACAATGGAGTTAATAAAGAGGTAATAAAATTGTATTTAGGTGTTGTAGATTTTAGAAGGTTAGAATCTTGTTTCATACTATAACCTGTAAACGATCCGAAATTGAGGGGTTATCTGTATATTTATTTCAATATACAGGTTTATATTGTATAAAAGTTATCTGGTGACACCCAATCCTGACCCTGGATTTGGGGATGTTACAAGTTGGTATCAGAGCAATAGGTTATTGGTCCCTTAAATAAGAATAGGTGGAAGTAAAATAGGAGTGATAAGCCATGTAAGATAGGAAATACCTTAAGTATACTCATTTTGAGTTCGAATTGAGTGCGAAATAGGATTAGCGGATCCGATATGGATTAGTAAGATAGGATATTGTTAAGAGAAGTATAAGACGAATATATTGATGCTATGGATATATTGAGTTCTCATATGTAATAGTTGTGAAGATTTGACAGCTCGATGGAGACTGGATATATTACCATGCTTTTATGCGGTTTTAAAGGAAAAGGGGAATTATTCTTGTAAGAACTTCGTATAAGGAAAGATAGATGAGTTTTTTAACACCCCCAAATCCGGGGTCGGGGATTCGGGTTGTCACGAGTTCCATTTCCCTTATCAATACTTAATCTTAACAGTCAACCAACTACTAAGTACTGTGACCCCACAATATACACACACACACCACAAGTTATAGTCTCAGAGATGAATACCAAAAATAACACAAGTCATTTTATTCCACAATTATAAACCGTTACACCTTAAAAGGGTTTCTGAATAAATTTACATTTATTTGCCATTATTACAATTCATATAGATACATAAGTCTGGTACATCAGAAGTTGAAAGTCTAGCCTATCGGTAATTTCTACCTCAGCTACCGCGGCATCAACGCTTCCAGAAAACTGCGGAACGTTTTCTAACCGCTTGCAAATTGGAAGCTTGGTCCTGTTCATCTTTTCTATCCGTTGTTGTGTGATGAAAGAAGAAAGCAAGGGTGAGCAACAAGCCCACCGAAATAATATGTATAATAATTAACAATATATGAGCATTCTCATAGTACTCATGAAAGTCTTGGTCAAGAAGAAATGAACCAAGCTAATATCTTAACGCGACCAAGTCGCAAAATATTCAGTATATACATATATACTTTTCAAAATCTTTGAATACTCTGCCATGCATAATACACACATGGCTCCAGTTTATAACTGTATAAAAATATCGTTGCAAGGTGATCTCATATATCTACCCTTGTCTCAACGTTTTTCTGAAAATCTTTGACATGCATAAGATAATCATTTACTAGATATAAGTTTAAAAGATGAAGTTACAAGATACTCCAATATACTTATATTTTTTCCGAATACTACTTGAACTACCACCGTTCAAGTTATAATTAGTTCATCCCATAGATTAAGCTACAAGACAAAACTTGTATAGAATCAATCTTTAAAATATCATCAAAATAAAATAAAGTTACGAGATACTTCATTTGATGTAAACATCATTTTGAAAGCTTGACCCTGCCAACACTCAACAATCGCCCAACCGTAGCCTTTCTATCGAAGTGCTATGGGTAGTGTTGCAGAAATATCCAATTGGATGATGAACTCATTACGGGAGTTTGCCGCGCCAGGAAGACCACTTACGATGATCAGTCGTAGTAGTGCAACCCCAACATTTTCTACATGTAGAGGAGAACCTGTCGGATTTACTTGTCAACCGAACACTGGACTCCTAAGGAATGGACCGTCTTAGCAGAACTTCCGGGCCATTTGGGCCAATATAATAAGGCTGGGCCGGCGCTACTCGACCACTTACGCCACTCCTAGTTCAGATGAAATCCATGACCCTAAAATGTAAAGCTCGTTCTCCCTTTCCCCAAGTAAAAACTTGTTGAGCGAGTATTTAAATCCCCTTCGAAAGGAGAATCTTAAATATAAAAATGAGTTTTGGGATCCGCCCTAACCTTTAAAAATCATTTTGAAGACTCGAAAACATTTTTAAGAATGTTTGGAGTGATGCTGATTTAATAAAATAAATCAGTCCCAATATATTAGAAAATATCTGAATATTATTATTTAAATAATATTCCCATAAAGAATAATCTTTATAAAAATAATTGAAGTAGAAGTTTTAAAACTTATACTTTAAATGAATATTAAATTACCAAAGATATACTTATACGAAAGTACTATCTTTATTTGAATAATCAAAAGTAAGTTTGATTATCGACACATTATTCTTTAATAAAATAAAGAATATTAATTAGTAAATAATCGGAGTCATAAGTCCTCGAATGAATATTCAAAATAATATTCATTAATTAAAATAAACGGAGTCATATGTCCTCGAATGAATATTCAAAATAATATTCATTAAATGAAATAAATGGAGTCATATGTCCTCGAATGAATATTCAAAATAATGTTCATTAATAAAATAAACGGAGTCATATGTCCTCGAATGAATATTCAAAATAATATTCATTAATAAAATAAACAGAGTCATATGTCCTCGAATGAATATTCAAAATAATATTCATTAAATAAAATAAACGGAGTCATATGTCCTCGAATGAATATTCAAAATAATATTAATTAATAAAATAAACGGAGTATATGTCCTCGAATGAATATTCAAAATAATATTCATTAATAAAAATAAAGTTATCGAATAAACCTTATTCGATTAATAGTCTTGAAAACTATATCTTATATATATATATAAATATATATATATATATTATACTCGGGAACATCGACTCCCGGTTTTAGAAAAATGTTCACCTTTGGGTCCCCTATACTAAGGGTATACACAACTACTGCTTATCTCTAGCATAGGTATTATGCATCTTATAAGCAATTGAATCAACACTTAGATAACAAGATTATGAAACAAGCATGCATATATACCATATCAACATGCTCCAATATATCGCAAGAGTTGCTAATAACAATCATGCATTTATCACAAGATTTGCATATACATATATACATCACAACAACAGTATAACTGGTAGAAAACTTGCCTGAGTGTTCCCGGATAGACTTAAGCTTGGAGTCGGTCCGATAACCTATGAAAAACAACATAAGTCGAAATTAAACCCCGGTCGCTTAAGAAACTAGACTTTAACCAATTAAACCCTAACGTTTGCTTATGGTCCCTTCTACGCTTAACGAATCACGTAAGTCGTTCGAGTACCCCCGGCTCCACCATTTTTAATAAATTAACCATTAAGAATTTTAAGGCGATTCTTTCGTGAGTACCCTACCAACTGCCTAATCCACTTTACATAATTGTTTCATACTCCAATTAGTCATTTAAGGACCTTAACCAAGGTTTCAAAGTAAGGAGAGGGGTAATGGTTCGTTCGCGAAACGCCGTTACTTCAAACGGTCGTTTCTCCTAAACTGTACATCGGATTCAAGCGTACCACATATCAAAACGAAGCTCGTAACATGAACTATATAATCATGGCAATGGTCAAAACCTAACATTGAGTTCACGGGTCCTGATGTTAAGAACAAAAGCAGTCTAAGGTAAATCGGGCATTACGATGGCTATGTTTACGCGATTACCAATATTTATACCACTCCAATTCCTTACCAATTCACTACAAACCACCCAACCATCAACAATACAACCAAACATGATCTACTAACCATAACTTAAGATTCATTAACCATTAACCAAGATTCATATCCAAAATCACCACAAATCCAACCAAACTATTTAACATACATGGATATTGCTATACATACATGGATATTTCTATATATACATTAATCCATCCATAAACTCATCAAAACTCAAAGTTTAAACTATAAGTTAAAGGTGAAAGTTGTTTATACCTCCTTGAAGCTTCCTAACACAACCCAAGAGCTTTGAATGCCTAAAAGAACCTTGATCCTTGCTTGTATAACCTTAACATTTCATAAAAATAAAGAAAACTAACATTAGTTCTTGAAAGTTACTATTCATCATCACTTTTGATGATTTGTTTGCCTAGGTTAAGAATGGAATTTGGCTTCCAAACTTCTACCATGCATTCACTAGTAGGTAAGGAAGCTATGGTAATTATCTTGTGATTTTAGAGCAAGAGAAGCTAAGATTTGGTTTTTGAAGAAAACCAACCGAGAGTTTAGGTGGGGAGAAGAAGAAAGCTTGCTTGATTCTTGAATTCTAAAGTTTGTGAAATGATTTGCTTCGCTAGGATTAATCCTTGGTAAATATCTTCCTTTAACTTTAATAAAGTGATGACATCACCTCCATTACATCATCACAAGGACACTTGTCCAAACCTTATGGCTGGATGATGTCACAACCCACTAATCCCATCTGATTAGTGTTTAATTACTTGGCTAATGGTCGTTATCTGTTTTACGGTTCACTTAGCTTTCGTTCTCGTTTATCATTTGAGAGATCATACCCGGGATCTTATTACTTGGGTTCCCCTAAACCTTTCTCAATATTTTATATTCCTTTTATGATCCTCTCTTATAATACTTGAATTTAAATCCTTTTAATCATGTTACCTTATACTCAATTCTTTCGGTACCTGGTGGATTTTCGGGAAAAAAATCAAAGTGTTTGAATTTGGATTCTGACAATTTTTACATACACTTATTTACTTTATGGAATACTAATACGATCTTAGAATTTCCATAACAGTACTCCTATATAGTGTGGTCTGATAATTTTCCTTAATCAGCATCATCAGCACAAGTTACTCTTCATCAGGATTTCAAAAATTCCAAAAATTGGGGTTATTACAGTCTCCCCTCCTTAAAAGGATTTCGTCCCGGAATCAGATAGAAAATGAATAGAGATACTCTCTTAGCATTGCACTTTCTAACTCTCAAGTAAATTTTCCCATATTGTGGTTCTACCACCAAACTCTGCCTAGTTTGATAACCCTTCTTCTAAGCACTTGTTCCTTTTTGATCTATATCCCTTCCTGGTTGCTCCATATAGGTTACGTCTGGTTGCATGTCTATGCGCTCATTTGCCCCTATTTGTCTGACATCCGAATTACACTTCCTTAACATTGATACGTGGAACACGTTATGAACTTGCTACATGTTCGGGGGTAGGGCTAGCTCATATGCTAACTTCCCAATACGTCTTAATATATCCAAGGGTCCAATAATTTGTGGGCTTAGCTTTCCTTTCTTTCCGAACCTCATCCATCCTTTCCAAGGGAATACCTATAACAGCACTAGGTCCCCTACTTCCTATTCTTTATCTTTTCGTGTCAAATCAACATACTTTTTATGTCCATCTTAGGCTACTATCAGCTGTCCTCTGATTAGATCTATTATATCCTTGGTCCTTTGGACCACTGCTGGTCCGAGCATCTTGAGTTCTGCAACATCATCCTATCATAAGGAAGATCGACATTGTCTTCCCTCAAGGATCTCGTAAGGTGACATCTCGATACTGACATATGATCTATTGTCGTAAGAAAACTCAATCCGCATTAAGTGATCATTCCAAATTCTTTCAAGTCTATTGCACAGACTCTCATTATAGCTTCTAGCATTATAGCTTTTGCTTCTCAATACCCATTCTTTTCCAGTTCGTAATCGCTACTATCTTCCGTTCCTAATATTATACTGGTTATACTTTTGCTCGTTAGCGTTCTATAACCTTTTAATAATCGTCTCAACCTTAGTATCACGAACGCGTTAGAATCGGAATACCACCATACTTGGTACCACTTCATCTCTAGCTGCCTCCATCTTCGAAAGCTTGGTCTTTCATATAGAAGTAAAAGAATTCATTGAGAGATCACTATGATCATGAACACTTGTTCTATTGCATAGTTAGTACAGAAGGTGGTCAGCCTTTAGTACTTGACAAGCAATTAAACAACATGTGGTATCCTACTAGGCTTCTATCACAAAGATAGATAGTCATTCGGCAATACCTCCCCTTCTGGAAGGGTTTTTCTTCTCAGCTTACATTCAATGAAAAGAAGAGAAAAGAACGAATTGAAGAGAATTGTATATATGTAAAAAAAAATACTGCCACAAAATATCTGGCTTGGAATCTACCTCTGAACTATAGAGGTTTGTCATAGGAGAACAAAACATATACGTATATATATCAACATCAAGTATTATAGCATCGCATTTCACATGCCTAAATATTTTTGCTATTTCGTCCATCATTCTATGGACCCATGCTCTTGCTCGAGCTTATACATAATCACCTTTGAAACTCCCTCGACATCAAAAATCGAATCTGGGATTTCATTCTAGACATCATCATTATTAGAATTTTATGCTTGCATCGCAATCTTCCTCATATTGTAATACGACCCTCAATTGATAAGAAGGAATAAATATTCAATAGGTAGATAATCGACTTAAATAGTCTACCAATAATAACTTATACATCACCACAACCTGATTAGTGGTACCCAATCTCAACATCCATTACAATACAACTCTCACGGTTGTAATTGGGTCATTATTCAAAGAATCGTTGATGCATTACAATAGTCCACCACGGACCTACTGTAGTCATTCGTTTTCCTTGGATCTTAATAGCTAACCATACAGAGTCCATAAATATCGTATTGAATTCTTCTAAGGAGGCAACATGATCACCGTTCATGATTCATGAAGAACACTCCTGAACTTGACGTACATATGACATGAAGCAGATAAAATTGCAGAAGAGTTTCAATAAAAGCAACGATAGCAGGTTAATACCATTCTTAATCATATGTCTATATTAGGAGACATGCATCTCAAAGGTTCATTTAGTCATTTCGTAACATGGTCCTGACTTATCTCAAGATAGTACCTTCTAATATAGATAGCCCGCTCATGGCGATTACACGAATTAAACCTTTACCAAACTACTATTATGGTTGGGTATTGCACAGTCATCAGAAAGAATGTCAATCTTCCAAACCATAATACAACCTTCACGGCTTCAACCATCATCACTGTATTCCTCTGGCACAAGCGCCTATAATTATCCTCTTACATTTAAAGTGTCGGCCACCTCTTTGGCCTTTCCTGATAGTAAAATTTCCTTACAATCAATGTCATTTTAACCACCTCCAAATAAATTTTCTACCTCATTTCCAATCACTGCTTGTGTGAAAATGCTCTTCCTTACGTTTTGGTAAAAAAATATATATCACCATTTTTCCATAAGTTATTGCCTCGGTCTTTTAGAGGTTAACATTATCACGACTGACTCTCGATCATACTTCAGACGTCTCTTATCTTGGGTCCTACTTGTTTTCACCAATCTCGACCTTCATTGGGTCAATCTATAATTTCTTATGGTTCAACACGTGCCCACCTGGCATTATTATAATTCACATTTCCTTTATCAAAATTTCTATTCTTGAGAACTTTGAATATTTCCTTTTTCCTTGTAAAACCTCTAAGGTTATCCTTGAATCGTTCCTCCTGTATTCCCTAGATACAGGGCATGTCAAAATACCATTTACTAATACTAGAACCATTGTCTATGTACTTCTGAAAAATTTCTCTACTGATCTTTAAAGGTTGTTGTTACCTTAGTCCTTCATTCCATACTACCCAAACTCATAATGTCCCTATTAAGGATGAAATGCCATCCTTTATGCATCCCCCATGGTTCATCTCATGCTATTGAGGTTATGTCCTTAATTCCACCTTTAAAAAGGTACTTGCATCCTTACATGGATAAATCAAGTCATATATCTCTGATAAGGGTATCTTATTCAGTCATTCCCATCTCGATAGTATATGCCTAATTTCACAATAACATCTGTATTCAAAATGAGGTCAATCAATATGGCCTGCAAAAGATAACAACGGTTATCTACTTTTCTTTCATGATTTGGTAATGATAACAGGGATGTTCTGGAAGATATTGGTCGTATTCAATGTGAACTTCTTCTTAATACCTCTTTATTTACTTTTGTTGTTTATCTTAACAGTCATCTCAATGTTGAGATATCTTTCATACCTGGCGTCTCCCTTTCTGGGTATCATGCCCCCGGTCTTACACTTCACATTCTTGAAGGTCACTTCCTTCATCCAATTTTCCTAATTTCTTACTTTCTTGTCTCCTCAATCTATCCGCGTCTCATTGTTTATCCTTCGAACTATCTCAAGGTTTCCTCGAATCCTCCCAACTTAAAGGGGGTACAATATATATATATATATATATATCTCTTATGCCTTCAACCATCAACTTTAACTCATGGTGAATCACCCTCATCCTGATGATTACATACTTTTCTATTTCTATTGCTACGAGTCTTTAGGGTTTCCTCATACCCAACTCCCTTATCATTCCTCAAACTCTATTGCCTTTATATTCCTTTCCATTTCAGTTTCTTTTTATTTACCTCTCTCTTACAATCATTTCACGAACCAACTAATCATTGACTTCAAACATCACGTCATTCACCTTTGTTCTAGCTCTAAAGCTTTTACACTATCTCCATAACCTTGGGAATTACTTTCTCAAAAACAATTGACTGAACTTTAATCAGTTTATCATAACCTCTGGCTCCGTGCCTTTCTTGGTCTTTCACCAGCGGTGGCCTCTCTCTTAGGAAGGTAAGTGGAAAAATAGTCTTTTGCACTTCGTCAATCATTTAGAATCTCAATTGATTCCTCTATTTCCTTTAGCCAGGCTCTTGCCTTGACTGGGTCAACTTGTTCCTTGGAACTCTGAGAGCTTAGCGACTTAAAGGTCTGGAAAGATTTTCTCACCGCATTTTTTCCTCAGGGTGGTGGTTGGGGATAATAGTATAAGTTTTGTTTAGGCAGATCCATGGATTGCCCAATAGGAGTACCGTCCTGGTTATCCCTGTCTAGCTCGAATTCTGTTTCCTCAGTATGGAATGTTTCATCCTTCTCCCAAAATCAGGGTTATCTTATACGTTAAAATTCTTGTTTTTCATTTCATTATATTATGGGTTCTTTCTTTCTTGATGGCGACCTCCCTGACAATCACATTCAGGGTCTGCCCTAAATCTTATTCCTCGAACTATGACTTTCATCTAAGATCCCGTCCTTAAGCTCTTGAACGTTTGGAACCAAAATTCTGTAAGAACACTTCATTATTCCCTTATCATCTTTCTCGGTATTAATCACTTCTCTATTTGTTGGCTCTCTGCCTTCATTCATCACTTTTTCTTGGCATAATATGATCTTTTCCAATAATTCAGGCTGTATTGCAATCTCAAACAGCTTTTCGGTACCGGCTCCGGTTACCTTCACTTCTATTTCCATTTTCTCAAAATCTCTTATTAACTCTCCCAAAGACATTTTCATCTTGAGTCTCTCTTTTATACTAAGGGCGTTAGCCACCATTTTGGCTTTTGCTGTATGATAAAAAATCTCATAATCGTAATCTTTGATTAGCTCTAACCACCTCCTCTGGCACATGTTGAGCTCTTTCTGCGTGAAAATGTACTAGACCACTCACGGCTTATGTAAATCTCACACTTCTCTCCATACAAGTAGTGCCCCAAATCTTTAGGGCAAAACTATTGCCACGAGCCCAGGCTCATGGGTGGGGATATCGAATTTTATATTCCCTTAGTTGTCTTGACGCGTACGCGATTACCTTGCTGTGCTGTATAAGAAGCACCCTAATTCCTTATGCGAAGCGTCACTACAAATCAAAAAAAATATCTCCTTTTCCATCCGGCAACGCCAATATAGGGGCCGTCACCAACCTTTGCTTCAATCCTTAAGAGCTGTTCTCGCATTTCTCTGTCCATTCGAACTTCTCAGTCTTACGAGTAAGCCGCGTTAAAGGGGCTACTATCTTTGCAAACTTGAACGAACCTCCGGTAGTAACCAGCCAATCCTACCTCTGGTAGTCGCCCTGACCATGGTCATTTATTCCTTAGCGATCATCTCTTTAGTCTTGTTAGGATCCTTCAGGAGATCCTCCTCAGCAACAATCCCTTCTGGGATAACATCCTTAATTGCTACATCCTTAATATGAACATCATCTAGTCCCTCGTTAGGGTGCTCCATTGGATCCACAATCTGATCCTCAATATGTAGTAAAACATCATCATATTATTGCTCTTGAACTTCAGGATTCGGAGTCCCACTACCATATACGATAACGAACTACGCTTCTATCACGATATTTATAAGGGTTCCCATAAGGGTTTTAACTGTCAGTACTACGTTAGGTAGTCTAACTATGAACTTGGAAAGAGTTCTTATTATCTTAGTGAACTTATTATTTTAACGTCACTTCATCTCTGAGGTTTATAACGCTTAGCTCTAATACCACTTCTGTAACACCCCCAAATCCGGGGTCGGGGATTCGGGTTGTCACGAGTTCCATTTCCCTTATCAATACTTAATCTTAACAGTCAACCAACTACTGAGTACTGTGACCCCACAATATACACACACACACACCACAAGTTATAGTCTCAGAGATGAATACCAAAAATAACACAAGTCATTTTATTCCACAATTATAAACCGTTACGCCTTAAAAGGGTTTCTGAATAAATTTACATTTCTTTGCCATTATTACAATTCATATAGATACATAAGTCTGGTACATCAGAAGTTGAAAGTCTAGCCTATTGGTAATTTCTACCTCAGCTACAGCGGCATCAACGCTTCCAGAAAACTGCGGAACGTTTCCTAACCGCTTGCAAATTGGAAGCTTGGTCCTGTTCATCTTTTCTATCTGTTGTTGTGTGATGAAAGAAGAAAGCAAGGGTGAGCAACAAGCCCACCGAAATAATATGTATAATAATTAACAATATATGAGCATTCTCATAGTACTCATGAAAGTCTTGGTCAAGAAGAAATGAACCAAGCTGATATCTTAACGCGACCAAGCCGCAAAATATTCAGTATATACATATATACTTTTCAAAATCTTTGAATACTCTGCCATGCATAATACACACATGGCTCCAGTTTATAACTGTATAAAAATATCGTTGCAAGGTGATCTCATATATCTACCCTTGTCTCAACGTTTTTCCGAAAATCTTTGACATGCATACGATAATCATTTACTAGATATAAGTTTAAAAGATGAAGTTACAAGATACTCCAATATACTTATATCTTTTCTGAATACTACTTGAACTACCACCGTTCAAGTTATAATTAGTTCATCCCATAGATTAAGCTACAAGACAAAACTTGTATAGAATCAATATTTAAAATATCATCAAAATAAAATGAAGTTACGAGATACTTCATTTGATGCAAACATCATTTTGAAAGCTTGAACCTGCCAACACTCAACAATCGCCCAACCGTAGCCTTTCTATCGAAGTGCTCTGGGTAGTGTTGCAGAAATATCCAATTGGATGATGAACTCATTACGGGAGTTTGCCGCGCCAGGAAGACCACTTACGATGATCAGTCGTAGTAGTGCAACCCCACCATTTTCTACATGTAGAGGAGAACCTGTCGGGTTTACTTGTCAACCGAACACTGGACTCCTAAGGAATGGACCGTCTTAGCGGAACTTACGGGCCATTTGGGCCAATATAATAAGGCTGGGCCGGCGCTACTCGACCACTTACGCCACTCGTAGTTCAGATGAAATCCATGACCCTGAAACGTAAAGCTCGTTCTCCCTTTCCCCAAGTAGAAACTTGTTGATACGGCTCCACTAAGAAGTTGTATCTAGATGGAAAGGAACATTCACCAATATTTCCCAGGCGATGCCTGTTAATGGATTAACTTGTTCCAAGAATTTTACTTCCCGAGTGTTGGGTAAGTAATCAAAAACTCTTTTATCAGAATAGCAACCTTGTTGCGAATATAAAATACAGCACAGAGCCGGATCCCTCAGGTTTTGAGCGAGTATTTAAATCCCCTTCGAAAGGAGGATCTTAAATATAAAAATGAGTTTTGGGATCCGCCCTAACCTTTTAAAATCATTTTGAAGACTCGAAAACATTTTTAAGAATGTTTGGAGTGATGCTGATTTAATAAAATAAATCAGTCCCAATATATTAGAAAATATCTGAATAATATTCCCATAAAGAATAATCTTTATAAAAATAATTGAAGTAGAAGTTTTAAAACTTATACTTTAAATGAATATTAAATAACCAAAGATATACTTATACGAAAGTACTATCTTTATTTGAATAATCAAAAGTAAGTTTGATTATTGACACATTATTCTTTAATAAAATAAAGAATATTAATTAGTAAATAATCGGAGTCAAAGTACTCGAATGAATATTCAAAATAATATTCATTAAATGAAATAAATGGAGTCATATGTCCTCGAATGAATATTCAAAATAATATTCATTAAATGAAATAAACGGAGTCATATGTCCTCGAATGAATATTCAAAATAATATTCATTAATAAAATAAACGGAGTCATATGTCCTCGAATGAATATTCAAAATAATATTCAATAATAAAATAAACGGAGTCATATGTCCTCGAATGAATATTCAAAATAATATTCATTAAATGAAATAAATGGAGTCATATGTCCTCGAATGAATATTCAAAATAATATTCATTAATAAAATAAACGGAGTCATATGTCCACGAATGAATATTCAAAATAATATTCATTTATAAAAATAAAGTTATCGAATAAACCTTATTCGATTAATAGTCTTGAAAACTATATCTTATATATATATATATATATATATATTACTCGGGAACATTGACTCCCGGTTTTAGAAAAATGTTCACCTTTGTGTCCCCTATACTAAGGGTATACACAACTACTGCTTATCTCTAGCATATGTATTATGCATCTTATAAGCAATTGAATCAACACTTAGATAACAAGATTATGAAACAAGCATGCATATATACCATATCAACATGCTCCAATATATCGCAAGAGTTGCTAATAACAATCATGCATTTATCACAAGATTTGCATATACATATATACATCACAACAACAGTATAACTGGTAGAAAACTTGCCTGAGTGTTCCCGGATAGACTTAAGCTTGGAGTCGGTCCGATAACCTATGAAAAACAACATAAGTCGAAATTAAACCCCGGTCGCTTAAGAAACTAGACTTTAACCAATTAAACCCTAACGTTTGCTTATGGTCCCTTCTACGCTTAACGAATCACGTAAGTCGTTCGAGTACCCCCGACTCCACCATTTTTAATAAATTAACCATTAAGAATTTTAAGGCGATTCTTTCGTTAGTACCCTACCAACTGCCTAATCCACTTTACATAATTGTTTCATACTCCAATTAGTCATTTAAGGACCTTAACCAAGGTTTCAAAGTAAGGAGAGGGGTAATGGTTCGTTCGCGAAACGCCGTTACTTAAAACGGTCGTTTCTCCTAAACTGTACATCGGATTCAAGCGTACCACATATCAAAACGAAGCTCGTAACATGAACTATCTAATCATGGCAATGGTCAAAAACTAGCAGTGAGTTCACGGTTCTTGATGTTAAGAACAAAAGCAGTCTAAGGTAAATCGGGCATTACGACGGCTATGTTTACGCGATTACCAATATTTATACCACTCCAATTCCTTACCAATTCACTACAAACCACCCAACCATCAACAATACATCAAACACAACTTAGATCAAGGCAAAGTCAGTCCATAATCTCAAGGTTTTCCAACGCATTCAACCACAAACATGATCTACTAACCATAACTTAAGATTCATTAACCATTAACCAAGATTCATATCCAAAATCACCACAAATCCAACCAAACTATCTAACATACATGGATATTGCTATACATACATGGATATTTCTATATATACATTAATCCATCCATAAACTCATCAAAACTCAAAGTTCAAACTATAAGTTAAAGGTGAAAGTTGTTTATACCTCCTTGAAGCTTCCTAACACAACCCAAGAGCTTTGAATGCCTAAAAGAACCTTGATCCTTGCTTGTATAACCTTAACATTTCATAAAAATGAAGAAAACTAACATTAGTTCTTGAAAGTTACTATTCATCATCACTTTTGATGATTTGTTTGCCTAGGTTAAGAATGGAATTTGGCTTCCAAACTTCTACCATGCATTCACTAGTAGGTAAGGAAGCTATGGTAATTACCTTGTGATTTTAGAGTAAGAGAAGCTAAGATTTGGTTTTTGAAGAAAACCAACCGAGAGTTTAGGTGGGGAGAAGAAGAAAGCTTGCTTGATTCTTGAATTCTAAAGTTTGTGAAATGATTTGCTTGGTTAGGATTAATCCTTGGTAAATATCTTCCTTTAACTTTAATAAAGTGATGACATCACCTCCATTACATCATCACAAGGAGACTTGTCCAAACCTTATGGTTGGATGATGTCAAAACCCACTAATCCCATCTGATTAGTGCTTAATTACTTACTTGGCTAATGGTCGTTATCTGTTTTACGGTTCGCTTTGCTTTCGTTCTCGTTTATCGTTTGAGAGATCATACTCGGGATCTTATTACTTGGGTTCCCCAAAAACCTTTCTCAATATTTTATATTCCTTTTATGATCCTCTCTTATAATACTTGATTTTAAATCCTTTTAATCATGTTACCTTATACTCAATTCTTTCGGTACCTGGTGGATTTTCGGGAAAAAAATCAAAGTGTTCGAATTTGGATTCTGACAATCTTTACATACACTTATTTACTTTATGGAATACTAATACGATCTTAGAATTTCCATAACAGTACTCCTATATAGTGTGGTCTGATAATTTTCCTTAATCAGCATCATCAGCAAAAGTTACTATTCATCAGGGTTTCAAAAATTCCAAAATTTGGGGTTATTACAGTTTTAGTATGATCCAGCTTGAAATTATATAGTAGGACAAGCTCCAGGATGGAGGTAAAGAGTCGATTGAAGCTGATGAAGAACCAAAGTTGCCAGTTTTAAAGGCACCATCGTTACGAGAAGTTTCGTATCACTTTTCGGGTGCCGCGCAAGGAATGACATCTACCTTATTAGGTACATGTAAGATTAACAAGAAGATACAACCTTTTCTACGGACAGAACGTCGAATGGCATCAATTGGTTGTAACTATGGCATCAAGGACGACGATGAGAATATCAAAAATAGTACTAGATGTCAGCATTGTAGATAAAGTTATGAATAAAATAATATGCAATGGTAAATGAAGTTTTCATTGACTAATAAATACGAAAAGAACCTGAGGAGAAGTAGAAGATATATCAAGGTGAATGGATCCTTATGTGGTTATTTCTTTAATTAGGTAGCTCATTAGTGGACCATGAGAATAACAAACAACTTATATAGTAATGACAACCAAATGTGTGATTTTCAAAATTTTAATACAAGTTTTCGAAAAAGATTTTCTTAATAAACTTTCAAGAGATCTTTACACAAAATGAGTTTTAAAATTTGGTTGTCAAATTACTACTTGAGTTCTTGTTATTATAAGCAATAGATTACTTGGAAGAATAGTTGATCTAGACTCAGTATTGTTAGTTTAGAGGACCAAGTAGACCAACTATTACAGAGAAGTATAAAGTTTTCCTGTGAAAGATGAATGTAAACATTTTTTAATAATATCAACAATTGAATCAACATGCTAAAACATTATTTACCCAATTCATGAAATTATTAAAATTTAACAAGATTTGTTGATTAAAAAAGACAGAGGATGATTGAAGGAAACGGAGGAATCTTCCAGATGATAGGAGAAGAATAATATTTCTATTAACGGAGTTGAGGTGTTGCATGAACAATGGTTACGCGACATAGATAAAATTAGAATTTATGGTTCTAAATCCCGTGAGAACGCGATTATGGTCATGAACATGAATGGCGACTAAAGGTGTCCTTCTCTATAACATGATAACGTATATTCTTCTTGATTCCTTAATACGCATAATGCTTCTTTCATTAATAAATTATATGAGGCAATAAAGAAGAAGAGGTTGTTGAACCCCTTTTCAAATTATTCTTCCTTTAAGATATTTCTCCTAATCGAGACGAGCAATGTTATGGTGTAACGCTTTGTTGAAATGACAAGGAGTCGGGTTGGATGCCACATAATCATATGCAGTATGCCATATAGTACGAAAGACTAGCCATCTTGAGTACAAATATGGTTGTCTCATTCATATCTAAATCATCACTCATTCTTCCTTCTTGAATTATGATCTATTGAATTATGGATTCTTCCAATTATTTCGTTGCACTTTTGTTCTTTACAAAACTTTCCAATCAAAATCATATACACAAATTATCTTCTTGTGTAAGGTCTATTATTTGAGGATTTTAAAAGGAGTGGAATAGTCCCGATGGCAGATAGAATTACATGTCGAGTATAGATATAATTGTAAGCCCATAAATGGTGGACATTTAGGTGCAAGGAACATTGATACATAAATAACGTGATGGTTACAGAGACATCAAATCAGAAATGGGCATTTGTTAGATATGGTTGATCTTGTTACGGGGATATAATCAGTACGTTATATTGTATTAACGCGATACACATCAAGTTAAAAGATTTTTGCATAAAATGCATAGTTAGCGAACTGTATTAAGTAAATTAATTATAAAATAAGAAAGTAAAACTATATGTCGGGACGACAACCGAAGACTAAGGAAATTTTAATAATAGCTCGGACCAGCGATCGATATGTGAAAAGATGAAGCATACCTTAATCATGTGGGAAATGCTTGTCACGAAGAAATTTTAAATTACAAACAAATTTTGAGTGTGTTCTTCAAGAAATTGTTAGGTTCTATAACTTAAGTAAACGAGTTATGGTGAATTTGACACTCATAGCTAAGCTAGCGTCGAAGGTTCCGTAGGAAAAGTCATGAGTAGAGATAAAGAAATGATAATCCAATTATGAAATCTTTTAAGAAGTAACGTTTTAAAACCAATTGATTTTTCACCAGATTGTGATAATGTTGGTTGAGACCATGTGTTGGTTATCAGAAGCTAAACAAATTAACTAATGAAAATGAGTGTATATCGTCAAGGATAGAAGATTTGTGTGACTAGTTGAAGGATGTGACAAAATTTTTAAAAAGTAACTATATACAAGTATCACTGGTGAGAAATAAGATTAAAAGATATCCTTATGACGGATTTATGAACGGGCATAAGTGATATGAACCAATAATTAGAAATCTTGGATTTAAAGATAAGTTTGAAGAATCGTGGAATAAATTTTTTGAAAAACAACAATATAATTTTAAGTTCATTAGTAATATTTTGTGACATTCTGAAAGAATTGAAGAAAAGTATGGTTATATTAATAATTGTTTTCTTATGACCTTAGTTCAATTAAAAGATATATGTTATGTCAGTTAGTGTGGTTATCCGCAGGATATATTATGAAATATGGTGAAATGATGAGTTTGGTTAATGGGAGTGGATTGATATGATTATGAATGGTTTGGTTGATTAATGGTGTCGGCTTGAGTCCGATTGGTAACCAATAATATAGGGGAAATGCTGCCCAAATTTTCAGGAAATACCCTACTTTTAAGGATAGAAAGTATACTTTCATATGTTATTGAAATTCCTATTGATACTCCAAATGATTGTGATCTCGGTTCTTGAAAAAGGTTTTTTTTGACCAAATCGACTCTATGTAATTGGATTTTGATTTCATTTAGCTAGTCATCACTTGGTTCAATTGATCAATTAAAAGTGTTAATTGGCTAATTCTACCTACTTATGATTAGTTAGGTAGAAATCGATTCCAATTAGATTAAGTCAAATTCTGACATGATTTTCAGATCTGAAATCAAAGCAATTAGAAATTTGGAGGAAGTAATGACACCAGTAGAATTCAGAAATTTAGTGGAATTAGCGCAATGTTACTGCAAGCGTGCGAGACTTTATCTAGATGAATATACCCTTTTTGCAATTGACAAGAGGAATAAAAGTTATTTGTACATGCAAGTGAGAAGAACGTTTTCAAGAACTGAAGGTTCAAGATAGAGCAAAAGTGATTTTATCATATGTACTAATGTTCCATGAAGAATTTGAATGTATATCATACGGAATGACGAGGTAATGGGAATTACTCTGGAATATTAGAAAACTTGCAAACACCAGTATCCGATGTGTGGTAGGAGATGGCAATGTCAGCATGTGAACTAAAGATGAGAAGGTATTGATCATTGATAAGTGGATTTTATATCTACTTGGAACGCGTCATTTCAGGCTTAAATTAGTGTTTTGGACTCAAGTATCTGGTATGTTTGATGTGTTTTTGTATTTTTACATTGCAGGCATTAGTTGGATGAAGAAAGAAGCTTTTCAAAGAAATATTCTGAAAAGAGGTCGGATTCTGAAGTCAAGACCATTCTCAAGCTGAAGAGCATCTCGATAGTTTCGCGTGGACCGTTGAATCATGAAATTATGACGAGCGGAACTCAAGTTACAGCCAAAAAAAGAAAATGCAGAAGTCTAAATTCAGAGGCACGGCGCGCCCGCACAGGAAGCGGGGCGGCCGCGCCATTTTGTCAGAGAAGCAGCGCGCCCGCACGGGAAGCGGGGCGGCCGCGCGGGGTCGTTTGGCCAGAATCCTGTTTTGAGTACGATTTTGAGCTTTCGAGAGTCCTGATTGTCCTGGAGCCTATATATATCAGTAATAATTCATTTTTAATAACAAGGAGCCAAGGGAGAGCAATACGAAGACCTAGAGAGCACAAGACGGCTACGAATAAGAAGACTTTTGTATTCTTCAATATAGTTGATACTTTGATGCTTGTTTTCGATTTGTCTTTGAACCCTAGTACTCTTATATTATTTATTATCATATTTTCATTGGAACCCATGGTGACGATGAGTTCGATTATGAACTAGTCGTTGTCATGGGGTTCAAACAGATTTATTTTTGGATTTCAATAGTTAATTGTTTTATCATCTTTAGTGTGTGGTGATTTATTATTTCCTAGTTTGGTTGTGATTATTCATCTTTGATGCGTAGCTAACATCTAAGATTGTTTGTTAATATCTATTAAAGCGACAGTGAATATAGAGGTTTAGAACTTGCCATGCTAATAAATTTATATATGAACTGACATGTATAATTCGTGGTTAATTTTAACCATTTTATTCACCTTATGTAATCAAGATAGATAACTTGTTCTTAAACCATTATGTTTTCAATCTTTATAGACATATAAGGACTATGCATAATTGGTGTCTATTCAACTTCTATCTTAATTGTGGATGTTTGATAGTAGGGTATATGTATAACGAAAGTTAGCGTATACTAATTTCGTGTTATCTGATTAGTTGTCATCACCATCACATGCTAGGGTTAAAGAATATAACTTTGAATGAAGTATTTAATGAAGTTAGAATCTATGTTTATTCTCATATAAGTAATTCAATCTTGATTCTTGTAGTCAATGTTATTTAGTATAATCTCTTAGTTAAATCAAAAAATCAAACTTTTTACTTATCTTAGCATTGAACGATAACCATACATTGTTGCATAAGTGAATAATCTGAACTTAACGTAAACCAGTCCCTATGGGAACGAACTTAACTTATATCTTATACTACTTTTGATCACGTGCGCTTACGTGTATTTTCGCGTTTGAATTACAGCGTACAAGTTTTTGGCGCCGCTGCCCGAAATATCGGTGTTAAATTTAGTTTATGTGCTTGACATCAGTGGTCGTCAAAGTTCACTGACTCGGATATTTTACTTACTTGTTTACTTTGTTTGTATTTCAGCTACTCTAGAGAGCGTGTGTGCGAATGCGTTCTCAATCTCATAAGGAAACACTAGGCGAAGTTGAAGAAGTGGAAAATGAAGTTTTTGAAGAAGAGGAAAAATTTGAAGAAGAAGTTTTTATTGTAATGGGAGAACCAGCAACGAATCTGAAAGCTTTGATGGATTATTCTCAACCGAAGTTCAATGACATTCAATCTAGCATTGTCAGGCCAGTCATTGCGCCTAATACCTTTGAAATCAAGTCTTGCACGATTCAGATGGTGCAGAATTCAGTTCAGTTTGGGGGTTCTCCAACGAAAGATCCCAACATACACATTAGAGATTTCATCGAGATCTGCGACACTTTCAAGTTCAACAATGTTTCTGAAGATGTTGTGAAGCTGAGGCTTTTCCCATTCTCTTTGAGGGATAAAGCTAAGTGCTGGTTGCATTCTCTACCAACAGGTTCTATCACTATTTGGGAGGATCTTGCTCATAGGTTTCTTACTAAATTCTTCCATATGGCGAAGACAGCTGCAATCAGGAATGTTCTTACTCAATTTGCGCAGCAATCGAGAGAATCTTTCTGTGAGGTTTGGGAGCGCTACAAGGAGATACTTAGGAAGTGTCTGCATCATGGCATGCCTGAATGGATGATCATCAATTGCTTTTATAATGGTTTGGGAGCACAGTCCAGACCCATGCTCGATGCAGCATCAGGTGGAGCCTTATGGGCTAAGAGCTATAATGAATCTTATGAGCTAATTGAATTAATGGCTGCTAATGAATATCGAAACCCAACTCAGAGACTACCTGAAGGAAAGGTAGCAGGAATTTTGGAGGTGGTTACAGCTACGGCTATAGCTGCTCAACTAAAGGCGTTAATGATGAAAGTGGATTCTTTGGCTAACTATGGATTTAATCAGATAACTAGTGTCTGTGAGCTTTGTGCAGGTGCGCATGAGACGGAGCAATGTGCTATATCTAGTAAATTGGCTCAGTTTGTGAGCAACTTTCAGAGGTCGCAGCAACCAGTTCCTTCCACTTATCATCCTAACAAGCAATCATCCTAACTTAAGCTGGAACAACAACTAGAATGCGGTACAACAACATTATCAGCAATTTGGAGCAAAGGAATTCAACCCTCCTGGTTTTCAACAACAGTATGTACCAAGACAATAACTCCAACTTCAACATCAACCGCATGGAAGTGCAGGTCAAACTATTAATGAAAAATATTAATTGGAGGAGTTGAGGCTTATGTGCAAATGCCAAGCGGTTTCTATCAAGACTCTGGAGAATCAAATAGGGCAAATTGCCAATGCTTTGTTGAACTGTCAACCAGGAACTAGTCCCAGTGATACAGAAGCTAATACAGGAAAGAGAGAAGTCAAGAAGCAGTTAAAGGCAATCACATTGAGGTCTGGAAAGGTCACGAGCCCCCAATTTCAGCAAAACAAAGATTCTAAAAACTCTGTTCAGAATGCAGGTGCATCTGCACCATTTTCAATTCCAGAAAATGAGATTGTAGCTGAAAAAGTGGTGCATAAGGATGTTGAGGTGGAACCTAAGGAGAAATCTATTGAAAGCAATCCTCTTGAGGGTAATACAGGGGATAAACAGTTCTACCCACCTCTGCCATATGCTAAAAGACTTCAGAAGCAAAAGTTGGATAAGAAATTTGCCAAGTTTTTGGAGGTTTTCAAGAAGTTGCACATTAACATACCTTTTGCTGAAGCTCTAAAACATATACCGAGCTATGCTAAGTTCATGAAGGGTATTGCATCTCGGAAGCTAAAACTTGAGGAGTTGGAAAATGTTGCTCTAACGGAAGAGTGCAGTGTTTTGCTGCAATAGAAACTACCTCCTAAGCTTAAAGATCCAGGAAGCTTCACGATACCTTGTACCATTGGAAATCTGTCGTTCGATAATTGTTTGTGTGACTTGGGATCTATCATCAATCTGATGCCCTTGTACATTTTCAAGAAACTTGGACTACCTGATCCAAAATCTATGAACATGTCTTTGTAACTGGCTAACCGTTTTCCATCACTTATCTGCGAGGAGTAGTGGAGGATTTATTGATTAAGGTGGATAAACTCATCTTCCCTGCTAATTTCGTCATTCTAGAATTTGAGGAAGATAAGAAGATTCCCATTATCTTGGGAAGACCGTTCTTAGCTACGGGCCGAACTCTAATCGATACGCAAAAGGGTGAATTTACCATGAGAGTTCAGGGTCAGGATGTCACGTTCAATGTCTTCAATGCAATGAAATTCCCTACTGGTGAAGAAGAGTTCTTTAAAGTGGAGTTGGCCGACTCTGTAGTAAATGCGGAGCTTGATCATTGCTAAGGACTGACGCCTTAAAGAGAGCCTTAACAGGGGATTCTGATAGTGAAAACGAAGAAGGGGAAGAGCAGTATTTTGAATGCATTTCCATGGAAGAGGAAGTTGGATTTGCCATTCGAGTCTCTTGGATTGGAAGAGCTAAAAAATTCTCCAAAACGTCTCAAGCCATCTATTGAAGAAGCTCCTACACTTAAGTTCAAACCACTTCCTGATCATTTGAGGTATGCATTTTCAGGCGATGCATCTACTTTGCCTGTTATTATTGCATCTGACCTTTCAGGAAGTGATGAAGATAAGCTCTTGAAAATTCCGAGAGAGTTAATAGCAGCAATTGGATGGACTATAGCAGATATCAAGGGAATCAACCCTTCTTATTGCATGCATAAAATTCTGCTTGAGGAAGGAAGCAAGCCAATTGTTGAGCAACAAAGAAGGCTAAATCCAATCATGAAGGAGGTTATGAAGAAAGAAATTTTTAATTGGTTAGATGCAGGAATCATTTATCCTATATATGACAGTTCGTGGGTGAATCCGATGTAGTGTGTGAAAGAGATATGTCCTAAGTCCAATCATGTATGAGGATTTATGAATAACTTTTATGTAATCTGTTTGATATTAATAAAAGGCTTGTTTTGTTTTTATTGTGGGCTCTATCTATTTAAATGTTTAAATAAGATATATCACAGTTTAGAGTAAAGCTTTTATGGATTGTGATGAGATCATAATAATGAGACCTAAAAGATGATAACTCTAAACTTAAATAGTTCATGGTCGTAGGATTACTAACTGGTAATTAATAATCCGTAAAGATCGGTACATACTATTACTTCGTTATGAAGGATGTCTGTTCTCATAGACATTTGTGTGGTGACACTATAGCTAGTATGTAGGTGCTTATTATAGAATAAGTTCAATGAACATGACTCACACAGCTGAACAACTGATGGAGTTCACTCACGTGTCAGCAGTTGTTCATATAGTGATAGTTGTACAAGTATCCTTAGACTTGAGGTCATCATAGTCATCTTGTGTACACTGAACTATGCTTTGGTTTAGTTCTTAGTCTCAAGGGACAATTATAAGGGCTCTACTGGGTATAGGAATTTGTACACGAAGATAGTGTATGATCAATAAAGGATCTACCCCTTCCAGTGAAGGAAGAGAATGTTCAATGCTGATCCACTTATGTTAGTTCAGGAATCTCTGGCCAGAGTGAATGAAATTAGAAAGGAGTTTCTAATTTATTTTAAATAGAACTAAGCATAGTGAATGGGAAAGCAAGTGATTAAATAAGATAGGCTTGACACAAGTTCCATGCCTTATATTTAATCGTGACATTGCAGGGTAGAAGGAATTATTTGTATGGTAACTACTCACTGAATAGGTTCTTGGTATTCTAAGCAGTGAATTCGTATTATCCGGATAGTCGCGATATGCTGAGAAGTATCCCTCACGATGTAGAATAAATATGATTAATTAATTAATCATATTTAATGAATTAGAGAATTTATATAAATAATGATAAAATAATTTTATTATTATTTATTTCTACTACTGGCTTAATATTGAACCTACAGGGTCACACCATAAAAGAGAATGATTTAATGGTGGAGAAATTAATTAATAATGGCTGATAATTATTTATTTATGAAATAAATAATTAATTAATTGGCAAATTTAATAATTTATTAAATGAGATTTAATTGATTATAAATTAATTAAGAAAAAGTTCTTAATATTATTAGTTAAGAATTTAAGTTTTGGAAATTAAATCAAGAGAGAGAATTATTTCTAAAGTGTTTAGAAAAAAGATTAGTAATTAAAAGGTGTTTTAATTATCAATGAGAATAATAAAGGGTTAAAAATAATAATATTTTATGGGAAAATTTTCAGCTGAAAATTTTGCCTATAAATATACTATTATAAACCCTATTTTTTCCTCAACCCTAACAAAAAAAATACTAATTCTCTCCACCTCCTCCTTCTCCATTACATCGTTTTCTTGGTGGATACCGGTGGAGTGCTTTACACTTGAGGAGCAGCTGCTAAGGATCTCCGTTCATCGTTTTTGGATCGACATTAAAGACCTCCATTTTTCCATTAACGTAAAACTTCTTAAGGTAAACATACTGAAGTACGAGTTAAATATTATTTTTCGCATGGATCCTGCGGAGGGTTTCGTTTTTTTTTTAAGATTTAAATTTATGTTTTCGCTGTGTTTTTAACTGCAACTTGCTTCGTTAAATTGCAAATCTCGGGATAAAAATATGGTTTCATGCAGGGGCAGGATACATGTTGATTTCAGAAGACTTGTTTGTTGAATATATTTTTTTCCTGATACGTGGCAGTGGCTAAAAAGATAACAAATAAATTCAGATAAATATAAACTTTTATCCCTGTTTGTTCATCTGTCATGAGCCCATCTCTCCATCTCTCGTATTAGACTCTCTCGGCTTTCTCTGTACCTCTCTTTCTCGATCTCTCACGCATCTCTCCTCTCCTGTTTCTCCTTTTCCCTGTGCTTCCTTTTTTCCCTTCCGCAACGGTGCCTTTTTTCGTAATTCTTTTCCCGGCTGCTGTTTTGCTCAAGTTATTAGCTTCGGTTTTGCTCATGTTAGTTTCAGTTTATTGCGATTTCGGTTCCTGACTTCGGTTTGACTTCAGTTTGGGTTGGTGGTTTGTTATTTGTGTATATATGTGTCTGTGTGTGTGTGTTGAGTGCGTGTGTGTGTGTGCTGAGTGTGTGTGTGTATGTATGATTCACGTGTTTGAAGTGTGTGTGCAGTTGTGTATGTGTGTTGTGAGGATAATTGTGTTGTGCTTCTGTGAAATTCGAGAACTCAAAATTATTGGGTTATTCGAATTATTGATTGGGTTTCGAAATTATCCAAATGAAATTTTGTGATCACTCAAAGTATTGATTTTTAGATTATTCAAAAATTAATTTGTATCGGCGAAATTTATTTGGAAACCCGGATATTATCGGGCACCAAATTTGTTTTTTTGCCGTTAACGATGAGCCTCGACGAGTCGGCGGTGGAAGGTGATGAATATTTCTGAGTACTAAATTTGTAAACCAATAAAGTAGTTCGTAAAACTATATTTTTTCCGGAACGAAAATGGTTTATTATTTTGAAACTTGTATTGAGAATCGGAGTTTGAAATTGTGATTGTTGTGTTGACGTCGATTATGTTTCGACGGGTAGGCCGATAAACAGAGGAGACGCTGCCCGATTTTCAAGAAAAATTAAATTCGAAAATACGGGGACGTATCCTAAGATTATCGGGATTACTAAACGAACGTATATACCTATATAATTATAAATATTTTAAGTACAGACTTGCGTGTCGTGATAAATATTTTGTAATATAGCTGACAACCCTAATTTCCTGAAGCGACAGATATATGTGTTTTCTGAAAATAAATATCGAACCAAATTGTGAGTACGTGGACCCCAACTGTTATTGGTATTATATTAATGCGTATAATTACGAGTTAGGATTTCATTATATCGAATGGGTAGATTTGATAGTGAGGATGTGTCAAGCATAAACAATTGTCTAAATTAGGGTATTTCGACTCTATAGGTTCTAGTCGGAAGACCGAGGGTAAACGTCAGACTAAAGATAGCCTAGTGGTCAGTCGTCAAGCTCAGCAAAGTTCCAATCGAAGGACCTGAGTGTTGAAGTTGTATCCAGGATAGTCTAGTGGTTAGACGATAAAGCTGAATGTCCAAGTGGTCCAAAGTCAACCAGTAATAGTTTTTAAAATATATGAAGGCAAGTATTCATAAACTTTCTTCTGATATACTGCAACTATTTCTTTCCTATTCTAAGTTCAGAATAGTTAACTGCTCTATATTTCACTGCAATTACTCTTAATTACTCACGTACCTTCCATTATTGTTCCTTTATTATCGATTGACCTTTTGAGCAAATACCTTTTATTCTGGGTTATTTGCGAACCCTGAATCGGGATGTTTTGAAATCAAAATAATTTGATATCAAAATACTCTAAGGACTGGATGGTTACGATAGGGCCAAGAATCAAATGAGGATAGAAGTGAATAGCTCTTAATAGACAACAAAATTAGAGAGATCTCAGCTGCAAGAGGATGAGGATGTAAGAGTGAATAATACAAGGGAGTTATTAAAGAGGTAATAAAATTGTATTTAGTTGTTGTAAATTTTAGAAGGTTAGATTCTTGTTTTATACTATAACATGTAAACGATCCGGAATTGAGGGGTTATCTGTATATTTATTTCAATATACAGGTTTATATTGTATAAAAGTTATCTGGTGACACCTAATCCTAACCCCGGATTTGGGGATGTTACAATTAAAACATGCACCCTACAAGCTACAAAGAACCATTTATAAAAATTAATACGACAATAACAATGTCTAAAGTAGGAATCAACATGGGGGTTCTTTTCAAACTGATGTGAAAAACAGGTTAAGATATCGGTTTATATTATTAACTAAAGTGAAATGTTAGTAAATAACATCAGATCTTTGTAAAAACGATGTCTAATATAATATATTATTAATATAAAGACATCAATTTTTTTAAATTTTATAGTCTATACACCCTTTTAACATCAGTTATTTAGAAATTTACAATGTTATTTGCCTTATTTTATATCAAGTATCTTTTCAAAACCGATGTTAAATATCTATTTAGACAAAGGCTTCTGTTGTTCTTCTGAAGTTCATAGTTCAATTCAACATCATTTACAAGCATATTATTGTGGAGTTAAACTGATTTCTTTTATACCAGAATATATATCAAACTATTGAAATTTGAATCACAAAATCACAATAATCAATGCTATAATAAAAAAATTCAATAACATTGAACATTTCAAGTCCAATAACTAAACATTTAACATCAATCACTAATTTTAATCTGCCTGCAGAGTACAAGGCTTCTTCAGCAATAGGCCGCCATTGCTTTGCGCATGAATAGTTGATTCCAAGACCCAGACTAAGTCCTCTCAACAGATGGACACAGGCAACAGAATCTTGATGGAACTTATACATCAGTAATCCATCTTGATCGCCTGTCCAACGAATCTAAACATCAAGGGAATGACTTTTCTGATAAGAATAATGGTTCGGACAGGAATGGTAAACATCAGATGAAGTCTAATCGCATAGATCATATTGAGACTTCTAATGACATGAAAGCTAATGTCAGAACTTCAAGAACACTAATATTAAAGAGGCAACAGAGGTTAGCAAGAGAAAGCACAACTAATTCTGTAAAATGCTTAGGATCAATCAGCCCAAGGTTGCAACAAAAGAGACTTGAGTTGGAGAAGCGATCCCGGCCTCCTATATCTCCATCTGATTCTAGTAAATTAAAAAAGAAACCATCAAACAAGCAGCAAGTAGAGGTCCCAAGTTGTATTTATTAGCTAGGAATCAACATCAGGGTTCTTTTCAAATTGTTCGAACAGCTCCCAGTTTCACATATTGCTGCCAAGGGTATCTGTAACAGTGTCTCGAGTGCCTTGACTCCCAACTTGCATGTAATGCATGTTCGGTGAATATTATATATCAGAAATATGGTAATACAATATGATGATACAAACTATTTCTACCATAATTTATACGAAATCAAAGATCAGCTTACCAAGGTCTCATCATAAGCTTTTGAGTCCACAACATCCTTGTAGCCCATGTAAATAGGATCCTCCTCTGAGTTGTATCTGCTTATGTCGGGCTCTATTTCACGATCTTTGAAGTATTTCGATACACATGCTGTAAAGTTTCACACTTAGTACAATGAGGTCCACATCGACCTCAATGAAATTTTTTTACCTGATCTCATAATCAATATTGCTATAATATTTATAATAGTCGATTATTTTGATGAGCTTCATAAATAATTGTGAATGTGTTGTAATTTTAAACTTTTGTACAAATTGTCTGAAACAAGTCATGGGGATGAAAAAAGAAAATTGATAATACAGGAACGATAACTTGTATAGATGCATAGATACCTTCAATTGACATAGCTAATCCTTCCAGTTTAGCAACACTGGAGTTATGGAGGTCCTCTCCTGACCAAATTATTAAGAACTCACCAGCAGTGAATTCAAGCACGACAACCACAGTCATAAAAGCCTAGATGGCATTAGATCCAATTCCTTTAAATAAAGGCTCCATCAGATACAACAAAGACACCAATGTCAAGGATAAACCAACTTTAAGTGAATGAATGACCCTTCTTGGATCTTCTTTCCCCACTCTCCACATACTTCTCCATGCCATACCTGGAAATCTCCTGGCTTTCATCATCAAAATATAAAAATACATCTTTACACTAACCAACTCATTTACTATCAACACACTCATATTGAAACCCAAGGAGAATCCAGAAAACATGTATCAATGCTTTATGATAGTACATATAGCTCCTGGAAGGACTACTCCTAGGCCTTCAACTCAATACAGCTCCTAGAAGGACTACTCCTAAGCTCCTAACTCCATATGACTCCTGGGAGGACTACTCCTAGGCCCCTAACTCCACGCAGCTCCTGGAAGGAGAAGTCCCGCACACTACCGCTCCTAACCAGCTCAGTCCCGCAAGCCTAACCTTGGTAAATCCCAGCACGTGAGACATTGGCCCAGGCACATGATGGGACAACTGTCACACATCAATCATGGGAATAATCAGGGCACGTGTCAGAGGATCCTCAGAACATGGGGCTCTCCATCCTTGGGTCCCGGTGCCCCTGGATTCACCTTTATCAACAAACTCTTCAAAGAGTCCATTTATTCAAACTTGTAAGAACCCAAGCAACCAACCTTTTCCATAAGCATGAATGTTGTTTATTTCGGCCATGTTTGTGTGTGCTCGTTATTTTAGGCCACGTTTGTGCGAACCCGTTTTGTTGATTTAAGCCACGTTTGTGTAGGATATCGTTAGTTTTAATCGTTATTGCTCTAGTTTGAGTATGGCATTTACGTTGTACTTCATCGTTGAATAGTCCCATAAAATTGTGTGAACTGCTCCCAGGAAGCTATTTGTTAGTTTTTGTTGTTATTCTGGGTAGTTTTTGCAAATTTCATAAAGCAACCATAGACCGATATTCTCTGTGGCATATTGTTGTTATTTGTTGTTGGTGTTGTTGAGAAATGACAAGAACAGGAAAGAATACCTCTAGAAAACCATCTGCTAGTACTCAGGTCCAGGAGCCGGACCACTCCCAGGCCCTCGACCCCGGAGCCGAGAGAGAAACATTCCAGGAGCAGCCACTACACACTCCTGTAGTGGAGAGAATTGTAAACACCAGGGATGCCAGGACCCTCATAGAGCTCAATCAGTACAAGTACACCAATGTCCCGGTAGCCGAAGAACACATGGAAAACCTTACAAGCGATGAACTAGCGGAAGTAATCAGACTATATAGGTAGGAGCAGACCCGGCTCCAAGAAGAAGCCGAACTAGAGGAGGAATCGGAGGAGTCTGGGGACTCCCAGCAATCAAAAAGGTCCGTGTTTGACCGAATTGGGGCCAAAGAGAAGAAAAGCAAAAAAGAACAAAGCAAGAAAGAAGCAGAAGCTGCTAAGCAAAGAAAAATGGAAGAAGTCCGGGAGCACATCAAGAAAGAAGAAGAAGCAAAGCTAGAGCTAAAGATCCAAAAGAGAATGCAGCTAGAAGAAGAAAAGCTATTGGCCAAGTCTAAGAGCAAAAGGACCCGGAGAGATCCTACTCCGGAGCTGATTTCTGATGACGAAGAAGAAGAGGGGCAGAAGGACCTCAAAGACATGATTTATGAATTGCAGAGAAAGATGGACCGAGACTCAGGAGTAGAGGTTGGGGAAATATTAACTCCATTCAGCCACTCCTTGGAAGCTATCCCCCGGCAGCGGAACTTGAAACATTACAACTTCGACTCCTTCGATGGACTAGGGGACCCGGAGGAGCACTTGAACTACTTTGAGCAGATAGCGCAGATATATTACTACAATGACTTGACGAAATCAAGGTTCTTCGCTTCAACTCTTAAGGGGGGCCCAGAGATGGTTCAGCAGAATCCTCTCCCGCAGCATCCACTCCTGGAAGGAATTTCGAGCCTCCTTCCTTCGAAGTTTTCGGGCAAACAAAACACACGAAATGCACATGTGTCACCTGGAGACGATCAGGCAGCATGACAATGAGTCCCTCTCTGCATACATGCGCCGGTTCCAGGAAGCAATCAATAAAGTTTCAAGTTTGGATGAGAGGGAAGCTTTAAGCATTTTCAGAAGAAACCTGGACACAGAGCACAACGAGAGGTATATTGTGGAGCTAATCAATAAGGAGCCGCAAAGTCTGGCAGCAGCTTATTCCATGGCTACCAGATTCATTAAGGAAACAGATGTGCTCCATGCAAAGAGGATGACCCGAAATGGGAGGTCCAGGAGCAAAAACACTGATGACCGACCAAAAGGAGGTTACCATCAGGATAAGAAGTTCAAGCAAAGCAACCAAAGCCAAGAAAGACAAACTACTCCGGTTTTCCAGAGACTTGGTCCTAAGAAGGAGTCAACCAGTGACCCAGGACTCGCGAAGCAGCCCCGGGAGCCAAAGCAGGAGCCGGACTGGACTCCTCTCAACATGACCCGGGAGGAAATCTTGAAAGAGGTAAAAGACAAGCCTTTCTATTATCCTCCTAAACCAATGCAAACTCCTCCGGAAAGCAGGTCTTATAATAGGCAGTGTGATTACCACGAGACCCATGGCCACATGACTGAGAATTGCTTATCACTCAAGTACTTCATTGAGGACCAAGTGAAGAAGGGGAACATGAACAAGTACTTAGTTCGGGACAACAGAGGGGAAGCACAGAAGAGAGGAAAGAATGTAGTCAATATGGTCCTAGGTGGATCCTACTCCCCACCACGGAGCCCGGACTTCGGCGAAGAAGTGCTCTCAATCCAATCACTCCCAGACCTGGTGATATCCTTCAGCAGCAAGGACTACGAAGGAGTCAACCCTCACCACAATGTAGCTTTGGTTGTCACTCTAGACATTTTCGATAATGAAGTAAGAAGAATGCTCATAGACAATGGCTCCTTGGTAAATATTCTCTTCAAGCACACAGTGGATAGAATGCATTTAGGGAGCGTCCACTCAAATGAATGTCGAGAGGACCCACTCTATGGCTTCGGCCACAACTTAATCCCGATCCAAGGAACTTTGTATCTGCCAGTAATTTTTGGATCTGCTCCTAACCAAGTGACTCATGTCATCAAATTTTACGTGATCAATGCTCCTTCTTCATACAACGGAATCATTGGCAGATCAGCTCTAACCATGATGCAAGCAATAACTTCAATCTCCCATCTCAAAATCAAATTCCCAACCCCGACAGGAGTCGGGGAGATTAATGGAGATTATGGAGTTGCTGAAACATGCTACAACCAGGTATTAGTTATGGCGGAGACACACCAAGACAACAAAGGAAGGCAACAATCCTCCGCAAGCAACAAAGCATGAAGAAGCACCGACCTCGGACACGGGAAGAAGCGAACAAAACAAGTCCAGAAGAACTGGCAAGCAACCAAGTCATGGTACTGGACAAGACAAATCGAGTCCTAGTCCAACCTAGTCCTAACATGCAAGCAACCAAAGAACCTGAACAAGCAAACAGCTATCTAAATAAGAACTCTGAAGCCCGGATTCATCAAATGATTTCAAATAAAGAACAAGCAAAAATTGAAGCCGCAGTTGAAACAGAAGAAGTCCAGGTACATGAAAGCAATTCTAGCAAAAAAGTGAAAGTTGGGTCAGGACTCGAGGAGTCCTTCAAGGAGAGATTAGTATCCCTGCTCCGGGAGTACAGAGATGTTTTTGCCTGGAGTCCAAGGGACATGCCAGGACTACATGAGTCCATAGCAATGCACAGCTTGGATGTCAACCCCAACAGAAAACCAGTAAAATAGAAGAGAAGAAACTTTCCTCCGGAGAGGCAAAGAGCCATTGACGAAGAAGTAGAAAAGCTACTCAAAGAGGGAATCATCAAAGAAATCAAATATCTGGAATGGCTAGCTAATGTGGTCATGGTTAAGAAGTCCAACGGAAAATGGAGAATGTGTGTGAACTACACTAACCTGAATGACGCATGCCCGAAGGACCCGTATCCTCTTCCAAATATTGATCAACTGATAGATGCCACCTCGGACACATTATGCTCAGTTTCATGGACGCCTTCTCCGGATACAACCAGATAAAGATAAACCCAAAGGACATTCCTAAATTAGCATTCATAACTCACAGAGCAGTCTATGCGTATGTGATGGTACCCTTCGGGCTTACCAGCGCAGGATCCACTTACCAAAGAGCCATGAACAAGATATTCAAGTCCTAGATTGGGAGAAACTTGGAGTTCTATGTCGATGACATGATTTCCAAATCAACAACTATACCAGGACATGTGGAAGATCTGAAGGAGTGCTTTGACAACCTGAGGAAGAACCAACTCAAGCTGAATCCGGAGAAATGCACCTTCGGAGTAGGAGCAGGAAAGTTCCAAGGATTCATGATCAGCAACGGAGGCATAGAAGCCAATCCGGAGAAAATAAAAGCAATTCAGGAGATGAAAGCTCCCAGGACCCAAAAAGATGTTCAGAAGCTAGCAGGGTCCCTAGCAGCACTCAGGAGATTTATTTCAAAGCTAGCAGAGAGGTGCCTACCATTCTTTGATTTACTCAAAGGAGCAACAAACAAGAAAGAGGTGAACTGGAGTCCGGAGTGCCAAAAGGCATTCGAAGAAATCAAGTCTTACCTCTCTCAGCCACCAGTCCTAACTAAAGCTCAGCCGGGAGAGCCTCTCTACGTATACTTTTCAGCAGGAGCACAAGCCGTAGGAGCTTCCCTAATAAAGGAAGAGAATGGAACACAACAACCAGTCTACTATGTAAGCCAAGTTTTAAAAGACGCAGAAAAAAGATACCCAAAATTGGAGAAGTTTGCATTTGCCTTGGTTACAACCTCAAGGAAACTCAGGCACTACTTCCAAGGGAGGGAAATTAGAGTAGTGACAAATCAACCACTAAGGAAACTAATTCACAGGCCAGATGTCTCGGGAAGACTGGTCAATTGGGCTATGGAGTTGAGCCAGTTCAACCTAAGCTTCATTCCCATGTCTGCAATCAAAGCTCAAGCTCTTGCAGATTTCATAATCGAATGCAACTTCCCAGAAGAAGATCCAGAACCAATGGACATGGACCAGGACCCAAAAAAGGATACAAGTCCGGGAGCCTAGACCTTAAAGGTAGATGGTTCTTCAACAAGCGAGAGTTCAGGAGCCGGACTCATACTCAAGAGTCCAGAAGGATTCAAGATTTAGACAGCTATATCTTTCAGCTTCCCAGCAACAAACAATCAAGTAGAATATGAGGCAGTGATCGCAGGACTAAAGCTCTCCCGGACTCTAAGGGTCCAGGACTTAAAAATCTACAGCGATTCCCAGATAGTCGTCAAGCAAACAAATGGAGAATACATAGCAAAGGACCCTACTCTGGCGAAGTACCAAGCACTGGTTCAGAGCTACTTAGCTTCAATTCCAAGCTACCAAGTCCTTCAGATATGCCGAGAAGAAATTGAAGAAGCAGATATCCTATCTAAATTAGTCCTGAACTCATCAGATCTGGACAGCTCAGTTTACTTCGAAGAACTCCACAAACCAACCATTGAATCAGGAGAGATCTTGGAGATAGAGAGCACTCAAAACTGGATGACTCCCTTCATTAACTACTTGGACAAAGGGGAGCTCCTAGAAGACAAAGGAAAAGCTCAAAGATTGAAAGTAAAAGCAGCCAAGTTCTTCCTCGAAGAAGGAGTACTCTACCGCGGGACCTTCGCATCTCCTATCCTGAAATGCATTGGCCCAGAAGAAGCAAAGTACTGTTTGGCAGAAGTGCATGAAGGGATATGCGGAGACCACATGTCTGCAAAAGCCCTAGCTTATAAGATTATAAGATAAGGCTACTACTGGCCAACAATTCATCAGGATGCAATAGAATTTGTCAAGAAGTGCAAGGAATGCCAGCTCTTCAGCAACGTATCCTGGATAAGCCCAGTCCTACCATCCTCAATCCTATCACCTATCCCCTTCGCTGTTTGGGGTATTGACATCATGGGACCCTTCCCTCGAGCCAAAGGAGACCTCAGGTACCTACTAGTCTCTATTGATTACATGACAAAATGGGTTAAGGCAAAAGCAATGAGGACAATCAATCAACAAGACCGCATAAAGTTTATGGACAACATTTTGATGAGGTTCGGGATACCACGAATCCTGGTATCAGACAATGGTCCCCAATTCATTGGATCAGAGTTCGAGTCCTACCTCCAAGAGCGCGGGATCAAGCACAAAAAATCATCAGTGGCATATCCCCAAGGAAATGGCCAAGTAGAAGTAACTAACAGAATCCTGCTCCGAGGTATCGAGAAAAGACTCAAAGAAAGCAAAAGCAAATGGACAGAAGAACTACCAAGTGTCCTTTGGTCCTACAGAACTAGCCCAAGGACAAGCACGGAGAAACTCCATTCAAACTAGCTTATGGAACAGAAGCAATGCTGCCTATTGAAGTGGGCTCTCCTTCCCACAGAGCAATAAACTTTGAAGAAGAAGCAAATGAAGAAGGACTCAAAACAAACATGGAACTAATTGATGAGGTCCGGGACCAGGCTGTAGAAAGGATGGAAAAATACAAGGAGAAAACAAGAGAGCACTTCATTAAGAAGTCAAGAGTCAAAAACTTCTAAGTTGGAGACTTAGTTCTTCGAGACACTGAAGCATCAGATCCCACAAACACTGGAAAGTTAATGCCCAAATGGGAAGGACCATATAAGATCAAAGAAGTCCTCAGGCCAGGAACCTACAAGCTCCTGAACATGGATGGCTCAGAAGTCCCAAACACTTGGCATGGACTAAGGCTAAGGAAATTCTACCAGTAGTAAAGCAAACAAAGCAACCAAAAAACTTGTAGCCAATATGGCAAGCAACCAATCTGTTTCTCCTTCTATCTTGTATGAATGATCAATGAAAAGCTTTTTCTTTACTTTGCATATTTTTCAAAAACAACCACTAGTCCGGACAAGCTATTAGTCAGGACTAGAGTAACAATTTTTACTTAGAATTAATTTTCTAACTAAAAGCAACCACTAGTCCGGACAAGATATTAGTCAGGACTAGAGCAACCAATTTTTACTTGGAATTAATTTTCTAACTAAAAGCAACCACTAGTCCAGACAAGATATTAGTCAGGACTAGAGCAACCAATTTTTACTTGGAATTAATTTTCTAACTAAAAGCAACCACTAGTCCGGACAAGCTATTAGTTAGGACTAGAGCAACCAATTTTTACTTAGAATTAATTTTCTAAATAAAAGCAACCACTAGTCCGGACAAGCTATTAGTCAAGACTAGAGCAACCACTTTTACTTAGAATTAATTTTCTAACTAAAAAGCCACCATAGTCCGGACAAGCTATTAGTCAGGACTAGAGCAACCACTTTTACCTAAAATTAATTTTCTAACTAAAAGGCCTCCACTAGTCCGGACAAGAAGATTAGTCCGGACAAGAAGATTAGTCCGGACTAGTGCAACCATTTTAATTTGGAGTAAATTTCCAAGTATAAAAGCTCCTCACTCGTTCGGACAAGAAGATTAGTCAGGACTAGAGCAATAAATTTTACTTGGAAAAATATTCTAAGGAAAAAACAAACTACAGAAACAGAGTAAAATAACAGCAAGGAAAGCAAATATTAGAGATTCACCAGACTCAAACGAGCCCGGAGCAAAGTACGAATATTACAAGAATTAAATGTATCAAAATTCTTCGACAAATAGCAAGTTCATAAAAATAAAGTCAAGAGTCCGGAGCACTGGAAGGAAGGAAGCTGGGACAGGGGTCGTCGAATGGCTCCGGTTCCCCTGATCCGAGCTCAATATCTTCCTTGGCCTTAATAAACTCAGAGACGAAGCTATCCCAATCGGCCTCTGGATTGGTCTTGATATGCCTTTCAGCAATCAACCAACACCGAGCTATCTCCGAAGCACCAGCATTGGCAAGGGCTCTATCGTACTCCTCAGATCTTTTAAACTCATCTATAACCTCAGCCTCCGGACGCACAGCAGACATCTGCCTTCGGAGCTCAGCCAATTCAGATTTCAAGTCAGAAACCTCCTTCTCAGTATTTTCACCCCGCATAGTCACTTCATTCAGGTGCTTGTTCAACCCGGACAAAGAATTATCCTTCACGATGATCTGGTCCCGGAGCCGACTAATCTTAGCATCCTTATCAGCAACAGCAGTCCGGAAACCTTTGAGCTCATTGTATGCAAGAGAGGCGGATCTGGCCATATATCCACCAAGCTGCAAAAAACAGATAAACTTAGAAAAACATTCTAAGGCAAAACAACACAAGAAACAAGAACAGAAAGAAGAAATACCTGACCCCAGAGCCGGGAACACTCCTTCATAGTCGCATCGAATCCGGACTCATTCATCCTCCTCCACTCAGTTTGAGTAGGAATCCCGGCCATGAAGCGAGCGACTTTTTCCTTCAGCCCCAGACCACCTTCATCCGGACTCTCTCCTTCAACATTTTTCCCCTTGCCAGCCCCAGACCCGGAACCAGCTTCAAAGTTTTCGGCCCGGGGAGGCTTACTTCCAAGGGTGCGAAGCCTCTTCCTCCTCCTCCCAGAATCTCCACCCGGAGCCTCGCCTATAGGACCAAGGTCCTCCAGATTAGCAAACTCATCTCCAATCTCAACTTCAGCATCCAGCTCCGGACCAGGATGATCCACAGCAACTTCAGGTTCCGGATTTGGAACCGCATTGCTCTGGGATCCCTCCTCAGCCAAGGCGTTAGATCCGGACCCAGCAGCAGCATTCTTCTTGGGCAACTTGAAAGCCTTGCCCAGACCTTTCAATGCATCGTTGTACGCAGAAGACGACATGTCCGGATTATAGTGTGGCAAACCTGCAAAAGACAAGAAAAACACAAGTCAAAGCCAATAAACAACGAAAACAGATGAAAGCAAATAGGAAACATATGAGAGGTCCGGACAGAAAAGAAAACTACTTACAGCCTAGCCTATGCAAAGTTCTGTGATTCATAAAAGTATCTCGGGTCATTTGGAAACCCAGAGATTCACAAAAGGCAAAAATTAACCGGATGGCATAACCCCGAAGCACATCCCTACGGAAGCGAGTCCGGACCCCTTTAGAAGCCATATGGGGGAGATAGTATAAGTCTAAACCCCGGAGCATGATCAACTCCCCATTCCAATACTTCAGCGAAGATTGCTGAATAACAGGCCTGTAAGAGACACCGTAGCCGCACTCCGGAGCCCGGAACCGAAGTTCATATAAAGAGAACTGGTTGGACCGGACCAAGTGAAAGATGTGATGCCATAGCTTGAACGTGGTCTGAACTTTAAATTGGTTGCAAGTAGCAATGAACCAAGTCATCCACTTTATACCATTAGGCGTTATCTGCATCGGAGAAATATTGCATACGTACTTGCACAAATGCTTTAGGAACAGATGCCAGTGTGGATTCCATCCAGACCGGAGATGCTCTAGCCACACTGGAACGAATCCATCAGACGGCCTGTGATGAGCCCTCTCGTCCGGAGTCAGCCACCTCCACTTAATCCGGTGATCCAACTGAAACGCAGCCCGGACCGCAGAATCCTGAGCTTCATACTCTAGCCCAGCATACTCATCCTTTAGCTCATAGTGCTCCTTAGCCACTATGCTATTCGCAAACTTCCTATCAAACGCTTCCCTATCGTAGGGTCCGGGACCAGCGTTTTGCTGCCTAGAATATCCGGACCTAATGTTCCTATAATAAAAGCTATCCTCAATCTCCTCACTCTTAGTAATGAAATATTCGAGATTCCCCACCCACAGCCCCTCCGGACTACAAGGTACCTTCCTGGAAGAGATCTTGGCAACCAAAAGCTTCGTTATGGCCTCAGAGTCCGAAGTAGAGGCTTTCTTCTCCATCTCAACTCATTCAGAATCACCAGAAGACTCAGAATCTGAACTAGACGGCCCCGGATAGCAAGTTATGTATGCCTTGGCAAAAGCTTTAGTCCGAACCATAAACCTAAAACAAGTGATAAAGGTTAGTCTAAAAACCCTACAGTTTATTTATCTTCAAAGCTAGATGGTCCGGACTACCCTATGATCAATTTTATTACAAGTCAAAAGCAAACAGTCCGGAGACCCAATCCAAAATAAAACAAAAACCCAAAACTAAACAGACGCTCCAGACTGAAAAAACCCCGAAGCCAAACAACCAAACCTAGCCTACTACTCCGAACTCAGATGACACAGTAACACAAAAATAGCAACCAATTACAAACTCCAAATCCTAGCCTATTAGTCCGGACTAGGTATCCAAGTCCGGACCCTAACAGAAAACCCTAATTCCAGAAACACTATCAAAACAAAATCAAACACCAAAATATAGACAAAAACACACATACATACACATATATACAAGAACATCCAACAAAAACCGAACACAATAGCACAAGGAAAGAATTCAATAGAACAGCAAACTCAAAGAATGGAACAAAGAGCAAAACAGAAACTTACGAAGATAAAAATTATGGAGCGGTTGGGGATGACCAAGCAACAACAACGAACCTCCAAGAACTCTCATGTAACAAAAGGCGGCGACGGCAAGAACAGCGAAGAAAAACAAGAAAACAAGGAATAGAGCAAAGAGAGAAATTTGGAGAAGGTAAAAAAGAAAAGAAATAATGCAGGGTCGCCTTTTATAGGCGCGGTGAAAGTTAAAAAGCCACGCCACGTGGCACGATCCTGGACGTCAATCATAAGCGGTCATTATTGAATAGTCATTATTACAGCACGTCTTTTGAAAAAAGACAACCGTAACAATTCAAATCATTGGGGGAAAATACCAAAAATGTTTCAACTTTCACGTCCAGACTACACAAATCAATTTAATCCGGAATGGGGAAAGAAAAGCTCAACTCCTGATAAGGACAACCACCTTAGTCCTGACTCGCCGAACTCAGCGCATTACGGACTGGAGGGCAAGAAAAGCTCAACTCCTGCTAAGGACAACCACCTTAAACCTGATTCGCCGAACTCAGCGCAATCCGGACTGGGGGGCAAGAAAAGCTCAACTCCTGCTTAGTCCTGATTCGCCGAACTCAGTGCAATCCGGACTGGGGGCAAGAAAAGCTCAACTCCTGACAAGGACAACCACCTTAGTCCTGATTCACCGAACTCAGCGCAATCCGGACTGGAGGGCAAGAAAAGCTCAACTCTTGACAAGGACAACCACCTTAGTCCTGATTCGCCGAACTCATCACAATCCAGACAGGCAAGAAAGCTCAACTCCTGCTAGGGACAACTACCTTAGTCCTGATTCGCCGAACTTAGCGCAATCCGGACTGAGGGGCAAGAAAAGCTCAACTACTGACAAGGACAACCACCTTAGTCCTGATTCGCCGAACTTAGCGAAATCCGAACTGGTGGGCAAGAAAACCTCAACTCCTGAAAAGGACAACCATCTTAGTCCTGATTCGCCGAACTCAGCGCAATCCGGACTGGGGGCAAGAAAAGCTAAAATCCTTCTAACAAAACAATCAAAAGCTCATGTTCTATAAACAATCCTAGATTCACTCCCCCATCCATAAAATCTGCATGAGGAAGTGGGGGGCACATGATAGTACATATAGCTCCTGGAAGGACTACTCCTAGGCCTTCAACTCAATAAAACTCCTAGAAGGACTACTCCTAAGCTCCTAACTCCATATGACTCCTGGAAGGGCTACTCCTAGGCCCCTAACTCCACGCAGCTCCTGGAAGGAGTAGTTCCGCACACTACCGCTCTTAACCAGCTGAGTCCCGCAAGCCTAACCTTGGTAAATCCCAGCACATGAGACATTGGCCCAGGCACATGATGGGGACAACTGTCTCACATCAATCATGGGAATAATCAGGGCACGTGTTAGAGGATCCTCAGAACATTCCTCAACCAGTCCTGCACTGACACTTGTAAAGTATCCACTCCAGTCAGGTGTCCTCCGCTCCCAGAACCAATGGCTATGATCTAAAGGTACCAACCCCAAAACCCTACCCTGGGGCTATAAATAGCCTAAGGAGGTGAGGTTTTGGGGTTAATCATTTCTTCCACACTCATCTATACACACAGCCACCCTGCATTCATATTCATCTCCATCTTCCCAAAAGCTAGTTCTTACTCTCACGCCGGAGGCACCGCGGGACTCCAACCCCCCTTCCGGTGTTGTTTTGTAGGAACCCAACCACAGCTACACCTCTACAGCGGCGAAAGATCCAGGATGGCGTCAAAGGAGCAGCCCCGCCACCAGGAGTTATCACTTTATATTAGTGACACAAACAAATCAACACTATATATGTGATTTGTATGTACACAAATATATAGCAGGTGTGTGATACTACAGGTCATAAGATTCCTAGGGGTTTTAAGAAATGGGATGAATCATGCAAGTAGTGATAAAATGAGTTCTACAAACAATATTAAAATGAGTAAAACAATTTGAAAGGGTAGCTAGAGAGGAGTTGCTAAGTATCTATGACTCTGTATGCAAACCTGTCCTCTATTTTATGCTTGCGTCACTTTAAATAGTGTGATAAAGAGTTACACAGTTTGCAATCCTTGAGCTCACATGCCAGACTAGTCAAAATAAGGCCAATTATTTTATTTGAAATATCAGCTATTAAAACAAAGTTCGGGTCGTATAACTTTTGATACAAAAACTTTTAACACCGGATTAAATACCCAATAAATACCCTGAAAATATCCTGACAACACAGAAGACATAAAACACATAACAGCTAGGGTTTTTATGACTAAATACACTTAATGACATAATGAAACACATATTTCACCTTTATTATGATATAATACAATCTTAATTACATCCTTCCCCATTAATAGGATTCTGTCCTCAGAATCTCGGTAAGAAAATAACTGGGGATATTTTTTTATCATCTCGCTCTGAAGTTCCCAGGTTGACTCTTCAACCATAGGGTTTCTCCACAAAGCTCGTATAAAAGGTACAGATTTATTTCTCAATACTCTCTCCTGCCGATCTAGAATTCTTATAGGCCACTCTACATAAGATAAATCAGCTTGAATCTCTATCGGCTCATATTCTATTACATTCCTCAAATCAGGAATAAATCTCTTAAGCACTGATACATGGAACACATTATGAATATGCTGCATATGAGGCGGTAAGGCTAACTCGTACGCAACTTTTCCAACTTTCTTCAAGATTTCAAATGGACCTACGTATCGTAGCTTTAGTTTACCCTTATTGCCAAACCTGGTCAATCATTTCCATGGAGATACTTTTAGCAACACATGCTCCCCTTCTTGGTAATCCATATCCTTTCTGGTTTGATCTGCAAATTTGCGTTGTCGATTTCGCGCTGCCTCAAGTCGCTTCTGGATAAGCTCTACTTTTTCCTTGGTTTGCTGAATCAATTATGGACCTAGAATTTTTCGTTCATCAACTTCATCCCAATACACAGGAGATCTGCATTTTCTTCCGTATAAAGCTTCATAAGGTGGTATTCCAATGCTTGCATGATAGCTGTTGTGTAATATCTGGGATATAAAGTGTAATTATTTTTATCAAAAAACAATTATTATGTGATTATTAAATGGTTTTTGGTGAATTATCTGATGGTTGATATTGATATGTGGATATTTATATGCGATAAAGTATAGGTATGCTAATTTTAATATGTCCAGAATAAAATACAGATAATTGTTATATTTTATGGAAATTTTTGGAGTGTTATATGATTTTATAATGACTTATAGATTTAATAATAATTTTCTAGATAATTACAAAATTATTTTATAAAAACCAGAAATCGTCCAAATTCAACCGTTTTTACGTTTTTACAACCCGAAACTCTTCGAAAAACTCCTTCATAACCTAATCTGATCATTCTGAACATTTTTTGTGTTTTAACTTTTTCAATCCGGATTACAGTTTGACTCGTATGCGCCCCGATGCTAAATTTTCGATGCGATCACCATTTCAATATATCAACGAAACCTGTATTCTCGAAAGACGGGATAGTATTACATTTTTTGTATTATGTTAGATATATTTGATAATGTCATGTCTAATATGATTTGTGTTTAGTTTTCAGATCTTACTTAAATAGGACAAATCAGTACTTAACTGGAAATCAGCACTTATATTGAAGTCAGAACTTAAGTTGTCAGAACTTAAGTTATTAGGAGATATTTATCAGAAGATAATATCAGGACTTAAGGAGACTTTCAGATAATATCTGGATTGGGTAGTGCTGATGAAAGAAGAATACAGAACACAACCAATGATCCAACTTTTTTAAGTGAACCAGGTGTTGGAGCAACTCCTGAAAGATTGAATCAGCTTGAATCTGTACAGATGGTTTACCATACCTTCTTGAAAGAACACATCTTGTTATATTTTATGACAGATGGAAGGGTATACCATATTAGACAGAATGTTATACCACTGAAGTATTATGAGGAACTAGAACATGTTCTATTCTTACTTCAAGTGAAGAACAGATTAACAGACACTGTTGCAAATTATTTGAAGACTCAAATTCAGAGACAGAAGAAGCTTTATTCTGTGAAGTCTGACAACACATATTGTCCCAAGTACAGAGATCACAAGGGTGATATTGTCGAGATGAAGCCTAACTCTACTAAAATTATAACTACCTTTCTGGGTTATAAGGCTGTGGAATTCAATCCTAAGTCTGACAAGGCATATTTGATCAGACTAGATCAGGACAAAAGAAAAGCTAGAATAAATGATCTCAGGATAGCTATCTTTCAAATTGGTGAAGATACAGTTGAATTGAAGAATGTTAAAAGGAGGATGATTGATGAACTTAAATATGCTGAGAGATGTTTATTAAAGAACTATCTCAGAACAACTCCTGACATCAAAGAGATCAGTAATTGAAGCCAAGTCAAGATCTACAACAGCTCAAATTCTGATGTGTATACAGACTGAAGCTGTTATCAGAAGTTAAAGATGGTAAAGCTATGTAACGACCGAGAAATTTACGTTGTATTATATCATATTTATAATAAAATATGTGTATTAATATATCATTTATGTGTAATTATCTGTTAAACCCTAATTGTTATGTGTTACGTGTATTCCGTGTCATTTCTGTATTTTCAAGGTATTTTTCAGATATTTTATTTCACATTCAGTTAATTAATATTAAAAATCAGAAAATAATAAAAAGAAAAGGGGATTAGGGTTTGTGGTGAAAAATAGGGCAGCAGGATCAAAGCTAATTTTGATAGTGATTCTGGCATCCAAATCAGTCGTGTGAGTACTCGTTTTGAACCTTATGATTTGTAGTTTCTGATTATGCAAACATTTTTGTTGTCTGATTTCTTGATTTTTGATTCGTATTTTTCGTTTTAATTCTTGAATTCGGGTTTTGATTTCTAGTTATTGTTTGATGTTATCCTTGTTAGAGTCGTTTAGATCGTCGTTTTTCCTGTCGATTGGTACCGGGTTTGCTGAGTTTCGTGTTGAGTTCGTGGTTGCCGGAAAACGCAGTCAACGGCGGCTGTGTTTGGGTTTCTGGGTTGGTGGTCGACGAGGACGAAGGTGAAAGGTGGGGGGGGACATCGTCTGTGTTGCTGTGCCTCAGAAACGCAGAAGAATCGAACTGGAATCACTCGATTTGACCGGGTTTTGGTTCGCCGGATTCTCGCCGGGAAACGTTGCCGGCGTCGGGTTCTGGGTTGCAGGGTTGTGTTCTTCGAGACCCGGGTTCGACCCAGTTTGCAACCCGGAAACAACCCGGGTTTGATCCTGAAAACCTAACCCTGAACCCTGATATTGTGTTTCTGGTTATTTTAATATTTATTCTATTTTTCTAAAATCAGAAATTAGTTTTAGTAATTCTAAAAATTTAATAAAAATCAGTTTTAAATTTTGAAAAAATAGTATTATTAATTTTTAAATTATTTTATTAATTTATAAATTCGAATTTAATTATTTAAGTAATTATTTAATTATTTATCTAATTATTTATTAGTTATCTAATTAACTAATAATTAGGTAATTAATTAGTAATTAGGTAATTAATTAATAAATAAGGATTAAATATTACGATTAATAATCCGATAATTAGTTAGTATTACGTGTAACTCGTATCTATACGAGTAGTGATTCGATAATTAAAATTATTATTCGAGCGATAATTATTCGAAGAATACCGTAATAATTATTCGTATCGAATAATTAAATACAGTTAATTAATTGATTAATTAATCGTATAGGTATAGTAATAATAGTGATTCGATAGTTATTCGAGAATTGCGAATAACTCGTAATTATACGAGTAATTGAACGATAAGTTCGATTATTGCTATTATTATTATTATTCAGACGATAGTGAATTATTCTTATAATATCGTAATAATTATTCGTAATGAATAATTAAATACATATAATTAATTTAAAGCGTATACGTGTAATAATAACAATAATGTTTCGATAATTATGCGAGAAACGCGAATAACTCGTAGAAATACGAGTAGTGGATCGTTGCGTTGAAATATGATTCGAATAATGACTCATTTATTTAATAATTAACATACCAGTTAATGATATCGATTATTTATTTATAAATAATTGATCTAATCGAATAAATAACGATAAGTTGTAAATATTTGTAATAAATTGTGATTAATCCTAATAATTAGGGGTTAATTATTTTAAATTATTAAATAATTATTTATTAATTATTTATTGGTTATTTATTTTTTTAAATATTTAAAAGTGATTAATTATTTCGATAATTGATCACATAATTTTCAATAAATCATAACTTCTTCATTTTAACTCCAAAAATTATAAAAAAAATTATTTTTGACTTTGATTTTTCTTAAATAATTATTTAAAAATTATTTTAAGGTTTAAAAGGTTGTAAACATTATTTATATTGAATAATAAATTGAATTATCAGTGTTTAATTGATAATAATTCAACCGTTAGTCCGATTTGAGCGAAACGAAAGCCATTTTACTCAGAAAAATGAATTCTTTTCATTAAAAATAATATGAAGACCTAATTTCTTCTCGAAATTAGTTGTTTTTATTAATTGCTTGATTATCAGTCGAAATACATGCCGAGTCGAGTCCGAAAAATTCCGGAAAAATGGGAAATGAAGCAAAAGGTGATCAACGGAGCAATCAACGAGTCGATTTTGATTCTAAAAATTATTTTAACTATAGAAATGATTATGTGCATATGTGTATTATGTGGTTAATCGAGTCCTACTTGCTTATATGTAATATAAGAGTCAGTCATAAGCGCATGGGTAGATAATAAGAACGAAATGAAGTCGATTCAAGATGTAAATTGAAGTACAAAATGACTTAACCAGTCTATTTTGCTAACAAAAGCTAAGCCAACAAGGCAGGTCAAGTAGGGGATAGACGGAAGTGATTTAATTGCAGTAAGTCGCGCAGAAGGCAAGTTTCTCCTCTATTCTTTTATTTAGAATAGTGATATTCTTTTCAGATTCTTATTACATTTGCACTATTTTAATTCCTTTATTCATATCTCAGTTCGATTCTTGAATTATTCTTTTCATTTGAATTTATTAATCATATTCCAATTGTTACTCACAATTATTGATATATTCTGGTGATTAGAATATATCAAAGCATACCGATTGTTCCGGTTGCTATTCCAGAGACTAGATAATACTACTTTTGGGATTAAGCCTACTTAATCCTAAGGACCGGGACATAACCGGCTCCTTGAAATGTGCCGTAGTGCCTGGGTACCCGACGGGATCTATATAGTGAGATATAGATCTGCACTGTATCCTGGCTGATCAGCTGGGTATAGGTGCGAACCTGAGTCCAGTTTAGTTCAATTGCATTCGCCAGTAATGGCCTTCCGTCTATTCTTATGAGGTTATATCTTTGCAGATATACCTGGGTTACGGAATCAATTATAATGCTTTAACACTGTTTATATTTTGTGGACTTGTTGAGCAATTTTTGGCTCACCCCTTTTTGTTGTTATTCGCCTTATTATTTTCAGTTAAGAAGTAATATGAAACCCATCAGGACACGAGTGGTAAAGAAGCGGGTCAAGCCTCGGGATCCTCTCATACCCAAGGTGTTGATCCCAATTCAGGAAGAAAGCTTTGAGTTGCCCGAGCAGGTGGAGTATTGATAGATAGTATGTGTGTTTAAATAAAAGCTGAACTGAGTTTAAAAATAAATTAGACAATGGTTTGTAATAAAGAGAGTTTGTGAGATTTTAAAAGTTGGTTTGTAATAAAAGTAGTTAGTGGTTCTTGTTTTCATACTTCAACCTAAAAAGGTCCTGGTTAGTGTTAAAGGGGTTAATTTCATTTCTTTATTATTTATTATTAAGCTTGTACAGGTATGGTGATTAGCTCGTAACCCCCAGACTTATACCCCGGGTCTGGAGGGCGTTACAGTTTGGCATCAGAGCTGTAGGTTTGGTCCCTGAAAACAAGAACATTAGGATTAAGATAGGATAGGGAGATCACATAAGATAGGGATAGTCAGATTAAGAAGAATAGTGTTAGGATTTAGGTCAGATTAGAATATGAAAGTATAAATCTTAGGATTGTTTAGTGATATTTTCTTTTCTTTGGTATATTATCAGATGGCGTCTTCTGGTTATTCTGCATCTTCCGAGAGGACAGTCACTGGACCAGCAGCACCAGTCATACCTCCAGTATCTGAGCATATGTTTCCTCCTTTACCACCTCCACCACCATTGCCACAGGAGCCGGTACCAGCAGTTCAGGGGATAGTCCACGATCCCATAGAGATGTTTGATCCATTTGAGTTCTTCGAGCCGATAGTTCCTTTACCTATTGAGCATCAGTTTATACCGGGTATTGAGCAGGAGTTACCACCACCACCATTGTTACCTCCTATACCGGTGCATGCCCCAGAGCCAGACATAGTTCAGATGATTCCAGTCGAGGGGATGGGAGAGCATGATGTGGATCTACAGCTAGGATTACCACAGCAGGGTGCAGGTATCCCGAGGGTTCCTTCCCAGGAGTCAGTAGGTCAGGTTGATCTGCCGCATATGGTATCATACCATGAGTATAGAGTTATGAGGGAAGATATGGAGTATTGGCGGGCAAAGTGTCGAGAGATTATGCATCTGTTTGATCAGAGGGACAGAGGATCGTTAGCGGCCTTACAGCCAGATTACTATATGAGGCAACGACTGCAGTCAGTGTTGATGAGCGCTACTTGGGAGCATGATGATTTGACCCATGATAGACCTCCTTCTTTTGCAGAGTTCTATCGGATATTCCGCTTGGCACAGACTTTGGTCCAGGCACTTAGAGAGGAGCTTAGGCGTATTTCGCCTGGGTTCTGAGATAGGGACAGTTGAGACAGTGACTTTTGGGTATAGATGTATATAGAGGCGGCATAGTATAACCTTGTGAGTAGTGTGTATGTGTGTAATAGTAGTTTAACCTGTAGTAGGTTTTTGACCTGTAGTGGTAGTATGACTTGTAGCCGCGGTGATTACCAGCAGAGCGAGACTTTTTGTATCAAGCATTTACACCTGAGGCTGGTGTCATATATATAAACTAAACTTTTCAAATTTCTTTTATTTAAATTTCAGTCTTTACAGTTTTACAGCATTTACTTTCATTTTATTGTTTTACAGCTTTTCATAGTATAATGCCTGTTGAAAAAAAAAGAGAGAGAAAAGAAAAAGAACCATCATTTTATTTAACTGCTTACATTTCCAATTTTCATACTGTTTTCTTGATTTAAATCATGTTATTAATACAGGATAAATTGTTTCCCTTACATACTGTCAATTGTTTATTAAATTGTCAAATAAATATCACCTGTTTTATTATCAGAAGAAGATGGCACCAAAAAGAAAGACTAGGGCTGAAACCTCTAACAGCAATTCCGAAGGTCAGACTAATTAGACCATGAACCAAATGTTTCATCTTATGCAACAACAGATGGTAATGATGCAGTAGCAGATGCAGCATCAGCAACAACAGATACAACAACAAAATGTTACAACAGCCACCTCATCCTGAGCCTCAATTACCACCAGCATTACCTGTTGTTATTTTTAAGCAGTTTCAGTCGGTTAAACATCCAGAGTTTGATGGGTCTACTGATCCTATTAAAGCTACCGCCTAGTTAAAAGAAATAGAGAAAGCGTTTGCACTAGTGAAGGTAGGTGAGGACCAGAAGACTAATTTTGCTAGTTACCTGCTGAAGGGAGAGGCAAATTATTGGTGGGAATCTAAAAAGGCTTTAGAGGGTGAAGATGTTATTGCTTGGGATAGGTTCAAAGAATTATTTTTAGAGAAGCATTTTCCTCGCTACGTAAGGAATCAGATGCAGATAAAGTTTTTAGAGCTGAAGCAGGGAAGTATGTCTATAACAGAATATGAAGCCAAATTTAATGAGTTGGCTAGGTTTGTTCCGGAACAGGTGGACACTGAAGAGAAGCGAGTTCAGAGATTTCATGAGGGATTACGACCATCGATACGCGGACAGGTTGCAGTCTTTGAATTAACAACATATACCGCTGTAGTCCAGAAAGCTTTGATCATTGAAGGGGAAAGTGAAAGATCTCAACGAGACAGAGGACAGGGAAGTTTCCAAGACCGTTCCAGCAGGAAGCCAGGATTTCAAGCCCGGGCAAATTTGAATTTCAAAAGGATAGGACAGGGTACACAAAAAGCAGGTAATCATTTCCAAGCCTCCAAACAGCAGGGAATTGTTAAGGTTCAAGTGCCATATTGCAAAACTTATGGACGCAAGCATACCGGCGTATGTATTAAAGCAGATGTGACATGTTTCAAATGCAAGCAGAAAGGGCACTACTCTAACGAATGTCCAACAGGAAAAACAACAGAAATCACTTGCTATCAATGCGGAAAGAAAGGGCATATCGCTAGGAATTGTAAAGGACCAGCAATGGCAGCCATTATTCCGAAAGTATTGGCATTACCTCCGCCACCGCCGCCGAATCAACCCAAAGCAAGGACTTTTAACATGACCATGAAAGAAGCAGTGCAGAGTCCAAGTGTGATTGTAAGTACGCTTTTGGTGAACTCCGTAGATTCAAAAGTATTAATTGATTCTGGAGCTACTCGTTCATTTATTTCTGAAGAATTTCTAGATAAGTTACATTGCAAAATCGAATGGTTGGGCGAGACGTTAATTATAAAATTAGCAAATAACGACCAAGTTCCAGTAGATCGAGTATGTCCTGCGTGTGATATAGAAATAGCTGGACATCATTTCTCTGTAGACTTAATTCCTTTTAAGCTAGGGGAATTCGATGTGATTTTGGGAATGGATTGGTTAGCATGTCATAAGGCTCAGATAGATTGTGCGAATAAGAAAGTTAAATTGCGAACTGCGGAAAATGCAACGGTAATATTCAAGGGCGAAAAACAGTAAAATAAATTTCTCACCGTGATACAGACTAAACGATTGCTACGCCAAATTTGTGAAGCGTATATAGCTTACGTGTTAGATACTGAAAAAGGAAGTCCTAGGATAGAAGACATTTCAGTTGTATGCGAATTTCCGGACGTCTTTCCAGACGAGCTTCCAGGGTTACCGCCAGATCGAGAAATCGAGTTCACGATTGATCTAGCACCAGGCACAGAACCAGTTTCGAAAGCTCCGTATCGAATGGCTCCAGTTGAGATGAAGGAATTGTCAACACAACTGCAAGATCTTCTAGACCGAGGCATCATACGACCTACTGTATCCCCATGGGGTGCACCAGTATTATTTGTGAAGAAGAAGGACAGCAGCATGCGATTGTGCATTGACTATCGGGAATTGAATTAGCTCACTATTAAAAACAAGTATCCTTTACCGAGAATCAACAATTTGTTCGACCAGTTAAAAGGAGCTGCATGGTTTTCGAAGGTAGATTTGCGATCAGGCTATCATCAATTGAAGATTAAAGCCGAAGATATTCCCAAGACTGCGTTTCGTACAAGATAGGAACATTACGAGTTCCTTGTAATGGCATTCGGTTTGACAAACGCGCCAGCTGCATTCATGGATCTGATGAACAGAGTATTCAAGAAATATTTGGACAAATTCGTGATTGTATTCATTGATGACATCTTGATTTATTCGAAGACGGAAGAAGAGCATGCGGAACATTTGAGGATAGCTTTGGAAATTCTAAGGAAGGAGCAGCTATACGCAAAATTTTCGAAATGTGAATCCTGGTTAAGGGAAGTACAATTTCTAGGGCATATCATCAGTAGAGAAGGCATCCAAGTTGATCCGGCAAAGATTGAAGCTGTGTTAAATTGGGAAAGACCAAAGACGCCGACAGAGATTTGAAGTTTCTTGGGATTGGCAAGATATATCGAAGGTTTGTCAAAGATTTTACGAAAATAGCAACGCCGCTGACCAAGTTAACTCGAAAAAGTGAAAGGTTTGAATGGAATGATAAATGTGAAGAAAGTTTTCAAGAGTTGAAGAATCGGTTGGTGACCGCACCAGTACTGGTATTGCCAGACGAGAAAGGAAATTTCGTCATTTACAACGACGCTTCGTATCGCGGGCTAGGATGTGTATTGATGCAACATGGTAATGTCATCGCATATGCTTCAAGACAACTTAAACCCCATGAGCAGAAATATCCTACGCATGATCTGGAATTAGCAGCGATCATATTTGCATTGAAGTTTTGGAGACATTATCTCTACGGTAAAAAATACGAAATCTACACGGATCATAAAAGTCTGAAGTATATCTTTACGCAAAAGGAACTGAACATGCGACAACGTCGATGGATGGAATTGATAAAAGATTACGATGTTACAATCAATTATCATCCAGGAAAAGCAAATGTTGTAGCAGATACGTTGAGCAGGAAAGAAAGATTGAATCGATTAACTGCTTGCGAAGAATTGGCCAAGGAATTTGACAAATTAGAAATCGAGGTTCGTATTCCCAATGAATCTGCAGAAGCTATCTACACTATGACTTTCCAACCGGAGTTGTTAGAGAAGATTCGCCGCTGTCAAGATGAAGTGATGAGTCAAGATGACGACTTAATGGGAGAAGAGATCACAACTCAGAAAGATAATGAAGGAATTTTACGCTTTGCGTCGAGAATCTAGATCCCTAATGTGGCAGAATTAAAAGAAAAAATAATACGAGATGCGCACAATTCAAAGTATTCCATTCATCCAGGAAACACAAAAATGTATCGCGATCTGAAGGAAAACTTTTGGTGGCCGAACATGAAAAAGGAAATAGCAGAATGGGTAAGTAAATGCTACACATGCCAGCGAGTTAAAGCAGAACATCAACGTCCGAGCAGATTATTACAACCGTTAGATATTCCAGAATGGAAATGGGAACATCTAGCAATGGATTTTATGGTAGGACTACCGAGGACTAGGGCAAATCATGATGCGATATGGGTAATCATTGACAGACTTACGAAGTCGGCACATTTCCTACCAATTAACGAAAGATTTTCGCTCGACAAGTTAGTGCACATGTATCTCAAGGAAATTGTGATGCGACATGGAGTTCCAATATCCATCGTGTCTGATCGAGATCCTCGTTTCAACTCAAGATTTTGGAGACAATTTCAAGAATGCCTTGGAACGAAATTAAACATGAGTACCGCTTATCATCCGCAAACCGATGGGCAAAGTGAAAGAACTATTCAAACGATTGAAGACATGCTACGAGTTTGTGCGATCGATTTTGAAGGCAGTTGGGATGAGCATCTACCTCTAGTGGAATTTTCTTATAATAACAGTTATCACGCCAGCATTGGAATGCCCCCGTATGAAGCACTATATGGAAGAAAATATAGATCACCAGTACACTGGGATGAAGTTAGGGAATGCAAGATTTTGGGTCCAGAATTAATTCAGCAGACGAAAGAAAAGATTGAACTTATTCGGAAACGACTCGATGCAGCACAAAACAGGCAACGTAAATATGCAGATCAAGCCAGGAAAGATATGGACTATCAGGACGGAGAACACGTATTACTCAAAATATCGCCATGGAAAATATTGACCAGATTTGGCAATAAGGGTAAGTTGAAACCACGATACGTCGGGCCATTTGAAATTTTGAAGAGAGTAGGAAAGCTTGCATACGAATTAGCTTTACCGCCTCATATGCAACATATTCACAATGTGTTTCACGTGTCAATGCTTAAGCGATATAATCCTGATTCTAGGCATGTAATAGAGTATCAACCGATAGATATCCAACCTTATTTGTCTTTTGTAGAGCAGCCGGTAAGAATTTTAGATCGGCGAGAGAAAATGTTGAGAAATAAGTCTGTATATTTAGTGCGAGTGTTGTGGAGAAATCCTATGGTTGAAGAATCAACCTTGGAACTTGAAAGTGAAATGTTAGAGAATACCCTCATTTGTTTTCGTAGAAGATTCTGAGGACAGAATCCTATTAAGGGGGGGGGGAGAATGTAACGATCGGGAAATTTACGTTGTATTATATCATATTTATAATAAAATATGTGTATTAATATGTCATTTATGTGTAATTATCTGTTAAACCCTAATTGTTATGTGTTATGTGTATTCCGTGTCATTTCTGTATTTTCAAGGTATTTTTCAGATATTTTATTTCACATTCATAGCTTTCATTTCAAACGTTTTACGACCCAAACAATGATTTTAAAGCCAGTATTTCAAATAAAATAATGGGCCTTATTTTTTATCAAACGGCTTTTACAATCGCAATATTCTGAACATCTAGATATTTTATAAATTTTCTCGTTTTACGAAAAATGACTTTTCCGGGCCCCATTGGGTGTTAAAAACCCCACAAAAATCACATTTTTATTTTTATAAAATTATAGGACTTTTATTTATACCATTTCTTTGTATTTTTAAATTATTCACAATTTTTGGGAATTTTTGGTATATATATTGTATATATAAAATATTTATAAATTAAATTTTAATACCAAAAAATTATGAAAATTAGAGCCAAATATTTTTATTAAGAGTGTAATTAGACCCTTAATTTTATTTAGGGGTATTATTTTCATAAATATAAATACCAGATTTGTTATTAATTTTTCAGTTAATTAATATTAAAAATCAAAAAATAATAAAAAGAAAAGGGGATTACGGTTTGTGGTGAAGAACAGGGCAGCAATATCAAAGCTAATTTTGATAGTGATTCTGGCATCCAAATCAGTCGTGTGAGTACTCATTTTGAAGCTTATGATCTGTAGTTTCTGATTATGCAAACATTTTTGTTGTCTGATTTCTTGATTTTTGATTCATATTTTCGGTTTTAATTCTTGAATTCAGGTTTTGATTTCTAGTTATTGTTTGATGTTATGGTTGTTAGAGACGTTTAGATCGTTGTTTTTCTTGTCGATTGGTACCGGGTTTGCTGAGTTTCGTGTTGAGTTCGTGGTCGCCGGAAAACGCCGTCAACGGCGGCTGTGTTTGGGTTTCTGGGTTGGTGGTCGACGAGGACGAAGGTGAAAGGTGAGGGGACGTCGTCTGTGTTGTTGTGCCTCAGAAACGCAGAAGAATCGAACTGGAATCACTCGATTTGACCGTGTTTTGGTTCACGGGATTCTCGCCGGGAAACGTTGCCGGCGTCGGGTTCTGGGTTGCAGGGTTGTGTTCTTCGCGACCCGGGTTCGACCCGGTTTGCAACCCGGAAACGACCCGGGTTTGATCCTGAAAACCTAACCCTGAACCCTGATTTTGTGTTTCTGGTTATTTTAATATTTATTCTAGTTTTCTAAAATCAGAAATTAGTTTTAGTAATTCTAAAAATTTAATAAAAATCAGTTTTAAATTTTGAAAAAATAGTATTATTAATTTCTAAATTATTTTATTAATATATAAATTCGAATTTAATTATTTAATTAATTATTTAATTATTTATCTAATTATTTATTAGTTATCTAATTAACTAATAATTAGGTAATTAATTAGTAATTAGGTAATTAATTAATAAATAAGGATTAAATAATACGATTAATAATCCGATAATTAGTTAGTATTACGTGTAACTCGTATCTATACGAGTAGTGATTCGATAATTAAAATTATTATTCGAGCGATAATTATTCGAAGAATACCGTAATAATTATTCGTATCGAATAATTAAATACAGTTAATTAATTGATTAATTAATCGTATAGGTATAGTAATAATAGTGATTCGATAGTTATTCGAGAATTGCGAGTAACTCGTAATTATATGAGTAATTGAACGATAAGTTCGATCATTGCTATAATTATTATTATTATTCGATAGTGAATTATTCGTATAATATCGTAATAATTATTCGTAATGAATAATTAAATACAGATAATTAATTTAAAGCGTATACGTGTAATAATAACAGTAATATTTCGATAATTATGCGAGAAACGTGAATAACTCGTAGAAACACGAGTAGTGGATCGTTGCGTTGAAATATGATTCGAATAATGACTCATTTATTCAATAATTAACGTACCAGTTAATGATATCGATTATTTATTTATAAATAATCGATTTAATCGAATAAATAACGATAAGTTGTAAATATTTGTAATAAATTGTGATTAATCCTAATAATTAGGGGTTAATTATTTTAAATTATTAAATAATTATTTATTAATTATTTATTGGTTATTTATTTTTTTAAATATTTAAAAGTGATTAATTATTTCAATAATTGATCACATAATTTTAAATAAATCATAACTTCTTCATTTTAACTCCAAAAATTATAAAAAAATTATTTTTGACTTTGATTTTTCTTAAATAATTATTTAAAAATTATTTTAGGATTTAAAAGGTTGTAAACATTATTTATATTGAATAATAAATTGAATTATCAGTGTTTAATTGATAATAATTTAACCGTTAGTCCGATTTGAGCGGAACGAAAGCCATTTGACTCAGAAAAATGAATTCTTTTCATTAAAAATAATATGAAGACCTAATTTCTTCTCGAAATTAGTTGAATTTATTAATTGATTGATTATTAGTCGAAATACATGCCGAGACGAGTCCGAAAAATTCCGGAAAAATGGGAAATGAAGCAAAAGGTGATCAACGGAGCAATCAGCGAGTCGATTTTGATTCTAAAAATTATTTTAACTATGGAAATGATTATGTGCTTATGTGTATTATGTGGTTAATCGAGTCCTACTTGCTTATATGTAATATAAGAGTCAGTCATAAGCGCATGGGTAGATAATAAGAACGAAATAAAGTCGATTCAAGATGTAAATTGAAGTACAAAATGACTTAACCAGTCTATTTTGCTAACAGAAGCTAAGCCAACAAGGCAGGTCAAGTAGGGGATAGCCAGAAGTGATTTAATTGCAGTAAGTCGCGCAGAAGGCAAGTTTCTCCTCTATTCTTTTATTCAGAATAGTGATATTCTTTTCAGATTCTTATTACATTTGCACTATTTTAATTCCTTTATTCATATCTCAGTTCGATTCTTGAATTATTCTTTTCATTTGAATTTATTATTTATATTCCAATTGTTACACACAATTATTGATATATTCTGGTGATTAGAATATATCAAAGCATACCGATTGTTCCGGTTGCTATTCCAGAGACTGGATAATACTACTTTTGGGATTAAGCCTACTTAATCCAAAGGACCGGGACATAACCGGCTCCTTGAAACGTACCGTAGTGCCTGGGTACCCGACGGGATCTATATAGTGAGATATAGATCTGCACTGTATCCTGGCTGATCAGCTGGGTATAGGTGCGAACCTGAGTCCAGTTTAGTTCAATTGTATTCGCCAGTAATGGCCTTTCGTCTATTCTTATGAGGTTATATCTTTGCAGATATACCTGGGTTACGGAATCAATTATAATGCTTTAACACTGTTTATATTTTGTGGACTTGTTGAGCAATTTTTGGCTCACCCCTTTTTGTTGTTATTCGCCTTATTGTTTTCAGTTAAGAAGGAATATGCAACCCATCAGGACACGAGTGGTAAAGAAGCGGGTCAAGCCTCGGGATCCTCTCATACCCAAGGTGTTGATCCCAATTCAGGAAGAAAGCTTTAAGTTGCCCGAGCACGTGGAGTGTTGATAGATAGTATGTGTATTTAAATAAAAGTTGAACTGAGTTTAAAAATAAATTAGACAATGGTTTATAATAAAGAGAGTTTGTGAGATTTTAAATGTTGGTTTGTAATAAAAGTAGTTAGTGGTTCTTGTTTTCATACTTCAACCTAAAAAGGTCATGGTTAGTGTTAAAGGGGTTTAGTTTCATTTCTTTACTATTTATTAATAAGCTTGTACAGGTTTGGTGATTAGCTCGTAACCCCCAGACTTATACCCCGGGTCTGAGGGCGTTACAAGCTACAAGGACTGTAAGTTGTAGTTATCTAGTCAAATTCTCTTGCATTTTTACTTAATATTTTTGACATCATCAAATATCAGTTAAACTTGTATATTATGCTAATTTACAAGTTGGGGGAGATTGTTAGATATATTTGATAATGTCATGTCTAATATGATTTATGTTTAGTTTTCAGATCTTACTTAAACAGGATAAATCATTACTTAACTGGAAATCAGCACTTATACTGTAGTCAGAACTTAAGTTGTCAGAACTTATGTTATCAGGAGATATTTATCAGGAGATAATATCAGGACTTAAGGAGACTTTCAGATAAGGAAGGTGGCTGATTGAAAGGAAAGAAGATCAAGACAAACGCAAGAAGAGATATGCATGAAGAAGAAATTCTATGAAGAATAGAATACTTGGAAGAAAAGATAACTAGTTGATATATTTTAGGAAGCATAATTATATTCCATCAATTAGAGATTATCTTGTAACTGTGTAGTATATAAACACATACATAGGGTTTATACTATATGTGTTATCATAATCGAAGTTATTATTTATATTAACCCTAGCAGCTCTCGTGATAATTTGTTCATCACTGAGAGAGGACAGTTCCATATTGTAACAGAGTTTAATAAATCTTGTTTTCTGTTACTTGTGTTCTTTAATTCGATTTGATTGTGATAAACACTGTATTCAACCCCCTTCTACAGTTTCTGTGACCTAACAAGTGGTATCAGAGCAGATCTGTTAACACACAAACAGTTTAAGATCCGAAAACAATCATGTCTGAAGAAGAACAAAATCCAACTAAGCCCACCAAAACTGAAGAACCTCCAAAGACAGTTTAAGATCCGAAAACAATCATGTCTGAAGAAGAACAAAATCCAACTAAGCCCACTAAAACTGAAGAACCTCGAAAGACTTAAATCCATAGTCAATATGAGACTATTAGAGTTCTCATACTAAAACCATCTGAATATTCCATATGGAAGGTGAGGATGTCTATGTTTCTGGAAGCTATTGATCCAGAATACCTTGACAGAATCAATGAAGGACCACACAAGCCAACCAAACTCTCTGTTGTAGTTGCAGGTGAACCAGCAAAGTCTGTACCAAAGGAGAAGAGTGATTATACTGCTGAAAATATCTCATCAATTGCTAAGGATGCTAAGGTACGACACTTGATGCATAGTGCTATTGATAATGTAATGTTAAATAGGGTAATCAACTGTAAGACTGTAAAGGAGATATGGGATGCTTTGGAGACAAGATACCAGGGAACTGAATCAATTAAGAAGAATAGGAAGACTATACTCACTCAAGAGTATGAACACTTTGATTCAAAGCCTGATGAGTCATTAACTAGTTTATATGACATATTTGTCAAACTCTTGAATGATTTGTCACTAGTTGACAAGGAATATGATCTTGAGGATTCAAATCTTAAATTCCTGTTAGCACTTCCTGAAAGTTGGGATTTGAAGGCCACCACTATAAGAGACAACTATAATCTTGAAGAAAAAACTCTTGATGAAATTTATGGGATGCTCAAGACTCATGAACTTGAGATGGAACAAAGAAACAAGAAAAAAGGAAGAAAGTTAAGGACAGTTGCTCTTAAAATTGAGGAGGAATCCCCCAAAGCAGCTGCCTCAAGGAAAGGCAAGGGAAAAGCTCTTATCACAAAGTCTGATACTGAATCATCAAGTTCTGATACTGATGATGACTCTGAAACTGAAAGCTTACCTGAGATGGATCCTGATGAAGAGATGATGAAGCTGTGTGCTCTTATGGTGAAGAGAATCACAAGGATTGCATAAAGGAAATTCAGAAAAGGAAAGAAGTTTTCCAGGAAAGGTGCAAGTTCTGATAAGAAGAGTTTCATAAAATCTGAAGGCAAAGGAGGAAAGTCTGACAGAGGAGATTACACAAATATCAAATGCTACAACTGTGGTGAGAAAGGCTACATATCTCCTGATTGCAAGAAAGTGAAGAGTGACAAAGGAAAGGCTCTTGTCACAAAGAAGAAAAGCTGGATAGACACTTTAAATTCTGAAAGTGAGGTGAACTATGCCTTGATGGCAAATGCTGATAGCAGTTCTGATGCTGCTGAGTTAAAGGTACCTCAAAGTACTTATGCCTTTCATACTGATGATACTAATGAGTTGAGAAGATATCTTAAAACCATGTTCATTAGTTATAGAGATTAAACTTTAACATGTGAAAGATTAACTTCTGAAAATCTTGCTTATAAGAAGAGGAATAATTATTTAGAAAAAGAGTTAGTCATGTTCCATCAAACTCAGAAAGATAGAGATGATGCCTTTTATGTTAGGGATGAAATTCTTAAAATAAATGAATCTCTAAAAACTGAGTTAGAAAAGGAAAAAGAGATTATCAGGACTTGGACTAACTCTGGCAGAAAAACTCAGAATTTGTTAAGTAGTGGAAACTGGAAAGAAGGCTTAGGTTATGGAGATGATAAGAATGATAAGGGAACTGTAGAGATTGAGCCTATAGTTGTTAAACAAAAGCCAAAGGTAAATCCTGTTATGTATGTAGCTATAAAGTCTGATAATGATAAATCAAGAGTTAAAGAGAAATTAACTTCTGACAAACCAAAACAGGGTAAGCTAACTGAAGTAAACATAGGTTTAATGACAAAGAAGCAGCTTAAGCATAAGCTGAAAGATGTTAAAAATGTAAACAAGGTAAAGCCACCTAGGAAAAATAGGAATGTAAAGGAAGGTGTGAATAAAAGTTATGATTATAAGCCTGTTCCTAATGCTCCTAGAAAGAAATGTTATAACTGTGGAATTTATAACCATCTGGCTTCTTTTTGCAGGAAAAATAAGAACATAAACTCCTTACCTTCAAAGTCAGGAGTTAAGAGTCAGTCTATTAGATATAGGCCGCAAAATCCTTGTTTCTATTATGGTAGTTTATGGCATTCCATTTATACTTGTAAGGAATATCATAGTTTGTACTATGATTATTATCAAATAAAACCTTCTTTAAAGAAAGTTAGCATTGTTCCTTCTAGTGTAAGTTTTGATACAAAGTCTGATAGTGTAAATGCTGATAAGAAAAATGTTAACATAAACTCTGATGCTAAATCCACTGCAAATGTTAACAAACTTAATAAGGCCAAATGATCCAAGCAAGTTTGGGTCCTTAAAACTAATCATTAGTTGTCTTTGTGATTGCAGGGCAATAGGAAAAACATCCTAGTTCTGGACAGTGGATGTTTAAGACATATGACTAGAAATAAAGCCCTGCTATCAGACTTTGTGGAGAAAGCTGGCCCAAGTGTTTCTTATGGAGATGGCAACATGGGAAAAACCTTGGGATATGGCAATATCAATCTGGGGAATGTCATCATTGAAAAAGTAGCTCTTGTCTCAGGACTTAAACACAATCTGCTCAGTGTTAGTCAAATCTGTGATAGAGGTTATCATGTGGATTTCTTTGAAGAACACTGTGAAGTTGTAAGCAAACCTACAGACAAAGTTGTTCTGAAAGGATACAGACATGGTAACATTTATGAAGCCAAGCTTTTAACAAGTACTGATGGTTCTGCAATCTGTCTATTAAGTAGAGCATCAATTGAAGAAAGATGGAATTGTCACAAGAAACTCTCTCATTTAAATTTCAATAATATAAATGAACTAGTCAAGAAAGATCTTGTGAGAAGACTGCCAAAATCAGTATTTGCTCCTAATGGCCTGTGTGATTCATGTCAGAAGGCAAAACAAAGAAAATCTTCTTTCAAGAGCAAGACTGAATCATCAATTTTTGAGCCTTATCACCTACTACATGTTGATCTATTTGGTCCAGTGAATGTCATGTCTATTGCAAAGAAGAAATATGCTATGGTCATAGTGGATGAGTTCACCAGATACACATGGGTGTATTTCTTGCACACAAAAAGTGAAACTGCATCTATTTTGATTGATCATGTCAAGCAACTGGATAAATTGGTCAAAGATTCTGTGAAGATCATAAGAAGTGATAATGGCACTGAGTTCAAGAATTTGATCATGGAAGAGTTCTGCAAAGACCATGGAATAAAGCAGGAATTTTCTGCTCCTGGAACTCCACAACAAAATGGAGTTATTGAAAGAAAGAATATAACTCTTATTGAAGTTGCACAAACTATGTTTGATGAAGCAAAGCTACCAACCTATTTTTGGGCTGAAGCTGTGCAGACTGCTTGTTTTACTCAAAATGCAACACTCATTAACAAGCATGGAAAGACACCATATGAGATGGTGAAGAAAAAGAATCCAAATATGAAGTATTTTCATGTATTTGGATGCAAGTATTTTGTTCTTAAGACTCATCCTGAACAACTATCCAAATTTGATCTAAAAGCTGATGAAGGAATTTTTGTTGGATTTCCACTTTCTATAAAAGCCTTCAGAGTCTACAATTTAAGAACAAGGGTAGTCATGGAATCTATCAATGTCTCTTTTGATGATAAGAAGATTACTGGACTTGAAGATTTCAATGATCATGATCAGCTGAGATTTGAGAATGAAGTTTTAAATTCTAATACTGTAAATCCTGACAGTCTAAATCCTGACAGTCTAAATCCTGATAATGCAAACTATGATGGATTAAACGCTGATGTTATTGAAACGGTGGTGACTACGCCAAAGGAAGATGCACCTGTGCAGGGGGAGCATACTGAAGATACAACCACATTTCAAGAAGCATCAGAACCTACAACAGGCTCTTCAAGTTCTGATTCATCAAGTTTTGATGCGCCAAGTTCTGATAATTCTGGTAACTCAAGTACTGATATTTCTGGAAACTCAAATTCTGAAGGATCCAACTCAGAGAGCATAATTTCAGGGGGAGCATCAGAAAATGTTGATAAAGACAACATGGATCATGGGGGAGCATCCAGTTCTAGAGAAAATCTTCCATCTGCAAGGAAGTGGACTAAAGCACATACACCTGAATTAATTATTGGAAATCCTAATGCAGGTGTCAGAACTAGAACAGCTACATCAAATGAATGTCTTTATAACGCTTTTCTCTCCCAGACTGAACCAAAGAAAGTGGAAGAAGCTCTTCAAGATGCTGATTGGGTGCAAGCAATGCAGGAAGAGTTAAATGAATTTAAAAGAAACAAAGTCTGGACCCTAGTGCCAAGTCCAAAGAACAGATCTGTTGTTGGTACAAAGTGGGTGTTCAGAAACAAAACTGATAGTGATGGAATAATTACAAGGAATAAAGCAAGGCCGCTTGCAAAAGGATATTCTCAACATGAGGGAATTGATTATGATGAAACATTTGCACCAGTTGCTAGATTGGAAGCCATAAGGATATTTTGGCTTATGCTGCTCACAAAAAGTTTACAGTCTTTCAAATGGATGTGAAAAGTGCTTTTCTCAATGGAGAATTGGAAGAAGAAGTATATGTTGAACAACCTCCAGGTTTTGTCGATTCAAAATTTCCTAATCATGTCTACAGACTAGACAAAGCACTTTATGGCGTTAAGCAAGCTCCAAGAGCATGGTATGAGACTTTAGCTCAGTTTCTTCTGGAAAGTGGATTTAACAGAGGAACTATTGACAAAGCACTATTCTACCTCAACCATGGAAATGACTTACATTTGGTGCAAATATATGTTGATGATATCATTTTTGGTTCTATAAATGACAGACTTTGCAAAAAGTTTGCCAAACTGATGTAGTCAAGATATCAAATGAGCATGATAGGGGAACTTAGCTATTTCTGGGCCTTCAAGTCAAGCAGAATGAAGAAGGCAATTTTATTTGTCAATCCAAGTACACCAGAAATTTGCTGAAGAAATTTGGAATGCAAGATTGTTCAAGTGCATCCACTCCCATGGCCACTGCAACAAAATTGGATAAGGATGCCGGTACATCAGTAGATATTACTGATTACAGAGGTATGATTGGCTCATACTCTATCTAACTGCTAGTAGACCTGATATCATCTATGCCACCTGTCTTTGTGCAAGATTTCAAGCAGATCCAAGAGAACCTCACTTAACATCTGTGAAAAGAATTTTCAAGTACCTTAAGGGTACAGCTGATCTGGGATTATGGTATCCTAGAGAATCAGACTTTAAGTTAATAGGTTAATCAAATGCAGATTTTGCAGGATGCAAAATTGACAGGAAAAGCACAAGTGGAAGCTTCCAATTTCTTGGAGGCAAATTGGTTTCTTGGTTTAGCTAGAAACAGAAGTCAATTTCCACATCAACTGCAGAAGCAGAATACATTGCTGCAGGAAGCTGTTGTGCACAGATTCTTTAGATGAAGAATCAGTTACTGGATTATGGGTTAACATATTTCAAAATCCTTATTTACTATGATAATCAAAGTGCTATTTCTATGACAGGTAATCCAGTTCAACACTCAATGACAAAGCACATCAGCATTAGGTACCACTTCATATGGGAACATGTGGATGAAGGTACAGTGGAATTGCATTTTGTTCCAACAGATCAACAACTTGCAGATATCTTCACAAAACCACTGTGTGAAGCTACTTTTACAAGATTGGTAAATGAACTTGGAATGGTTTCAGGTTCCTTCTCTAAATCTGTTTAGTTTATGTTCTGATACATCAGATTTTATGATCAGTATTTACAGATATTACTATCTTTGTGAATTTTGTGCTTAAATTGAAATTTGCTTAAGTGTTGATTGTTGTCTGATGTGAATTTCTAAACTCTGATAGTGATATGCATGTCTCTGTGAATATTCAATCCAATGAGGATAATTGTGCTAGATGCTGAACTAGTAGTCTTTAATATTCTAAATATCCTATGTTTGAAGTAATTGTTTATGTGGAAATCTTTTAACACAAGCAAATTCTGATATTGAGCTTAGTTAAGTTTACTTTGTGTATCTTATTACTAAGTCAAAAACTAGAATAATGCTTCTTATCTGTTAAGTTCTGATGTTAGTACATCTGGTGAATGTACTAAGTGCTGATAAGCCTCACTTATCAAAAAAAAAGAAAAGAAAAGAAATAAAAATTAGGTACTCCTTTGAGATCTAGAGTAAAAATGTGGAAGGGAAGACCCAAGTGCATTGCTGGTATTAAGTTATATGCATTAGAAAAGCAAAATAAATATTTTCTTGGTGACTTTTCACACTCTATGATTACTGGAGAAATACTCTGATAATAGCATAAATTCTGAAAAGCAGTCGTGACTCACTTACACTGAGAAGCCACTATAAAATGGAATTTCAAAAGATGCATAAAATGAGTACAAAACAGTTGAGGTGGACTCATACATGAACTCATTCTATAGTAGACTTCAGAATAATGACATATTTTGAGCAAAGTTCTTAGTTATGCCTTATTTCTAAGATATACTTATCTGATATTTAGCTTACTGCACACACATACACTCCATATGAATAATGAAAATTACTGTGGTGATAAATGTTATTTTAGATGAACATGTTAAGTGTCAGTTGCATAAATTCTAAGGACAAGTTATGATGGAAATTCTGATGATTAAGTTCTGAAGAAACGAAATCAGTATTTGTGTGAAGAATTATAAAAATAGGCATTCATTTTTCGAGTTAAGAAGTCATGTTTTGATGACTGTTAAGCTCTGATATAAATCTAAGTTCTGATATTAAATCCTGATTCTTTACTTGACTTATTTGTGGTTCAATCTGAAACAGTCATATTTAAAATCAGAATATGTTTGGGTGAGATATAAACAGTCAACATAATTTGGGTTAGTGGTACTCGATATGGACAGTAATTTTTACTTGTTTCGTGTGCTCATTAACTCCTGTTTTAAGCTTCCAATGGATGTCATTATTACTCATCGGTCTAGGGAGACGAGGCTTTACTACTATTCGTTTCACATTCCCTGCATCTCTTGGTCTTCCCTTGTCTATATAACTGATCAATAATCCTTCAGTAAAAATCAATTCCTTCTTCTCTCAAGCAATGGCTCAGTTTGGTTGGTTTTACAACTATGGCACTGAAACTGTGCATATTTTTTGAAATGGAATTCCAACTAAATATCCTATCAACAACATTCCTTATAATCTCTGGATTCAATTTCCAGAAATCATTAAAAATGACTTGTTGACTGTCCAAAGAAATCTTCATCTCCGTTCTCTTCGTCAGTAGGAGAGAATCATTCGTCTTGCTATTCTTTTTATTGAAGATAGGAAGAAGAAGAATTAATTGCAATCCTCCTGTTTCTCTTCACTGTCAGCTTTGTCAGTCTTTTAGACTAGGACTAAGGCTGTTGATGTTAGAGATTTTAGACTAGGGCAATCTTGTAATTTTATGCATGTAATTTAAGTTTCATGAAATGTATTCATTTGATATATTAATGAAATTTTACTTTATTGCAAGATTTTGTCTCTGAGTCGTTTCATATTCTGATGACCTTTTAAATTCTGATAAAAATCAAGTTCTGATGACCTGTTAAATTCTGATAATAATCAAGTTCTGATGCTGATGTGGAAATATTTATTTACTTGGTTTATTTTTGGTCATTACCTCAACGGTCATATTTTTTCAGAATATTGGTTTATGAGAGATAAAGCAGTAATAATCATTTATTTAATGGGATTACTTGGTTAGTGGGACGGTTTTTCTCCTTGAAAAACTGCATGTGATAAGTAATAATTGCTTATTTACCGTGCCCATTAATTTTTGCCTTAACTACTGCATGTCTGACAGGTGTAAAGGTTTGTTCCACTACATATTAACTGCTGTCACGTGGGGTGTCTAAGTAAGAGAGATAAAAGACTTTTAAATCTTTTATTTTCATTCTTATTCTCTCTCACATTTACTGACGGTTTCTTTACAGATATTTTATCAAACACCTTACAGGAAATTTTATTTCTCACTTATTTCTCATGGCACCCAAGGATTTAATTATTGATGGAGCCAAGTTTGTACCAAACAACTATGCTGCAATCTCGAACAAGACTGAAGCTCCATCAGATTTGCACTTTGTGCAAGATTTCTTGGCAAATAGTGAGATTGGGTATGCTTTGACCCAACCTCAAGCCATTTCAAGCCAACAAGTATTGACGTTTTGGCGAACTGGGATTTTTGATGATGGTGGTTCTACTGGTACTCCAAGCATCGTATTTGAAGTCAATGATGTTGAACATGTGGTCACTCCTGGAGTCGTTCATAAAGCTCTTCACTTACCAGAAGGCTGTATATTCTCAACAGTGGAGGACCCTGTTCTTCAGCAGCTCATGGCCAGTTTGGGCTATGAGAAAAGTTTGGGCAAGCTTGGACAGTTGAAAAGGGCAAATATCAGAAAGGAATGGAGCTTTCTCTTCGATTGTATCACTAAGGCATTCGCCAATAAGTGTTCCAACTTTGATGCCATTCCAATTGTGAGTCAGCAAATCGGGTATGCTCTTATTCATCAAACTTACTTTGATTTTGCAAGTGTTGTTCTAGGATTCATAGGGGATAGGATGACAGAGGATAGGAATGTCGTATACTTTGCTAGATTCTGTCAGCTTATATATAATTTTTGTTGTGCTGATGAACCCCAACCTACCACTGATTTAATTCCAACCTTTATGCTTGCAAAAAGGGCTTTTAATGATTTGTTAAATGCTGACATTAAGAAGAAAGTGGTTAGACCCTTACAGATACCTCAGCCTGTAAAACAGATTCTTGTAAATGCTGATCCTCAAACCTACACATCTGTTTACCCTGATGTTCAACCCACCAGCACATCCCAGCCACCACACCAACCATCAGAACATACCACATCTACACCTCAAAATTCCCAACCTCAACCTACTCAACCCTCCATCAGGACATATTTTAAACCATCACAGACATCTCAACCTTTACCATTAGCACATCATGTGAGGCCTTCATCTTCCAAACCTAAGAGGACAAAGACTGTACCTCAGATACAACAGAAGAGAAGAAGGATTGTTCTGAGGGATGAGTCAGACAGTGAGGAATAGGTTCCAGTATCAGAACATGTTGTTGTAGAAGCTGAGAAGGTCTCTTCTCAGAAGGATGTTGAAATTGGGAGTTCTAGGCCCCTAAAAAGGCTTAGAAAGCTAAATTCTGATGAAGCTCCCAAAGTTTCTAATTCTACAAAGAGACATAAAAAGCAAAGAGCCAGGAGGGCTGTCAGTGTATCATCACATTCTGAAGAAACTCTGGAAGAAGGAGCTAAGGAAGGGAGTCAGGAATCTCTGATCCCAACAGAACCAATTGTTGAATTACTTCCTTCAGCACAACCAGAAACTACTCAAGACATACTGCCTACTCCTCCTGTGTCTCCTGTAAATGAACCAGTACATACTGAAGACCCAGGCACAAGTGCTGAGATTTATATTCATAACCTGATTGTGCCTGCGGTTCTATACTTGGAAGCTCCACCAGCTCAAATCACTCCACCAACAACCCCAATTCTGGATGCTGATTTTATTGAAGATATTCCTACCACACCTATTCTGAATCTGGATGATGAAAATCAGGTTTTAGGTGGGCATCAAGATTTGGATGTTGATCAGAACTTAGTTGGAGATCAACACTAAGAGGATGATATTGAAGCCTCAATAGCCACTCATACTATTCTTTTATTGGAAGAAGCTGATGATGCTGATTCTATAAGTTCTGATGCTGCTAATGATGAAGTTACTGGTGAAGCTACTGCCACTGTAGATGTTGATGCAGCTGGTCCATCTGGGCATGCACCTCTACAAGCTCCTTCAAAAGCTGATTTAGTTAAAAAGTTTGTTAGAGGAGATGCACCAGTACCTTGGAGTGAAACTCCTAGAGGAAGGGAGTGGACCAAGGAATGTAACAAAGATGATTTCATTCCTACTTCAAACATACTTGCTGAGCACTTGGCAAAGGCTGATGAGATGCTATTCAATGATGATTTCAAGATACAGCTCAGGGTTACTGCACTCAGTACAAGACACCTTCAAAGTCAACAATCTGTAACTCAAGCCAAGGTAGACAAGATTCAAGAATCCTTAAATCAGCAAGATATGGTTGCCAAGCTGGACAAGAAAAGGTTTTTCAAACCTACCTTTGACAGAATTGAGTACATTGAGAAAAATTAGGAGAAGCAACAAGCTTAGATTGATGACAATTTGAAGAATCAAGCTTCTCATCAAAATCAACTCAATGAGATCCAATCCTCAGTGGAATTACTTCTCTCTCTTCTTTTACCTACTGATGCCAAAAAGGGGGAGAAAGTAATTAAGTCTAAATGTAAACCTATTATGACACTGAAAGGAAAGGATGATGGGAAAGATGACCAGGGAAACTCTGGAATGGGTGGAGGTCATGGTCAAGGTAAAGGTCTTTCATCAAGTAGAACTGGAACTACAAGTCAAAGAACAAGTTCTGATACTAAGAGAAGAATAAGTTTTCATACTGGTAAAAGGATAAGTTTTGATGAACATCTGGAACTTGATGAGGAAATTTCAAGATAGTTATTTCTGAAAGAAAATCCAGGAATGGACTTTGAGAGTCTAAAGGAAAAAAAAGCTAGACTTATGTTAGAAAAAGTCAACTCCAAATCTGAAGCTTTTGTTGTAGAAAAGAAAATTCCTAAGGCTAAAGGCATTGTGACAAAAGAAAGGATAAATCCCGAGGCAACTAAGGCCAAATCACAAATGGAGATAGATCCAAGGTCCAAGGGCAAAGAAAAAGTTGGTGAACCTGTAAAGGTTTATGTGCCTGCTATGGATGAAGAAATATCTGATGAAGATGCTAATCTTACTCTGATTTCAAGGAAGATTTCTCAAACAACCTCTAACATGGCTCAAGTTGTTCAGAGTCAAGATATAGTAAGTTCTGATATGACACTGAAGTAAGCAACCTCTGACATAGCTCAAGTTGGCTTGATATCAGAAGATAAGGAAAAGGAAACCTCTGACATTACTCATGTTAAACCTTCAAAGTTACTCCTACCAGGATTCACCAAAGCTAAACAGACTCAACCTTTGAAGACTACAATAAGTGGTTTTGAAGCAAGAGTGGTTACAGGAAAAGAAGCAAGAGATAAATCTGGATTGGGTAGTGCTGATGAAAGAAGAATACAGAACACAACCAATGATCCAACTTCCTTATGTGAACCAGGTGTTGGAGCAACTCCTGAAAGATTGAATCAGCTTGAATCTGTACAGATGGTTTACCATACCTTCTTGAAAGAACACATCTTGTTATATTTTATGACAGATGGAAGGGTATACCATATTAGACAGAATGATATACCACTGAAGTATTGTGAGGAACTAGAACATGTTCTATTCTTACTTCAAGTGAAGAATAGATTAACAGATAATGTTACAAATTATTTGAAGACTCAAATTCAGAGACAGAAGAAGCTTTATTCTGTGAAGTCTGACAGCACATACTGTCCCAAGTACAGAGATCACAAGGGTGATATTGTCGAGATGAAGCCTAACTCTGCTAAGATTATAACTACCTTTCTGGGTTATAAGGCTGTGGAATTCAATCTTAAGTCTGACAAGGCATATTTGATCAGACTAGATCAGGACAAAAGAAAAGCTAGAATAAATGATCTCAGGGCAACTATCTTTCAAATTGGTGAAGATACAGTTGAATTGAAGAATGTTAAAAGGAGGATGATTGATGAACTTAAATATGCTGAGAGATGTTTATTAAAGAACTATCTCAGAACAACTCCTGACATCAAAGAGATCAGTAATTGAAGCCAAGTCAAGATCTACAACTGCTCAAATTCTGATGTGTTTACAGACTGAAGCTGTTATCAGAAGTTAAAGATGGTAAAGCTACAAGGACTGTAAGTTGTAGTTATCTAGTCAAATTCTCATGCATTTTTACTTAATGTTTTTGACATCATCAAATATCAGTTAAACTTGTATATTATGCTAATTTACAAGTTGGGGGAGATTGTTAGATATATTTGATAATGTCATGTCTAATATGATTTGTCTTTAGTTTTCAGATCTTACTTAAACAGGACAAATCATTACTTAACTGGAAATCAGGACTTATACTGTAGTCAGAACTTAAGTTGTCAGAACTTAAGTTATCAGGAGATATTTATCAGGAGATAATATCAGGACTTAAGGAGACTTTCAGATAAGGAAGGCGGCTGATTGAAAGGAAAGAAGATCAAGACAAACACAAGAAGAGATATGCATGAAGAAGGAATTCTATGAAGAATTGAATACTTGGAAGAAAAGATAACTAGTTGATATATTTTAGGAAGCCGAATTATATTCCATATCAATTAGAGATTATCTTGTAACTGTGTAGTATATAAACACATACATAGGGTTTACACTATATGTGTTATCATAATCGAAGTTATTATTTATTGTAACCCTAGCAGCTCTCGTGATAATTTGTTCATCACTGAGATATGACAGTTCCATATTGTAACAGAGTTTAATAAAGCTTATTTTCTGTTACTTGTGTTCTTTAATTCGATTTGATTATGATAAACACTGTATTCAACCCCCTTCTATAGTGTGTGTGACCTAACATATAAAGTGTTTTATAAGAAGTCCAATTTGGATAATTATCCAGTATGGGTATCAAATCAGATCGTTTTTGCAGTTACTTAACTGCTAAGTAACTAATTTATCGATCCAATACGATCCAACACAAACCAATATTCCATAAATATAAATAACCCCTTTTCTTATTTCATTTTATTCGTATTATCTTAATCAATCAGTAAAAATATAGAACTTACTGATAAGTGGATTTTATATCCACTTGAAACGCTTCATTACAAGCTTAAATTGGTGTTTTGGACTCAAGTTGTTGGTATTTTGGTGTGTTTTTGTGTTATTACATTTCAGGTATTAGTTAAATGAAAAAATGAGCTTTTCAAGGAAATATGATGAAAAGTGATCAGATTTGGAAGCCAAGGCCATTGTCAAGTTGTAGAGAATCTCGTTAGCTTCGCATGGACAGTTGAATCGCCTAATTCTAACGAGTAGAACTCAAGTTATGGGCAAAATAAGATTCATCAGAATTTTCCAGAAAGGCTGCACGCGACCGCCTGCTGACACGCGGCCGCCTCCGACCCGCACGCGACCGCATGCTAATGCGCGGCTGACTTGGCTGATTTCGCTGAAAAAGCCTTTTTTGAGTGGAATTTGACGATTTTAAGGGTCCAGGTCCAATATGGGTTTATATATACTTAAAAAAAAGGTTTTCATCATCCGGGAAGATTGGGATACCAAGGAGAAGACCTAGAAGCACAAAACAACTCCGAAAAAGAAGATCTTGTTTTCAACTTGTGATTCTTTGAATTAGTTGTAACTTTCGATGCTCGTTTTCGTTCTTGTTAAACCTAGATCTCATTTATTCGTACTTTAATTATTATTCAGTTTATTAAGCCCTTGTTTTATACCATGCTTTCATTGGAACCCATGGTGACGATGAGTTCGATTATGAACTAATCGTTGTCATGGGGTTCTAGCGGATTTACTTATGGATTTCAATAGTTAATTGTTTTGATATCTTGATGTGTGGTGATTGTATGATATCCTAGTATTGGTTGAGCTTATTCATCTTATATGCGTAGCTAACATATAAGAAAGCGTGTTAATCTATATTGAAGCGACAGTGAATATAGAGGTTTAGAACTTGCCATGCTAGCATAGGTTCATGTATTTGTTATGCATGATTCGTAGGTAATTTTAACCATCTTACTTGCCCTATGTAATCACGATAGATAACTTGCACATTAAACCGTTATGTTTTCAATTCTTATAGACATATAAGGACTAAGCATAATTAGTGTCTATTCAACTTCTATCTCTTTTGTGGATGCTTGGTAGTAGGGTATTCGTACAATGAAAGTTGGCATTTACTAGTTTCGTGTTATCTGATTAGTGTCATCACCATTACATGCTAAGGTTAAGAATAATAAGGCTATTGAATGAAGTATTTAATGAAGTTAGAATCCCATGTTTGTCATATATAGTAATTCAACCTCAATTCTCTTAGTTAATGTTATTTAGTATAATCTCTTAGTTTAATCAAAACCCAATTTGTTATTTGTCTTAGCATTGAGCGATAACCATACATTGTTGCATAGGTACATAAATTGAACTTAACCTAAACCAGTCTCTGTGGGTACGAATCTGATTTATATCTTATACTACTTGCGAGCGCGTACTTGCGTGAATATTAGCACGTATTTTTGCCTTAACAAGTTTTTGGCACCGCTGCCGGGGACCCGGTGTTAATTTTTAGTTTATGTGCTTTTCATCAGTGGTCGTTAAAGTTCACTGACTCGGATTCTTTTACTTTCACTGTTTATTTGTTTGTGTTTCGGGTACTCATTACAATGGGAGATCCAACATCACGAACGAAAGCCTTGATGGATTTTTCTTAACCCAAGATCAATGACATTCAATCTAGCATTGTCAGGCCAGCCATTACAGCTAATACCTTGGAGATCAAGCCTGGCATAATTCAATGGGTGCAGAATTCAATCCAGTTTGGGGGTTCTTCAACGGAAGATCCCAATATGCGCATTAGGGATTTCATTGAGATCTGCGACACATTCAAGTTCAACGGTGTTTCTAAAGATACTGTGAAGCTGAGACTATTCCCATTCTCTCTGAGGGACAAGGCTAAGAGCTGGTTACACTCTCTACCAGTTGGTTCGATTACTACTTGGGAAGACCTTGCTCAAAAGTTTCTCACAAAATTCTTCCCTATGGCAAAGACAGCTGCAATCAGAAACACTATTATTCAATTTGCGCAGCAATCGGAAGAATCTCTATGTGAAGCTTGGGAGCGCTACAAGGAGATGTTTATGAAGTGTCCTCATCATGGAATGCCTGATTGGATGATCATCAACTATTTTTATAATGGTTTGGGAGCACAGTCCAGACCCATGTTCGATGCAGCATCAGGCGGAACATTATGGGCAAAGAGCTATGAGGAAGCTTATGATCTAATTGAACTGATGGCTGCTAATGAATATCAGTATCCAACCCAGAGATGTGCACAAGGAAAGGTAGAAGGATTTCTTGAAGTGGATACAGCTACGGCTATCACTGCTCAACTAAAGAAATTGTCTATGAAAATCGATTCTCTGGCTAACTTGGGTATTAATCAGATAACCAGTGTTCGTGAGCTATGTGCATGTTCGCATGCGACGGAGAAATGCGCTATATCTAGTGAATCAGCTCAGTTTGTGAGAAACTTTCAGAGATCGCAGCAACCAGTTCCAGACACTTTTCATCTTGACAACTAGAATCATCCTAACTTCAAATGGAGCAATAATCAGAATGCGATGCAACAGCCGTTCCAGGAGTTTGGAGCAAAAAAATTCAACCCTCCTGGTTTTCATCAAAAATTTGCACCAAGACAACAACTCCAACTTCAACAACAAACTCATGATGCAGGTCTATCTTCGAATGAAAAATCTGAATTAGAGGAGTTGAGGCTTATGTGTAAAAAACCAGGCTCTTCTATGCCAAAGCCAGGCTATTTCTATCCAGAAGCTGGAGAACCAGATAGGACAAATTACCAACACCTTATTGAATCGACTACCAGAAATGCTTCCTAGTGATATAGAAACAAATCCAGGCAAGAGAGAAGTTGAAGAACAAGTGAACGCCATCACCTTAAGGTCTGGAAAGGTCGCAAGCCCCCAAATTCAGCAAGACGAAGAGCCTGAAAAATCTCAAGTTTCAGAAAATGTAGTTTTGGCTGAAGAAGATGCGCAGAAGGAAGCAGAAGCAGAATCAAGGAAGAAAACTGTGGAATACACTCCTCCTGAGGGTAATACAGGGGAGAAACAGGTCTATCCTCCACCTCCTTTTTCCCAAAAGGCTGCAGAAGCAGAAGTTGGATAAGATATTTGCTAAGTTTCTGGAGGTGTTCAAGAAACTTCATATCAACATACCTTTCGCTGAAGCTCTTGAACAGATGCCTAGCTATGCGAGGTTTATGGAAGGTTCTCTCAGAAAGTGAAGCTCGATGACTTAGAGACCGTTGCTCTAACGGAGGAATGCAGTGTTATGCTGCAACAAAAGTTGCCTCCGAAGCTTAAAGATCTTGGAAGCTTCACTATTCCTTGCACCATCGGAAACTTGTCGTTCGAGAAGTGTTTATGTGATTTAGGGGCTAGCATCAATCTCATGCCCTTATCTATCTTCAAGAAGCTTGGTCTGCCTGATCCGAAACCAACATACATGTCATTGCAACTAGCTGATCATTCCATCGCTTATCCACGAGGTATAGTGGAGGATGTCTTGGTCAAGGTGGATAAACTCATCTTCCCTGCTGACTTTGTAATTCTTGATTTTGAGGAAGATAAGAAGATTCCCATTATCTTGGGAAGACCATTCTTGGCTACAGGCCGAACTATGATCGATGTGCAAAAAGGAGAGCTTTCAATGAAGGTTTATGATCAAAAGGTCACTTTTAATGTGTTCAAGGAAATAAAGTTACCCACAGCTAAAGAGGAATGCTTTAAAGTAGAGTGGGTCGAATCTGTAATAAATTCAGAGTCTGAGCAATTGCCAAAGTCAGATGCCTTAGAGAGATCCTTAATAGGGGAATCATTTATTGAAGATAAAGAAGGAGCAGAGCAATTGGAGGATTTGAATACACCTCCGTGGATGGGGAAGTTGGATATGCCATTCGATTCTCTTGGGTTAGCAGAGCTGAAAATTTCTCAGGAGCGTTTTGAACCATTTATTCAAGAAGCTCCCACACTTGAGCTCAACCAAATGCCAGATCACTTGAGTTATTCATTCTTAGGTGCACCCCTTAATAAGGGGTTGGGATATATTTTTGATGATATAGAGAGTGGCTGGACGGATATTCCCATGCCTACAGATGGTTCTTCTCATGTGCAACAGGTAGTTGATAGGACTGGTGTTGGTGATGCATAGTATAGAAGATTGACTAGGCGTATGGAGGCCATGCATGTCATCCATCGATATTTTGCTGAAGATTTGACACACGCTTTCGGTACTGTTGTTCGAGACACTGTTGGCGAGGTTGATTGGCCACCTGATCCTCCACCCGATAAGGTTGACTCTCCCGCTAATTAGGTATGCCTGAAATCCTTATTATTACCTTCAGTGAGGACATTGAAAATTTTAATTTTGGGGGTGATAATGTAAGGATTAGTAGTGTGTGTTTCCATATAGATTCATATTGCATGTTTAGTTATAGTTCATTCATATTTTTGCATGATTGTTCATTTAGGACATATTTGTTTATTTTTATGTGATTTCATATAGTTGCATTTTCATGCATATTTAGCATGATCCCTTAAGATGAACTATGATCTTTGATAAGTTGATGTTGATTTGAGTGTGGTGATGACGAATATAGGGATGTTTAAGTCCTAATGAATTGATTTGCATGCCAGAAACAAATATTTTCACAGAGTCTTATAAGGTTGCTTTTGATCTAGATCATGATCATACTTGTTTGTTGTTGAGATTTAATCACTTGGTTATATTTAGAATTTGTGATATTCTCGTAATGACGTAAAAACACTGATTTTTTTTATCTAGAGAAAAACTTAAATTTCATTGCTAGTTATTGTAAGTCTAGGCATCAAATGGCTAGTAGCCGGCTCATATTTTTATGAGTAGTCCAGGATTGAATGAGATGGAGCGAAACGCACTCACTCAAAAATTATTGAAAAAAAAGAAAAAGAAAAAAAAAAGAAAAAAAGTATGTGTTTATGCATAATTGATCAAGAGTGAGCTCTTTAATACTCGAGTTATTAAGTTCTTATGGGACTTTGTGCCTAGTGACCTAAGGCTTTTTATAGTCCGGGATCCGCTAACCTAACGCTCACTACATGGGTATTATTACATAAGTCTTTTGGGACCTCATTCATTGCATGGTCCAATAAGCATCTTTGTTATGTGTTCAATAATAGTGTGAATCCTTATATAACTCTAGTATAAAGGAGGTGTTGTGAGTCATAATACGTTTATTGTCTATTCTGTTTATAAACTTTTGATTATTTCGATGATAGATAAGTTATGGTTATTGATCTAGTATCGAGAGATATCTGTTAAGCATTCCAAACACGCACGTTTCTGGTTTGTGAGTTGGTTTGTGGGATTTATTTGAACTCTATTTTAAGTCATTGCATTCTTAGAGGCATTGGCTTATTCATTTGGTTATGGTTATTCTGAGGGGATCAATTGCGTTATCATTTAGTTGCATTTATGTAGTTGCATTCATACATTAGGTTTGTTTTATAGTTTTGAGTCTGTTTATGCTTGAGGACAAGCATCGATTCAAGTTTGGGGGTGTGATAAGTGGATTTTATATCCACTTGGAACACTTCATTATAAGCTTATATTGGTGTTTTGGACTCAAGTTGTTGGTATTTTGATGTGTTTTTGTGTTATTACAATTCAGGTATCAGTTAAATGAAGAAATGAGCTTTTAAAGGAAATATGATCAAAAGTGATCAGATCTAGAAGCCAAGGCCATTGTTAAATTGTAGAGAATCTCGTTAGCTTCGCGTGGACAGTTGAATCGCCTAATTCTGATGAGTAGAACTCAAGTTATGGGCAAAATAAGATTCATCAGAATTTTCCAAAAAATAAGCACGCGGTCGTGTCAGAAGTGCACGCGACCGCCTGCTGACACGCGGCCGCCTCCGACCCGCACGCGAATGTGTGCTGATGCGCGGCTGACTTGGCTGATTTCGCTGAAAAAGCCTTTTTTGAGTGGAACTTGACGATTTTAAGGGTCCAGGTCCAATATGGGCTTATATATACTTAAAAAAAGGGTTTTCATCACCCGGAAAGATTGGGATACCTAGGAGAAGACCTAGAAGCACAAAACAACTCTGAAAAAGAAGATCTTGTTTTCAACTTGTGATTCTTTGAATTAGTTGTAACTTTGGATGCTCATTTTCGTTCTTGTTGAAACTATATCTCATTTATTCGTACTTTAATTATTATTCAGTTTATTAAGACCTTGTTTTATACCATGCTTTCATTGGAACCCATGGTGATGATGAGTTCGATTATGAACTAATCGTTGTCATGGGGTTCTAGCGGATTTACTTATGGATTTCAATAGTTAATTGTTTTGATATATTAGTGTATGGTGATTGTATGATATCCTAGTATTGGTTGTGCTTATTCGTCTGATGTGCGTAGCTAACATATAAGATAGCGTGTTAATCTCTATTGAAGCGACATTGAATATAGAGGTTTAGAACTTGTCATGCTAGCATAGGTTCATGTATTTGTTATGCATGATTCGTAGGTAATTTTAACCATCTTACTTGCCCTATGTAATCACGATAGATAACTTGCACATTAAACCGTTATGTTTTCAATTCTTATAGACATATAAGGACTAAGCATAATTGGTGTCTATTCAACTTCTATCTCTTTTGTGGATGCTTGGTAATTGGGTATTCGTACAACGAAAGTTGGCTAGTTTCATGTTATCTGATTAGTGTCATCACCATTACATGCTAAGGTTAAGAACAATAAGGCTATTGAATGAAGTATTTAATGAAGTTAGAATCCCATATTTGTCATATATAATAATTCAACCTCAATTCGCTTATTTAATGTTATTTAGTATAATCTCTTAGTTTAATCAAAACCCAATTTGTTATTTGTCTTAGCATTGAGCGATAACTATACATTGTTGCATAGGTGCATAAATTGAACTTAACCTAAACCAGTCTCGTTACAATGGGAGATCCAGCAGCACGAACGAAAGCCTTGATGGATTTTTCTCAACCCAAGATCAATGACATTCAATCTAGCATTGTCAGGCCAGCCATCAAAGCTAATACCTTTGAGATTAAGCCTGACATAATTCAATGGGTACAGAATTCAATCCAGTTTGGGGGTTCTTCAACGGATGATCCCAATATGCACATTAGGGATTTCATTGAGATCTGCGACACCTTTAAGTTCAATGGTATTTCTGAGGATGTTGTGAAGCTGAGACTATTCTCATTCTCTCTGAGGGACAAGGCTAAGAGCTGGTTACAATCTCTACCAGCTGGTTCGATTACTACTTGGGAAGATCATGCTCAAAAGTTTCTCACAAAATTCTTCCCTATGGCAAAGACAGCTGCAATCAGAAACGCAATTACTCAAAAGTTTAGATGTACAAATGAATTCCTGGTAGTTTGGTCTTGAGTTCTGGAAGCTCTAGTGGCCATTCACCACCGATTTCACCAACTCCGGCGAGTCAGAGGTCGCCGACGACGATGGCGACGACGAAATTGCAACTTAGTCCCTCAATTATTGGGGATGGTGCCTTTATGTCACCAAGGTTTCTGGATTTGCAAAAATGACCCTAACACTTTTGCAAACTTACAGTTTTAACCCTACGACTAAAACTTTCAAAACCTTACACTTTACCCCCTAGAATTTATATTTTAATAATTTTTTTTATTTATTTAGTTTAATTCCAAAAATCATTATTTTTATTTCTAAAAATTATCATTTTTAATTTAAAATAAATCTTAATTATTTAATTAATTAATATTAATTGATAATTAATTATTAATTAGTTATGAATTTAAATATTAATTTATTAATTAATTTAATTAGTTATTAAATAATTTTAATTATTATTTAATTAAATTTAATTATTTATTTGGATTTAAAAATTCTGAAGAATAGTTTCGAGCTTTCAAATATTATTTTAAAAAAATTTCATAGCTCGATAATTATTATTTAATTATTTTAAAGTCAGATTATGGTGTTCGAACCCTGTTATTTAATTATAAAATAATTCGGAGACCCATTTTAATTCCGAAAAAATGTTCAAAAAATCATATTAAATACTAGGAAAATCATTTTAAGCCCGAATCTTCTTCAAATAATTATTTTAATTGAATATCTTGTATGCTACGTGTTACATGTGATCTGAATGATATATAATATGACTATACGTGCATTGTTTGACTATTTTTTGCTGTAACTTTCAATTTGTACGTCAGATTTGGGTGAAACGAAGGGTAGTTAGAAGCTTGTAATGAATATAATGAGATGAGAATGAGTATTGATAGATACTTGTGATGCCTAGCAGAGTAAGTGATGCATAGAATATATATCCAGTGATCAGTAAATAGAACTGAAGCATCGAAAAAGAAAGCAAGTGATCGATGAATAGACGCAAGGCATAGAAAAAGAAGGAAAGTGATTGAAGAGTAGAATCGGGGGATAAGTACAAGTAAAATTGGAAATCATCTGTGATAAGGCAAGTATTTCTGAACCTTTCTTCGAGACATATTTTAAATATTTATGAACTTTCTCATAACATGTTGCTAGTATTCAAAATAAGTCATGTTTTTTATATAGCAAGCGCTTTAACCTATTCAACCTTGAACCCTAATCATATCATTGAACTTGAGCTGTAAGCTTTATTTCTTGTAAACCACCAACGGTTGATTTCCCAGATATTAAACCATACAAATACAATACTACTCCATAAATACATACACACCATAAACCAAATACTGAAGTAGAATTACTGAAGCTTACAGAAACTGATATACCCTACAATACCCTATAACAGCAAAGATCTATACCCTGTTTTATCATTGAACCATTATTCAACAGATACCTCATTATTCAACAAGCTTGAAGTCGTTCTTCATATATAAACCTTGATATATGATAAGTGGCATTTTATACCACTTAAACGTCTTATAAAGGCTTGAATTGATGTCTTAAAATCAAGTATTTTTGTGTATTTGATGTGTTTTTCTAGTGTTTTAGCATTTCAGGGTATAACTTGCGTAATTAGGGAGATTTCATCATAATAAGCCTAGGGAAGTACTTGGAATCAGTTGCGGGTAGTTGTGCGAAGAAATCATCAAAATCAGAAGAGAAGAAGTGGAATTTTCCAGAAACTGTGCAGGATCCCGCCTGGAGCTTGCAGGCGACCGCCTGGAGAGCAGGCGCCCGCGTGGGAATGGAGGCGGCCGCCTGGGGTCGTAATTTTAGAATCTGGATTTTCTAATTTGACTTTTATTGGGCTTCTGATGGCGCTGTCTCTTGTTGACTCTTATATAAGCAATCTTGGGAGACGTTTCATAACAACAAGTGACAAGCAAAGAGCAAGGAGAGAAGATTAAAAAGACCATTTTAGCACACCATAACGAAGAAGAGGAAGCATACGTTATCTTGTGATTCTTTTATTCGTTGTAACAGTGGATGCTAGTTTTCTTTACTTTGAACCTTAATACTCTTGTGACGTACTCTGATTTTATTAAGTATTTTTATTAGTTTATATCATTGTGTTATTATCATGTTTTCATATGAACCCATGGTGATGATGAGTTCTATCTTGGGCTAATCGTGATCATGGGGTCGTAGCGGATTTACTATGGATTTCTTTATTTAATTATTCAATACCTTGGTGTGTGATGATTGTATGATATCTAGCATAGGTTGTGCTTATTCGTCTTTTGTGCATCGCGAACATATAAGATAGCCTGTTAATCTCTTGTGAAGTGACAGTGAATCTTGAGATTTAGAACTTGCCATGCTAGCATAGGTTCATGTATTGTATGCATGATTAGTGGGTAACTCTAACCGTTTTACTTGCCCTGTGTAATCATAATGAATAACTTGCGCTTAAATCGTTATGTTGTCAAATTCTGTAGACATATAGGGTCTCAACATAATTGATTTCTATTCAACTTCTGTCTTAATTGTGGATGCTTGGTAGAATGGTAATTGTGCAACGAAAGTTGGCTTTTATCAGTTTCGTGTTGTTCGATTAATATCATCACCGTTACATGCTAAGGGTAATAACAATAACTATTGAATGAAGTAGTAATGAAGTTATGATCTCATGTGTGTTTAATATTGTGAATTCAAGTGTTAATTTAAGTGTTTAATTCTCGTAGTTAATAATTAGTTAATCAACCTTAAGTGTTATTGTCTTGACATTGAGAAGTAATCATACATTGGTACATCTTGGGGAATCGATTTCATGGGACCATTTATCTCGTCATACAATAATCAGTACATCTTGCTGGCAGTCGATTATGTCTCAAAATGGGTAGAAGTCAAGGCTATACCGACGAATGATGCAAAGGTAGTGTTGAGTTTTCTTCATAAGCAGATACTCACAAGGTTGGAATGCCACGAGTTATCATAAGTGATGAGGGGTCGCATTTCTGCAATCATAAGTTCACTTCTATGATGCAGCGCTACAATGTGAATCATCGTATTGCTACTGCCTATCATCCGCAAACTAATGGTCAAGCTAAAGTGTCTAATAGAGAGATCAAGCGTATTCTAGAGAAAGTTGTTTCTCCGTCAAGGAAAGATTGGTCTTTGAAGCATGATCAAGCTGTTTGGGCTTATAGAACAGCATACAAGACTCCACTTAGGATGTCCCCATTTCAACTTGTCTATAGTAAGGGATGTCATTTACCTGCGGAGCTTGAGCATAAGGCTTATTGGGCATTGAAGAAGTTAAACCTTGATCTAGATGCAGCAGGGAAGAAGCGAATGCTTCAGTTAAATGAACTTGATGAATTTCGACTTCAAGCATACGAGAACAACAAAATGTACAAGGAAAAAGTAAAAAGGTGGCACGACAGGAAGCTATCTCCTAAGTCATTTGTGCCGGGGCAACAAGTTCTTTTATTCAACTCTTGTCTCCGACTTTTTCCTGGATGTTGAAATCAAGGTGGTCTGGACCATTTATGTCAAAATTGTGTTTCCACATGTAGCGGTGGAGATTTTTTAGAACAATTTGGGCCAAGCATTTAAAGTAAATGGTCAGAGATTGAAGCACTATTATGGGGATACGGCAAACCGGGAAGTGGTTAGTGTCGTTTTATTGTCAACTTGATCGAACTACTCTACGTCAAGCTAATGACGTAAAAGAAGCACTTCTTGGGAGGCAACCCAAGATATGAGACCATAGAAACCCTTAGAATTTAGTACTCTATCCAAAAACCCAAATAAATCAGAAAAAGCTGGCTAAAAAAATATTTTTTCCAGGAACCTTGCGCCCGCCTGCTGGTTCCAGGTGGCCGCTTGCTGGCAGGCGCCCGCCTACTGGTTCCAGGCAACCGCCTGCGGACCAAAATTTTGAAAAATTCATTTTAGCCTTAAAAAAATAGAAAAATCAAAAACACAAAACCACAACACAACAAACCCCATTACCCACGAATTTTCCCTACAAATTAGCCATTATCCCACTCATAATCTAATTCTAACCCTAATTTTACCCTATATATACACACAACATCTCCATATACACTCCCATATACTTTCAACTTACAAACCCTTTCCTACACACAAAACACAACTCTTCAACTCTTATTCTCAGTTTCAATGGCCCCAAAGAGATCTCGAACTGTCGATAGCAGCTGCACCATTCCGACTGCTGTTTCTTTAAGAGGTACTGCTGCGAGGCCCTGATTGGTGGAAAGGGCTGCTGAGGAGGAGTATGCTAGGCTTCTGACTAAGCCAATTCTGAAGGAGAGGGGATTTTTTCCATCAGGGAGGAATGGTGAGTTATTGCCGATGATTTCAGGGAAGGGTTGGATTACTTTTTGCGAGTCACCTGAGGCGGTCCCGATGAGTGTTATTCGCGAGTTATATGTGAACGCCAAGGCCGACAAGAATGGGTATTCTGTTGTTCGTGGGCTTACTGTTGATTATCAACCCCGGGAGATTCGCCGTGTTATTGGGCAGCAACAAAGGAAGCCCAGGAGGAGAATTGGAATGAATAGACCCCTGAGGATTTTGACTCGGATTTGATTATTGCTACTCTCTGTCAGCCGGGCACTATGTGGAAGTTTAAGATGGGATCTAACGAGTATCATTCTTTTCCAGCTGTTGCGATAAACATGTATGCCCGTGCATGGAATGCCTTTATTTGTGCTAATATTTTGCTTTCTTTACATGCATATGAGGTTACAATTGAGAGAGCCAGGTTGTTGTGGGAGATTTTGAATGAGGAGTATTATGTGGACCTTGGTGAGTTCATCTACCAAGGGATTTTGAAGTTTTTGAGGGGGAGGATGCATTACAAAATCCCATATGCCTCTATTGTCATGAAGCTGTGTATGGCAGTTGGAGTCCACTAGCCTTCTTATGAGCAGCTGCAGATGCCAGCTGCTCCTATTGATTCATCGACGCTGAATGCGATGCAGGAGTGGACGGGTGGAAAGCCCGAAGAGCATGGTTTGGGATATCATCTCTCAGGAGGGTATCCAACAGCTAGTGCTACGATGGCTAGGCCCAGTCAGGATCATGGTGAGGCAGGTTCTTCTAGAGCCCAAGGAGGTGATGGTTCAGGGATGGCTGATGTCCAGTACAGTTCCACGAGGATGGATGCGATGTATAAGTCGCAGAGTAGGTTTGTACAGGAGCTCACCCTAGCACTTGGGAGTACTTTTAGAGGCCTTGGAGCTGACATCCAGTGGCCTTTTTTTGGTGAGGAATCTGCTTATCCGCCTCCTGACACTCCACCCTCTGAGGGTAATGATGATGATGATTTCTCTGAGTAGGTATACCTTGTGTTCCTTTCTATTACCTTCACTGGGGACAGTGAAGATTTTAAGATTGGGGGTGGTAGTTTAGGAACATATTTGTATGTGTGTCATGTAGTTGCATATTCATGATAGTTTAGTTCATATAGTTGCATATTTTTTGCTATATAGTTTTTTTTATTTTATAGCTTTATTTATCATGTCATATAGCTCATGCATATACCATGATCCCTTTGTGTTGCTTTACTAATTGATATGTCATATTGATGCGAGTGTAGTGATAACGTTAGAGTGATGTTGAATCTTATTAGGTTGACATGCATGCTAGAAACACTTATAATTTCACTAAGTCTTAGAGTATGCTTAAGGAGTAGATTGTTGTCATGGTTTGATGGTTTTTAAGGTTAATCTATTGCTTATTCTTAGAATATATGATAGGCTCTTAATGATAAAAGGAATGAAAAGATAGAATTGGAGTAAAAATTGGAATTCATTGTTAGTTGTGGCTAGGCCTCAAATGGCTAGTAGCCGGCTTGTATGGTATGCGAGTAGTCTAGGGTTAAGCAAGATGGAGCGAAACGCACTTGCTTAGAAATTAAAAAAGAAAGGAAAAAACATAGAAAAAAAAGAAAAAAGAAGAAAAAAAGAGAAAAAAATATGGTTTAATGCATAATTGATCACGAGTGAGCTCTTTGGTATTCGAGTTATTAAGTTCTTAGGGGACTTTGTGCCTAGTGACCTAAGGCTTTTATAGTCTGGGATCCGCTAACCTAACGCTCGCTAAATGGATGCCATTGCATAAGTCTTTTGTGGACCTCACTCATTACACGATCAAATAAGCATTTGTTTATTGTGTTGAATAAAAGCATGATTCCGTAATAAGCTCCAGTGATCTTGAAGTGTTATAAGTCATTTTATGTCTAGAATATATTCTTCGTATAATCTTGTAATTGCCTTGAGGATAATTAAGTTATGATAATTGATATAGTTTTGAAGCATATCTGTTAAGCATTCGCACACACCACATTTCTAGTTGTATGATAGCTTGCATGACTTGATTGATCTTTAGTCGCCTAATTGCATTTGTTGAGATGTCATGTGTTGGTTGGTTTAGTCATTGCGATGGAGATCGCTGTATTTCATGTAGTTTGCATTCATGCATATTTTTATTTTGTTTTTGAGTCTGTGACGCTCGAGGACAATCATTGATTTCAGTTTGGGGGTGTGATAAGTGGCATTTTATACCACTTAGAACGTCTTATAATGGCTTGAATTGATGTCTTGAAATCAAGTATTTTTGTGTATTTGATGCGTTTTTCTAGTGTTTTTGCATTTCAGGGTATAACTTGCGTAATTAGGGAGATTTCATCATAATAAGCCTAGGGAAGTACTTGGAATCAGTTGCGGGTAGTTGTGCGAAGAAATCATCAAAATCAGAAGAGAAGAAGTGGAATTTTCCAGAAACAGTGCAGGATCCCACCTGGAGCTTGCAGGCGACCGCCTGGAGAGCAGGCGCCCGCGTGGGAATGGAGGCGGCCGCCTGGGGTCGTAATTTTAGAATCTGGATTTTCTAATTTGACTTTTATTGGGCTTCATATGGCGCTGTCTCTTGTTGACTCTTATATAAGCAATCTTGGGAGACGTTTCACAACAACAAGTGACAAGCAAGGAGCAAGGAGAGAAGATTAAGAAGACCATTTTAGCACACCACAATGAAGAAGAGGAAGCATACATTATCTTGTGATTCTTTTATTCATTGTAACAGTGGATGCTAGTTTTCTTTACTTTGAACCTTAATACTCTTGTGACGTACTCTGATTTTATTAAGTATTTTTATTAGTTTATATCGTTGTATTATTATCATGTTTTCATATGAACCCATGGTGACGATGAGTTCTATCTTGGGCTAATCGTGATCATGGGGTCGTAGCGGATTTACTATGGATTTCTTTATTTAATTATTCAATACCTTGGTATGTGATGATTGTATGATATCTAGCATAGGTTGTGCTTATTCGTCTTATGTGCATCGCGAACATATAAGATAGCCTGTTAATCTCTTGTGAAGTGACAGTGAATCTTGAGATTTAGAACTTGCCATGCTAGCATAGGTTCATGTATTGTATGCATGATTAGTGGGTAACTCTAACCGTTTTACTTGCCCTGTGTAATCATAATGAATAACTTGCTCTTAAATCGTTATGTTGTCAAATTCTGTAGACATATAGGGTTTCAACATAATTGATTTCTATTCAACTTCTGTCTTAATTGTGGATGCTTAGTAGAATGGTAATTTTGCAATGAAAGTTGGCTTTTATCAGTTTCGTGTTGTTTGATTAATATCATCACCGTTACATGCTAAGGGTAATAACAATAACTATTGAATGAAGTAGTAATGAAGTTATGATCTCATGTGTGTTTAATATTGTGAATTCAAGTGTTAATTTAAGTGTTTAATTCTCGTAGTTAATAATTAGTTAATCAACCTTAAGTGTTATTGTCTTTACATTGAGAAGTAATCATACATTGGTGAGTCTATGTGGGAACGAACTAGAAATCATTCTATATTACTTGCGAACGCGTATACTTGCGTGAATTATTAGCGCATGCTTTGTGCCAAACAATATACCCCGGTGATACTTACGAAATGTTTTGTGCTCCGAGATAAATGTTTTATCAATGTTAATTATGATTTTGTTTTATTGAATTACAATATTTATCATATTGAATCATTTTAGAATTGGATAATTTTATAAATGTGGACCAGATTCGTGGTCGGGCCAGATTCGTGGTCATGATAGGCCAATGTGTGCCTTGGATCCAGTATATAGAGCAAAGATGGGAGCCTTGCTCGGGGTTAGTGCGTGACTGATCAGCAGTCTAACCTTGGTTTTAAAATGAAAAGTGAATATCCAATTCTAATTATTGCTTATCCAGAAACTTGATTCTTCTGAATCATTTCAGTTGATTATTGTTTAACCTCAGTTATTGCTATTATGACTTGCTGAGCTAGTTAGCTCACTCTTGCAAATCTATTTATGTTATTCCACTGTTAAAATGGAAATGGTTGGTAACGAGGATTCCCAGTCCAGTGTGCGAGCTAGGATTCCAAGTTAAGTTGGATTGAGATAGCAGGAGCTTTATGTTTAGTTTTGAGTTATGTAAGCTTGTAAGAATTCTTTCACTTTCAGTTGTAAGTTGAACTAGTTGGGATTTGGTACGATGCAATAAAAGTTAAGATAGTGGCTTGTTTTCATATTTTAACCTATTGTGATCCATGGTTATGGTAAGTATGGTCTTTATATATATTACTTTCATAAACGGGTATCAAATTGGATCATTTTTGCAGTTACTCAGCGGCTAAGTAACTACTTTATCGATCCAATACAATCCAACAAGAACCAATATTCCATAAATATAAATAACCCCTTTTCTTATTTCATTTTATTCGTATAATTATAATCAATCAGTAAAAATATAGAATTTACAGAGAAAACTGTGGCGCCCTCCAAACCCGGGTCAGAAGTTTAGGGTCCATACACACACACACACACACTATTTATAACCTGCTTATAACAATAATAAGGATAATAATAATAATATGCAGTGACCTTACTTACCAACTACCACGGACCGCAACAGGTTAAAGTATGCACACAAGCCAAACATACTTACTTATATTACAAACATTCGAATCCCAACTATTCCAACTCAGAACTGAGTATTAAACAATATTACAAACTTTTACAAACTTAAATTATTCCAAAAGAAGCCTACTAGCTCAACTTAATCAACCTGAACCCCTAGCTCTCGCGCTAGACTGGGGATCCTTGCTACCAACTGGTTCCTTTTTAACTGGAAGAGAACATAAACAACATCGCATAAATGAGCTAACTAGCTCAGCAAGTCACAATGACAGAACTGAGAATAATGATCATCAGGTGAAAATGGTTATGGTATCAAGTGAACAATAAATTATGATTTAGAATTGGATATTATATTTTTATTTTAAAAACCAAGGTTAGGCTGCTGATCAGTCACGCACTAACCCCGAGCAAAGCACACAGCACTGCTCTAATTACTAGATCTAAGGCACACATTGGCCTAACTTGACCATTATATGGTCTGACCAGGAATCTGGTCCACAATTTTATAAAAACAATCCAATTCTAACATAATAACAGAATAAGCAGTAATAAACAATAAACAGAATCATTAACAACATTTGACGTTCAATAATGAAAATGGTTTCAATCTGCATAGGGATCAATATGGCATTTTCAAAGCATGAATGCTAGGTAATGAAAGAATTGGATAGAAAAGGAAATAATGTTTCAAGGTTTCAAGGATTTGGCCTTTCAAAGCATAAGATATAATGGTTTGAGTGTGTAAGCAATCTGGTTCAGTGTGTGATATTTAGTTCGTATGTATTTGTGGAGTAGTATCGTATATTTGAGGTTCGTATTTGGGTATACAACAATCAATGGTCTAGAAAGAATCAGGTTTACGGCTCAAGATCAATAACTGGAATCATGGTTTAGGGTTCAGTGCTTCAAAGCACTTGCAATATCAAACAGGACTATCAATCACTACAATATCTCGAGAAAGTTCAGAACACTTACCTGGTACTAGCTTATTATACTGCACTCGCTTTCAGTCACGACCGTCTTACTCCTCGACTACTTGTTTCCCTTCCCTACGCCTTGCCTCTTCTGCTCACATATCATAAGAATCTATCAATATTCAACTTATACGATTCTATTTGACACATACTTCTATCTACCCTTCGTTTCACCCAAATCCGATTAACGGATTGAAAGTTACGCAATAAGCAAGTAAACATCGAATATATAGACCGACAGTTAACCAACAAGTCACATACAACACATAACACGTCACATAATCAATGATATAACGTTTATAAATAAGTCTCGAGTCATAAACAGGCTTTCGGATATTTAAAATGATTTTTAAAATATTTTTCGGAATTAAAACGGATCGTTGGATCAATTTTGGAGTAATAAACAGGGTTCGGTTGGCCAATTCTTGCTTCAAAACAATTTTATAATAATTATCGGGCCTTGAAAATAATTTAAAATAATATTTTAAAGCTCGAAACTATTTTTTGGAATTTTTAAATCATTTTTAAATAATTAAATCTAATTAAATAATTAATTAAAATCAATTAATAATTAATTACATCAATTAATCAATTAATTTTCAAATTAATTGACTAATTAATCAATTAAAAATTAACTGAAATTAATTAACTAATTAATTCAGATTTATTTTTGAATTAAAAATAATTTTTGGAATTAAAATAATAATTTTTGGAATTTTCAGAAATTAAAAATGAATTTTTATAATAAAAATAAATAGGAAATATGATTTTTGAAAATTTTTAAAACAGGAATCCTATTTTTGAAAACTCTGGAAAGTTCAGGGACTGAACTTCATCGTTTTCAAAAGTCAGGGTACTAAACTGCAATTTTTACACCCCCGTCGCCGGAAAATACAGGGGTGGCCGGAGAACTCGATTCCGGCACCCTCACCTCACCATCTGCTCCAGATTTACACTACACAACACCAGGAATCTATTCGTGCAATCAAAACACATCAATCATCCCTGTCTTGGCCGGAAATTGGCCAAGAACATCGCCGGTTTCCGGCAAACATCATAAATCTTCAAAACACAACTCCCTTCGATTCACTAATGATCTGTTAGCGAGCTATATACCAATCGATTGCAAATTTCATAAGGAACACAACCCACTATAAAACAACAGCTAATAACCCCTAAATCAAAAAGCCCCAAATTTCAATTGAAAACATTCATACGGGTTATAAACCCTAATTTTAAAATTCGAGAATTAAACTCAATTTTGAACATGTTATTGAACTCCAAATCAGAAGTATGACATATGAAAATCATCAGGAAAACAAGCTCTACAACATGCAATCATCAAATAATACAAACAATCATCCGAACAGAAATTCATATTTTTAATAAAATTAATTCAAAATAAAATAAAAATATAGAAAAATAACCTTAGTTTCTGTAGTAAAACGAAGCTCAGAATCTGATAGTATTCCTCAAATCCTTCATTTTGGTTACTCAAGCTTTGAAAACAGAGATCAATAACACCTTTATTTTGCTGTTTGATTTTCAGAAGATTATATGAATATAAGGTTTTTCTCTGGAAAATTATATATTTAGCTTACTGCAAATGATTTTGATACGAAATAAAATACGGTAAAAGGCTATTTATAATTACGGAAAATTAGTATCCCGTTGGATCATTCCGGATATAAAATGGTACGTTTATTTGTAAAAACTGATCCAAACGGTATCGGTTTTCGAGATAATTATCCAAATTAGTACAATTTGTACTGCGGTCTTGGTCTCAGCGCCTGGTTACACGTACTACGAGGTGATAATTATGATAGTTTAATAAAAAGCTCCCGTTTATCGAAAATACGAGTTTTATTGATTTACCGAAACGAATATTGTATCAAAAATGTTGCGCCGGGACCCACGCAGGACAAACCGTACGCCGGATCGAAAAAGTCGAAACCTGAAAAATGCTCGGAATATTATAATTAGGTTAGGAAGGAGTTCTCGGAAGAGTTTCGGGTTCTAAAAACGTAACAACTGATGACGTCGGTTGGTTCCCGTTTTTTATAAAATACTCCCTCCGTCCCTTTCAATTGTTTATATTTTTTAGAGAGTGTCTGACACGTATTTTAAGGGGCATATAATGTATAGTTCTGTAATTTTTTTTACAATTTTGTTTTTCTGAATAAAAATTAAAACATTCAACTTTTATTCAGAAAAAGAAAATTGTAAAAATAAGTTACATAACTATACATTTTATGCACCTTAAAATGTGTGCCAGACACTTCCTCAAAAATGTAAACAATTGGAAGGGACTGAGGGAGTAGATTTTAAATACCCGGAAAAAGATTTTATAAAATTCATATGATTCCTATAAATTCATAAATCAACATAAAAATAATTAGGAAGATAAGACAATTATCTATATTTTATTTTGGACTTATAAAAATTAAAATACTCAATTAATATTATTTTTAAATATCCAAACACAGATAACACTTAACAAATAATTCACTGAATAGATACTGAATACATATAATAATTATTTATTAGCAAAATAATTACACGATATATCCCGGATATTACAAAAACCATAATTATTCGTTACGTTCTTGAAAATGAAACTTAAAAACGAAGGCGTTATTTAATAATTAAAATATAATTTTTTGTTCTTGATGTTGCTTATGTGATTTGATGGCTTAATCTTGTAGATAGTTTTGTCCTGGTCATTTTTGTATATTATATGATGAATTTGGAGTTCAATAACATATAGAAATTGAGGGTTGATTCTCGTATTGTTAAATTAGGGTTTATGTTCATATGAATATTGTTAATTGAAATTAGGGGTTTTAATTTTTTTTTATTATAGGTAAAATCTGTTACCACCAATGCATTCAGGATATTCCCAGGAATCGATTCGTGAATTCTATTTGATTTGAGGAGTCTTATTTCGATCAAATCGGAAAAATCAAGACTCGCCGGTGACGGGGAGTTTCTTCAACATTTTCTGGCTGATTTCTTGCATGTTTACAAAGTTTACATGTACAAATGAATTCCTTGTAGTTCGTTCTTGAGTTCTCGAAGCTCTGGTGGCCATTCGCCACTGATTTCAGCAACTCCGGCGAGTGAGAGGTCGTCGGCGACGATGGTGACGACGAAATTGCAACTTAGTCCCTCGATTTTTGGGGATGGTGACTTTATGTCACCAAGGTTTGTGGATTTGCAAAAACGACCCTGACACTTTTGCAAACTTACAGTTTTAACCCTACGACTAATACTTTCAAAACCTTAAACTTTACCCCTAGAATTTATATTTTAAAAATTGTTTTTATTTATGTAGTTTAATTCCAAAAATCATTATTTTTGTTTCTGAAAATTATTATTTTTTAATTTAAAATAAATCTTAATTATTTAATTAATTAATATTAGTTGATAATTAATTATTTAATCAGTCAACTAATTGAAATAATTAATTAATTAATTTAATTAGTTATTAATTAATTTTAATTGATTATTTAATTAGATTTAATTATTTATTTGGATTCAAAAATCCTGAAGAATAGTTTCGAGCTTTCAAATATTATTTAAAATTATTTTCAAAGCTCGATAATTATTATTTAATTATTTTAAAATCGGATTCGGGTGTTCGAACCATGTTATTTAATTATAAAATAATTCGAAGACCCGTTTTAATTAAGAAAAAACATTCAAAAATTCATATTAAATACCAAGAAAATCATTTTAACCCCGAATCTTCTTCAAATAATTATTGTAATTGAATATCTTACGTCCTACGTGTAATATCTGATCCGAATGATATATAATATGACTGTACGTGCATTATTTGACTTTTTTGCTGTAACTTTTGATACGTACGTCGGATTTGGGTGAAACGAAGGGTAGTTAGAAGCTTGTAACGAATTGAATGATATGAGAATGAGTATTGATAGATACTTGTGATACCTAGCATAGTAAGCGAGGCATAGAAAAGAATACCAGTGATCAGTAAATAAAACTGAAGCGTAGAAAAAGAAAGTAAGTGATCGATGAATAGAAGCAAGGCATAGAAAAAGAAGGAAAGTGGTTGATTTCCCAAATATTAAACCATACAAATACAATACTACTCCACAAATACATACACGCCATAAACCAAATACTGAATTAGAATTACCGGAGCATACAGAAACTAATATACCCTACAATACACTATAGCAGCAAAGATCTATACCATGTTTTATCATAGAACCATGATTCAACAGATACCTGATTCCTCAACAAGCTTGAAGCCGTTCTTCATATATAAACCTTGATATACCCCGGTGATACTTACGAAATGTCTTGTGCTCCGAGATAAATATTTTATCAATGTTAATTATGATTTTTTTTTATTGAATTATAATATTTATCATATTGAATCGTTTTAAAATTGGATGATTTTATAAATGTGGATCGGATTCGTGGTCGGACCAGATTCATGGTCATGATAGGCCAATGTGTGACTTGGATCCAGTATATAGAGCAAAGGTGGGAGCCTTGCTCATGGTTAGTGTGTGACTGATCAGCAGCCTAACCTTGGTTTTAAAATGAAAAGTAAATATCCAAATCTAATCATTGCTTATCCAGAAACTTGATTCTTCTGAATCATTTCAGTTGATCATTGTTTAACCTCAGTTATTGTTATTATGACTTGCTGAGCTAGTTAGCTCACTCTTAAAAATCTGTTTAAGTTATTCCACAGTTAAAAAGGAAATGGTTGATAACGAGGATTCCCAGTCCAGTGTGCGAGCTAGGATATTAAGTTAAGTTGGATCGAGATAGCAGGAGCTTTATGTTTAGTTTTGAGTTAAGTAAGCTTGTAAGAATGCTTTCATTTTTAGTTGTAAGTTGAACTAGTTGGGATTTGGTACGTTGTAATAAAAGTTAAGATGGTGGCTTGTTTTCATACTTTAACCTGTTATGATCCATGGTTATGGTAAGTAGGGTCTTTATATATATTACTTTCATAAACAGGTTTATATATTTGTTGTGTGTTGTGAGCCCCAAACTTCTGACCCGGGTTTGGAGGGTGTCACATGTTGTTGTAAGAAAATTCCACTAACGGTAAATGCTCATCCCAACTGCCTTCAAAGTCTAATGCACATACACGTAGCATATCTTCAATTTTTTGGATTGTAACACCCCTAGATTCGGGGTCGGGGATTCGGGTTGTCACGAGTTCCATTTCCCTTATCAATACTTAATCTTAACAGTCAACCAACTACTGCGTACTATGACCCCACAATATACACACACACACACCACAAGTTATAGTTTCAGAGATGAATACCAAAAATAACACAAGTCATTTTACTCCATAATTATAAACCATTTCACCTCAAAAGGGTTTCTAAATAATTTACATATTCTTTGCCATTATTACAATTCATAATATACATAAGTCTGGTTCATCAATAGTTGAAAGCCTAGCCTATTGGTAGTTCCTACCTTAGCTACGGTGGCATCAACGCTTCCAGAAAACTGCGGAACGTTTACTAACCGCTTGCAAATTGGAAGCTTGGTCATGTTCATCTTTTCTATCTGTTGTTGTGTGATGAAAGAAGAAAGCAAGGGTGAGCAACAAGCCCACCGAAATAGTATGTATAATAATTAACAATATATGAGCATTTTCATAGTATTCATGAAAGTCTTGGTCAAGAAGAAATGAACCAAATTGATATCTTAACGCGACCAAGTCGCAAAATATTCAGTATATATATACATATATACTTTTCACAATCTTTGAAATCCTCTGACATGTATAATATACACAGAGTTCCAGTTTATAACTGTATACAAATATCGTTGCAAGGTGATCTCATATATCTAACCTTGTCTCAATATTTTTCTGAAAATCTTTGTCATTCATAAGATAATCATTAACTGGATATAAGTTGAATAGATGAAGTTACAAGATACTCCAATATACTTATATCTTTTCCGAATACTACTTGAACCACCACCGTTCAAGGTATAAACAGTTTTGAAAGTTCATCACATAGATGAGACTACAAGATAAGACTTGAATAGATTCAATCCTTGAAATGTTGTTTAAAAGAAAAGAAGTTACGAGATACTTCATTTGAGGGAAACATCATTATAACCGTTTGACCCTGTTAATGCCTTAGCAATCACCCATCCGTAGCCTTTCGATCGAATGCTCCGGGTAGTGTTGCAGAAATATCCAAACTGGATGATGAACTCATTATGGGAGTTTGCTGCGCCAAGAAGACCACTCACGATGATCAGTCGCAGTAGTGCAACCCCACCATTTTCTACATGTAGAGGAGAACCTGTCGGATTTACTTGTCAACAGAACACTGGACTCCTAAGGAATGTACCGTATTAGCGGAACTTCCAGGCCATTTGGGCCAATATAATAAGGTTGGGCCGGCGCCACTCGACCACTTACGCCACTCCTAGTTCAGATGAAATCCATGACTCTGAAACGTAAAGCTCGTCCCCCCTTTCCCCAAGTAGAAACTTGTTGATACGGCTCCACCAAGAAATCGTATCTAGTTGGAAAGGAAAACTCACCGATATTTCCCAGGCGATGCCTGTTAATGGATTAACTTGTTCCAAGAATTTTACTTCCCGAGTGTTGGGTAAGTAATCAAAAACTCTTTTATCAAAATAGCAACCTTGTTGCGAATATAAAACACACCACAGAGCCGGATCCCTCAGGTTTTGAGCGAGTATTTAAATCCCCTTCGAAAGGAAGATCTTAAATATAAAAATGAGTTTTGGGATCCGCTCTAATCTTTTAAAAAAAATCATTTTTAAGACTCGAAAATATTTTTAAGAATGTTTGGAGTAATGCTGATTTAATGAAATAAATCAGTCTCGATATATTAGAAAATATCTGAATATTATTATTTAAATAATATTCCCATAAGGATAATCTTTATAAAAATAATTGAAGTAGAAGTTTTAAAACTCATACTTGAAATGAATAATAAATAACCAAAGATATACTTATGCGAAAGTACGATCTTTATTCGAATAATCGAAAATAAGTTTGATTATCGAAACATTATTCTTTAATAAAATAAAGAATATTATTTAATAAATAAGCGGAGTCATAAGTCCTCGAATGAATATTCAAAATAATATTCATTAAATAAAATAAATGGAGTAATAAGTCCTCGAATGAATATTCAAACTAATATTCATTAAATAAAATAAACGGAGTCATAAGTCCTCGAATGAATATACAAACTAATATTCATTAATTAAAATAAAGTTATCGAATAAACCTTATTCGATTAATAGTTTTGAAAACTATATCTATATATATATATAAATATATATATATATATATAATATGCTCGGGAACATCGACTCCCGGTTTTAGAAAATGTTCACCTTTGGGTCCCCTATACTAAGGGTATACGCTATTACTGCTTATCTCTAGCATAGGTATTATGCAACTATAAGCATTGGAATCAACAGATAGATATCAAGATTACGAAACAGACATGCATATATCCCATATCAGCATGCTCCAATATATCGCAAGATTTGCTAATTAACCATCATGCATCTATCACAAGATAATGCATATACATATATACATCACAACAACAGTATAACGGGTAGAAAACTTGCCTGAGTGCTCCGGGGTAGACTTAAGCTTAGAGTGGGTCCGGTAACCTATGAACAACAACATAAGCCGGAATTAAAGCATGGTCGCTTAAGAAACTAGACTTTAACCAATTGAACCCTAACGTTTGCTTATGGTCATTTCTACGCTTAACAAATCACATAAGTCGTTCGAGTACCCTCGGCTCCACCATTTTTAATAAATTAACCGTTATGAATTTTAAGGCGACCTTTCGCGAATACCCTACCAACTGCCTAGTCCACTTACATAATTGTTTCATACTCCAATTAGTCATTTAAGGGCCTTAACCAAGGTTTCAAAGTAAGGCGATGGGTAATGGTCCGTTCGCGAAACGCCGTTACTTAAAACAGTCGTTTCTCCTAAACCGTACATCGGATTCAAGCGAACCACATATCAAAATGAAGCTCATAACATGAACTATCTAAACATGGCAATGGTCAGAATCTAACAGTGAGTGCACGGATCCTTAAGTTAAGAACAAAAACAGTCTAAGGAAAATTGGGTATTACGATGGCTATAACTTAGAAATTCCTAAATTTTTTTACCCAATCAATTCAATACTAAACCACCACCAATCAACACCATTCCACCATCATTCAACCACAAATCAACCATACAACCAAACTTCATCCAAATCCTATTAAATCAGTCCATTACTTCATGTTTTATCCATCTTATTCAATCACAACAAGAGCTACTAACTATACTTAAGGTTCATCAACCAACAACCAAGTTTATAACCCAAAATCATTATAATTCCAGCCAAACTCTAAACATACAAGAATCATGCTCTCATGAACTATAACAAACAAAACCAAACCTAATACTCAAAGTAAAGTTAGGGTTTGGAGGGGTTATACCTTCCTTGGAGTGATTAGAGTAGCTAGGAAGCCTTAAGAAGCCTTGAGATAGCTTAGGAATGCTTGGATCTTAAAGGAAATCAAAGAAAATAAAGTTAGTAATCTTGAAAATACTATTCATCATCTTCTTCCTTTATTTATTGGAAGAGTTTTATGAAGAATTGGAGACTTAAACTTCTAGGATAGCCATAACTAATCATAAGGAACCTTGGATAATTACCTTGTAATTTAACAAAGCTTGAATCTTAATTTTTGGAAATTTTCTCTTCTTTAGGATGAAGAAGCCGAGAGCACTTGTTCTTGGGAGGGTTTTTACTTTGCTAAATGAGTTTGTGGTGAAAAATGGAAGTAATGGGATATTTGGGTGATTAATTGGTTGAATAAAGTGAGTGGAGTGTGACTAAGCATGACATCACCTTGGTGACTTCATCAATTACCACTTGTCATCACTTGGTGGTGGAAGCATCTTTCATGCTAATCCTTGCTTAGTTTCTTGATTATCATCCTTAATCCTTGCACTAATCTCTCTTGCATTACCTGTCGTTTAATTGTTTTACGACTCGTTTATCGTTCGTTCTTACTAATCGTTTGAGGGATCATATCCGGGATCTTATTACTTGGGTTCCCTAAACCTTTCTCAATATATTATATTCCTTTTATTATCCTCTCTTATAATCCTTGAATTAAAATCATTTTAATCATGTTACCTTATACTCAATTCTTTAAGTATCTGGTGGATTTTCGGGAAAAATCAAAGTGTTCGAATTTGGATTTTGACGATCTTTACATACACTTATTTACTTTATGGAATACTAATACGATATTAGAATTTCCATAACAGTACTCCTATATATCGTGGTCTGATAATTTTCCTTAATCAGCATCATCAACAAAAGTTACTATTCATCAGGGTTTCAAAAATTCCAAAAATTGGGGTTATTACATGGATTGTTCTTTCACTTTGCCCGTCCGTCTGTGAATGATAAGCGGTACTCATATTCAATTTGGTGCCTAAGCATTCCTGGAATTATCTCCAGAATCTTGAATTGAAATGTGGGTCTCGATTGAATACAATGGATACAGGAACTCCATGTCGCATCACAATCTCTTTAAGATATAAGTGTACTAACTTGTCGAGTGTACTAACTTGCATCATGATTTGCTCTGGTTCTTGGAAGTCCTATCACAAAATCCATTGTTAGATTTTCCCATTTCCATTTTGGAATATCCAATAGTTGTAGCAATCCGCTTTGACGTTGGTGCTCTGCTTTGACTTGTTAGCACATATAGCATTTACTTACCCATTCCGCTATTTCTTTCTTCATGTCTTGCCACCAAAAGTTTTCTATCAAATTACGATACATCTTTGTGCTTCCTAGATGAATGGAATATCTCAAACTATGAGCGTCCCGTAGGATTTCTTCTTTTAATTCCGGTACATTAGGTACCCAGACCATTGATTAAAATCGTATAATTCCCTTATCATCTTTCTGACTGGTAATTTCTTCTCCTATTAGATTGTCGTCTTATTGACTCATTACCTCCTCTTGACATCTTCAGATCTTTTCCAACAGTTCGGGTTGCAATATTGTTACATAATTTATTTCAGTGGATTCCGTTGGAAAATGAACCTCGATTTACAATTTCTAAATTCTTCTGAAGAAGTTAATATATTTAACCTTTCTTTCCGACTTAACGCATTTGCTACGACGTTTGTTTTTCCTAGATGAGAACTGATTATAACATTATAATCCTTGATCAATTCTAGCCATCGTCGTTTGTTAGATATGAATACAACACATGGGGGGTGAATGTGTTTTGGCTTAAATGTTTACTTTTTGATCGACTTTGGGTTTTGCAGTTGGTTGTTATCAATGATCTTGTAGAATAGATGTTAAACATAAATAACAATGCAAATATGTAAAACAAAGATCTTCAAAACTCACTTAATTTTATATTAAAAATCAAGCAGTGTTTTGCTACAAAATCTCTAAGTTCTTGGTTTAGAACTTAGCTTCTTTCTTGAGAGAGAATTACAATTTCTAATCTTTTCAGTCCTATCTTAAACAAAGGACCTCAGTTAACTTTATATGATAGTTAACTTTGGTTTACACAGTAAATATAAGAAGTGCTAATCACTTTTCTAACCTGTCACTAATCACTTCTATTTAAAGGGAAAGTGAGATTTCCATATCTAGATTAACATATCTTCATCCACTGTATATTGGTTGATCCTCCTTTGTCAGTTAGTCTTCACCATTAATCTTGCACATCTCTCAAGCTGCTTTTTGTAGACTTGTCAATCCAGCTGTGTGAATTGTTTGTTGATTTGCAACCTTGGATATTGAACTGTTCTGCAATTCTGTACTTAGAGAAATTTCTTCACTTCGAGATCTCCAATTAAGCTGTAGAGAACTCGACATCTCGTTAGGCATGTTGGCTTGTCGATATCTCTGAAACTTCATTGTTGACTTGACTTATCGATAACTCTGAGTTCTCTAGTGAATTTTGGTTTATCGATAACTCAGAGTTCTCTAATGTACTTTGGCTTATCGATAACTCAGAGTTCTCTAATGAATGTATACTTGTCGATATCTCTGAGTTCTCGAATGGGTATCTGACTTATCGATATCTCCAATAGCATTTACTGAGTTCTCGATAGACAATTCCTAAGTTCTCGATAGGTCTTTCTGAGTTTTCGAATGACTTCTCTATAACACTATTTCTGTGACTTGTAGAGATCTTGACTTATAATGTTTTTCACCAAACAAAATTATTCAACTCCAAGCTTCTTCATAATTCTTCTAAGGTATGACCTTCTTGATCTTCTTCCAGATAGAATTCTTAGGCTTGACACTGTTTAGGGAAAAATGCTCCAGTCTGCTCCATTTATATTTTACAGACATTAAGTGTTACAAGTATAAATTACAGATTAAGGTTACAATACAACTAATCTTAGGGTTGTCAATATGACTTAGTCTTGTTATGATACAGGCATGTCTTGTACAACAATCTCCCCCAATTTGTGAGAAGATTGCTTATCACAAATTCATGCCTGTTAACAAGACTAACCCCAAGTTAAAGAATGAAAATAAAACAATACAAAAGCTGATACAACACTTATACATTGAACATTTGACAGTTTACAATAATTAAGTAAAGACTGAGCTTTCTGATCCTTTCTTAGTTATGTTCTTAATATGTACAAGTATTTCTAATTCTTCTGGGATGGGGGTGTCAGTTAGAGCCTCTATTAATTTCAGCAAATCTGGGTTAAGATAACTAGCTAACATCCCTATCCTGTATCTTGACAAAGAGCCAGCTTTTACATTCAGAAATTTTCCATCCTTTGATATTCTGCTCTTGCCTGCTGCCTTCAACTCTTCTGATCTTCTAATATACTCATCAGTGTCATGCTCATACTTTCTCCTCTTTTCAGCTAGCAAAGTTCTATGCTCATCTCTCATCTCCTCTCTGTTAACTACAAACACTACCAATACTGTTCTCCATGCCTTAGTGGCTGAATATTTACCATTCATCAAGCTTATCACCCTTTTCAGTTCAATAATTGAGAGAGAATCCATTAGTCTATTTCCAAGCTGTTCAAAGGATCCATCACTGTAGTAGATTCTAACTTCTTTGATGTTAACAACTCAAACTCTGACCATTCTTTCAGCTAGCTATTGGAAGTAGTCTTCATCTGAATCAACAACATTTAGAGGTTGGAAATCATCTTGATCATATCTGTTCCAGATGGCCTTTTCACCAAATCCATGATCATTGAGAAATTCAGCTATCAATTATCTTCTTTGTCTTCTGAATCTTCTCTTGACCTTGGCTTCTTTTGGACCTATTCCAACTGTTTTGAAGTGTCTTTTATGGGGTGGCTTGAATGAAGGTACAGTTTTGAGTCTTTTCAGAGAAGTATGGTTGTGAGTGATTTGAGTTTTGAGGAGAGAGTTTGCAGTGAGCTTGTAGAAATATTTAGACTTAGAGGTTTGAGGTTGAGCAGTTTTTGATGAGGTTGAATGTGAAGGTTTAGCAATTGGTATTTGGATATTTAGGATTTGGAGGGGTTATGAGGTATCATTCTTTTGTCTTTGTCTCCTTCCACCCCTTCTTTGAGTCTCAGATCCACTTTTCTTCTCCTTCTCTTTCTCACTATCACTTTTTCCACCAATTGCCTTGCTGGATTGACTTGAGTTTGAGCCAGAAGGGTTTTGACCATCTTTCTTCTGCTCATCATCACCCAAGTCATCTTTGTTGATTTGAGTTTTAGGCAAATTGGCTTCAGGGTTATCAATGTATCTCCTTAGAATCTTGATCATAGCTTCATCTTTACTAATCTTCAATTTCTTACTTTTCATCCCAGACTCAAGCACCATTATCAGTCTTCTGTTTGCCATGACACAGTTTTTAGGTACTTGGAAATGTTTCAGTTGCGTGGTTGTAGAGCAAATATAGTGCACCCCTTTTCTTGGATGTAGATAGGATTTTGGGAATGTAGCTTCTTGAGCCTTCTTCAACTCTGCTAGTAGCATTTTCTCTTCATTGGTGATTATCCTGACCTTATTAATCAAAATATCCACCTCTAATGCTCTTCTAGAAATTAGATAATTGATATTGACTTGCATACATCTGTCTACACCAGAATCATTAAGATTGATCACTATCCTTTTCTCCAAAAACTGGTCCTTGACTGGGATCTGCAACACCCTGATGTAATTGATAGTCTTTTCCAAGGACTTTTTGTAAGTGAAGAAGTTGTTGTTGAGAGAGTTCCTTAGTCCAGTGAGCAAATTGTCAAACTCTTGTGTCATTCCTGGACCTTGGGCAGCCATAAGGAGCCTCTCTTGTTCTAGACCTTGTACTTGACTTTTGAGTTTTGATTGTGCTAGCCTTGCATCTATCTCCCCCTTAGTCTTGGTGACAGGCATAAGTAGGGGAGTAGGAATCTCAGGTCTTACAGCTTCAGGCAATGCTGGCAGTGGTATGTTGAGTTTTCCCATAATGGCTCCCAAAGCAACTGTATTATGCATTTGTAAATGTTTATGGGACTCCACTAGGGCCTGAATATCATGCTGTTGACTCTCAACCAATGTGGTTAGAGCTCTGACTTGTGAAGATAAATCTGAGTTGGAAGCTTGAAGTGAAGAAATTTGATCTTGAAGTTCTTTTATTTGAGGAGTAGAGGCAGTGGAGACTGTTGTAGCTGAGAAGGACCCAAAGTGTTCATCAACAGCTTTTCTGACACCCTCCATGAGAAGAAATGAAGGCTCATACCTAGCAGTATGCATTTGATTTAGCTTAACCCTGGTATCATTTGAATTTGTGATATGAGCTTGAACTTGATCAAACAGGGCCTTGAAAGAACTCTTCATATTTGACACTTCCTTCTCTATGGAGGCCAGATTCATCCTTGACATTTGCTCAGTGAAAGACTGGAATTGATTCTTGATGTCCTTTTGAGAAGGCACAATGTCATCCATCTTTTCCTTGATCAGCTTCCTGATTTTATCTGTATGTCCAGTCAATTTTACTTCAAGGGCCTTTCCAAAGAGATGGAAAGCCTTGAGTTGAGCTTTGTGCACATCCATGATGGCATCATAGACTTCAGGAGGAGTGAGAGATTTAGCATTGCTTCCCATGATAGTTATGTACTCCCTCCTGAATCTAGCCAAAACTTCATCCATTTCTGCCACATGGTTATTAGACAACCAGGCATCTACATTGCCATCCTCTTCAGTCTCATCTACTATCTTCTCCTTCTATTGTTCAACCTCTTCATTGAAGCATAACAGTATAGCTTGATAGTCCTGGTTCCCCATGTCTGAAGTGAGCAATTGCTGAGAGAGATTAGCCAGGCCTGAGATTTGATCTACTAATATGTCATCAACTGTAGAAGGCTGAGTATCTATATCTTGTAGCCATTGAGCCATGACATGTGGTTGGTTGGATTGAGATGTGGATGGCTGTTGAGAAATGTCTAGATTACAACCTGTGACTGAAGTCACAGTTTGACTCACGGATAAATATGTGGTTTTGACAGTCTCCATTGGAATTGGAGAGGATTTGACTGGGTTACTGTCATGTACACCAGACTCAAACCTTTGTGCACCTTGCAGAGCACTGTCACATAATGTGATGAACTTGCCTCTCCCATAACAGGGTCATTGGCAATTGTACTCCTAGCTTCAACTCCCAAGGCAATTTCATCTAGGGTTTTGAGGGGAGTTGTTCCTTCTATAGGAACCTCCAATTGAATTGGAGAGAATTTAGATAGCTCTCCCTCAAGAGTACTACCCTCAAACCTATTCAACTTTGAAGATAATTGTGCACATGAAGGTGCTAGAGTGACCATGGGGTCTTCAGTAAAAACTGATGAAACCCTCATGTTTTTGATGGTGTCATCAAGGTCTACCCCGGTCAGTAGCCTCTCACCATCTAGATGTTGGTTATGGGTGGTGATCACAGTTTCATGAACCATGTCACTTGAGTGTTGGTGCACTTGAGAGTCAGGTTCAAGTGCTCTATATGATGAAGAAATTTGAGAGATTAGAGAAGTTTGCTCAGTTGTGAGTGTTGGCAGCTCCTCCTGAATGGATGAGGGAGCTTCAAATGATGTGCCCTTAATGTGTGTAACATCCTTATTTCTTCTACCATACACTCTAGGTGCAGGTTGTGTTGACTCAGTACAGGATGCAATGGGGTGAATGCTCTTTTCAATAGATACACCCTGTTGAGAGGATGCATCTAGTAACTGTTTACTCCCCATTTGTTCAACTGTTCCCTTTTGGGAGGACACAGAGGTGTTTTGAGTGGTCAACTCAGGTATCTTACTCTTCTTTGGTCTCTTGACCAAGGGTGACTCTGGTTCAGTTTGAACTGTTTCACTCTCATTTACAACAGCAAGGGTTGGTTCCTTTCTCTTCTTTTTACTCACTTCAGTCTTTTGAGAGACTAAAGTGGTTGGTTTGCTAACATCTAATGGTTTAGAAGAAGGGGCTGCAGCTTTGGAAGGTCCCTGTTGGTGTGCCTGTGTTTGTACTTCCACAAGCTCGGGAACCGTAGCTAAACTAGCAAATTGAGGAGCCCTCATATCTGGCATAGGGTAAGGATAAGTCCTGAATCTCTCCAACATAAATGGAGTGATTCTAAGACTTACACTCACCTTATTCTTTGTAGTAAGTGAGGCAAATATTATTTTGGACACTTGCTTACAATTGCCAATTCTACTACTATCAATACCAGCTAACAAATGTATGTCATTTACTTTATGAGTTAAAGTAGACATAATAAACCTTGGCAAAAAGATTTCTTTACCTCTATTCTTCAAAGACATAGTAAGCCTGGGAGCCAGCTCCTCCAGAATTAGAGCCCCAACATTCAGATGCCTGTTGTGAGCTATTGAGAACACCGGCTTCCGCACCATACTTGAGATGTTGTCAAAGCCAGTTTTTCTGCAGGTGAAAGCCCTCACTACAGAATCAAACGCAAAGGACCATTCCTTCCTAAGGTTTGTCCTGTTCAGACTTGCCAAGTTGATTGAGCCACTGTAGTTGATGAAGTCCATGAATTCACTCAGCTCATCTGCAGTTGGCATCTCTCCATAGTTCTCAGTTGGCAATCCCAGGGCTGTATTCACATCAGCAGCTGAAAACTCAATTTCTTGGCCTCCAATTGTGCAGGTGACCACCATAGAAGTGACATTCTCTAGAACAACTGTCCTAGTTATAGCTGATGTCCAAAATTCATGAAGAACGTCCAAATACAGCGCAGGACTTGCAGTTAAAGCACCTGCAATATAGGATTCAGATAGAAACTTCACAAACCCCTTGAAACTATCAGGGGCTTGGTTAGCATCAAGAAAAGCAATAAAGTTGGTTCCCTTCTCTGGAATGATAGCTCTAACAATGTTTTGTGCCATTTTAGTGTGTAGAAGTAGTGGGTAAGAAAAAGTTTTGAGAAAGGAGCAAAAACGAGAGAGAAATCGCCTTTTGTCTGAAAGCTAGGTCACTTGAGATATCGAAAAAGTGTAAGTACGATGTATGTATCGAGAAGTCTAGGTATTTATAGAAAAAGTAAAAGACTTATCGAGAAGTCAAATAAACAGTTGATATTAAACTTATCGAGAAGTAATTTTGAATTTGAAAAAGGTACATTCGATAAGTCATTTTATTAATTCTTTTCGGGAACTAAAAAATGATTTATCGAGAACTCTGATAAATGCCCAGTTTGTCCGAAAATGGACTAAAAATGATTCTAATTTATTTGAATTGAATCAAATTGAAATCAGAATAAATTTTCCAAAAGTATTTGTCTAAAATAATTCATTGAATTAAATTATTTTAGTTCTGAGTTATTGATAAGTCTCAAAATATCCTTGTCGAGAACTCTGTGAATCAACACTATTAGAGAACTCTACATGGTTGTATCGATAAGTCATAATAGATCTTATCGAGAAGTTATTCGAGAAGTCTGTAAATAGACTTATCGAGGACTCACTCGAGAACTCTAGAATGACTTGTCGATAAGTCATTTTGACTTATCGAGAACTCAGTTCTCTATACCTTTAAGTACTGTTATTCTGCCTTGTGCTAATTTTACACATTTAAGATGTAAATTAACAACTAAGCAGTTTACTTAGAATTTGAAATATTCTAAGTTAATTTTTGAGTTTAAAAAATAAATATACAGAGATTCTGAAATATTTATAATTCATATTTCAGTTAATTTCCAATTAAATCAAACTAGGTTGATTTATTAGAAATTAATCTGCTGCAACACATTAGCTGAGTTCTTGCCTTAGGATGAAGAATTGAGCATTCCAATTTCACTCACAAGTCTAGTGAAGGTTGCTTCATCCAAAGGTTTAGTAAAAATGTCAGCTAATTGTTTCTCTGTTGGAACAAAAATGAGCTCAATGGTACCATTTGCAGCATGTTCCCTGATAAAATGGTACCTAACATCAATATGCTTTGTTCTAGAATGATTAACTGGATTAGCTACTATAGATATGGCACTAGTATTGTCACACATAATAGGAATTTTGTGTAACACTGGACCATAGTCCATTAGCTGATTTCTAATCCAAAGCACCTGAGCACAACAACTTCCAGCAGCTATATATTCAGCCTCAGCTGTGGAAGTTGACACAAATTGTTGTTTCTTACTATACCAGGATACAAGTCTTTGACCAAGAAATTGACAGCTTCCACTAGTACTTTTCCTATCAACCCTGCATCCAGCAAAATCTGCATCTATGTATCCAACAGCTTCAAAACCAGTTCCCTTAGGATACTATAATCCCAAGTTTGGAGTTCCCTTTAAGTATCTGAAAATCCTTTTTACAGCCATCAAATGTGATTCCTTTGGATTGGCTTGAAATCTAGCACATAGACAAATGGCAAACATGATGTCTGGTCTACTAGCAGTCAAATAAAGCAATGATCCAATCATCCCTCTGTAGCTTGATATATCCACACTCTTGCCTTTCTTGTCTTCATCCAACTTGGTTGCAGTAGACATTGGTGTAGATGCAGGTGAGTTATCCATCATACCAAATTTCATCAATAAGTCATTCACATACTTGATTTGGCTGATGAAAATACCATCACTTCTTTGACTAACTTGAAGGCCAAGGAAGTAACTCAATTCTCCCATCATGCTCATTTCATACTCACTCTGCATTAGCCTAGAGAATCTTTGACAAAGCTTTTCATTTGTAGATCCAAAGATGATATCATCCACATAGATTTGAACTAGGATCATATCTTCACCATGCTTCTTGTAGAAGAGAGTCTTATCAACAGTACCTCTGGCAAAACCATGTTTGAGTAGAAATTCTGATAGTGTGTCATACGAGGCTCTAGGTGCCTGTTTCAATCCATATAGAGCCTTGATTAATTTGTAAACAAAGTTAGGAAATTATGGATCTTCAAAGCCAGGTGGCTGTTGCACATAAACTTCTTCTTCTAGTTCACCACTAAGAAAAGCACTCTTGACATCCATTTGATACACCTTGAAATTTGAGTGTGCAGCAAATGCCAGAAAAATTCTTATTGCTTCTAGTCTTGCAACAGGAACAAAATCATAGTCAATTCCCTCTTCTTGTGAGTAGCCTTTAGCAACCAGCCTTGTTTTATTTCTAGTAACAATTCAATTTTCATCCATTTTGTTCATGTACACCCACTTAGTTCCAATTATGCTTCTGTTCTTTGGTGCAGGGACTAATTTCCAAACTTTGTTCCTCTCAAACTGATTCAGCTCCTCCTGCATAGCACATATCCATTCAGGATCCACTAGGGCTTCTTCAGTTTTCTTGGGCTCTACTTGAGATAGAAAACATGCATGTAGGCATTCATTAGCACTTGCACTTCTAGTTCTCACACCAGCTGAGGGATCACCAATAATAGCTTCTACTGTATGACTCCTATCCCACTTTCTAGTGTGTGTCTGTTGACTAGTGCCTTCATCATTTTCTTCAGTATTACCATGACTGTCATTTCCATTCTCTCCTTCTCCACCTGAGTTTGTGCCATGAAATTCAGGTGTCTGAAGAGAGCTTTCATTCCCATGATTTTGTTCAGAGGTCTCTTCATTTGTCATTTATTGTGCCACAACTTCATCTTCCTCATCAGAGTCACTATCAATGGTTAGATTCTCAAATGCAAGGGCTTCAGCATCATTTACATCAAGGCATTCCAAGCCTGGGCACTTGTCATCATCAAAAGTCACATCTGTGCTTTCCATAATTTTCTTTTGATCAATCACATAAACTTTGTAGGCTGTTCTTTCTAATGAATATCCCAAAAAAATTGCTTCAAAAACTTTAGAGTCAAATTTTCCCACATATTCAGAGTTGTCTTTTAGAATATAACACTTGCTTCCAAACACATGTAGATGCTTCACTGTAGGCTTCCTGTTAGACATGATTGAGTAAGGTGATTTGCCATGAGCTTTGTTGATGAGATATATGTTTTGAGTGTAGCATGCAGTATTAACAGCCTATTCCCAAAAACTAGTTGACAATTGAGCATCTTGTAGTAAGGTTCTAGAAGCTTCAACCAATGTTCTATTTTTCCTCTCAACTACTCCATTCTGTTGAGGTGTTCTAGGTGCTGAAAATTCTTGAACAATGCCTTTGCTTTTACAGAATTCACTTAATGTTGAGTTTCTGAATTCTGTTCCATTATCACTCCTCAATCTGTTCACACTAACTTTTCCTTCAGCTTGCTTCTCAATTTTCTTGATGTGCTCAATTATAATATTTGGAGTTTCATCTTTAGAGTACATGAACTCAACCCAAGTGTATCTTGAAAAATCATCAACCATGACAAGGGCATATTTGTTCCTTGAAATGGACAAGACATTTACTGGCCCAAACAACTCCATGTTAATAAGTTGCAGAGGTGCATTTATAGAATTCACAGATTTTGACTTGTGACTTGATCTTTTTTTTTCCTTTCTGACAAGCTTCACAAACTTCCTGTTGAGCAAATTCCAGATTGGGCATGTCTCTCACAAGCTCCTTCTTGACTAAGGTGTTGATTGCTTTGAAATTCAAGTGAGATAGCTTCTTATGCCACAATTTGCTTTGCTCTTCTGATGCCTTGGTGTAGAAACAACACACTCCATCCTTATTTGTTGAGTCTAAGTCTGCAACAAACAAGCTTCCCTTTCTTACTCCTTTAAGAGCAATTTCATCAGTCTTTTTGCTAATAAAAGCATAATCTTCTTTGTTGAAAACAACTTGAAAACCTCTGTCTGCAAATTGACTAACACTTAGAAGATTTACTTCTAATCCAGCAACTAGTGCTACATCTTCAATGACAACATTTCCAGAAACAATATTGCCATATCCCATTGTGAATCCTTTAATATTGTCTCCAAAGGTCACCAAAGGGCCAGCCATCTCCTCAAATTGTGATAGCAGGGCCTTATCACCTGTCATATTCCTGGAACATCCATTATCAATGATCCATATGACCTTCTTTCCTTTGCCCTGTACACAATGAGGATTAAGTGTGTTTAGCTACCCAATCTGTGTTGGGCACTTTCTTCTTGTTAACTGATTTTGCAGAAGTAGAATGAGAAATTTCAGATAAAATGGAATTCATAGACTTTTGAGCATTTTCCCTTTCAGATATAGAACCAACTTTTGATTCTATGAGATCAATTCTCAATTTGTGGCAACTCTTCATCACTTTCATGTTGCAGGGAATACAGTCAAACTTGTCACAGAATGAATAGGGATCATTAACCTTAGCTTCATTGTACTTGTAGACTCCTTCAGGTGGATTGCTAACAATCTTTTTACAAAGGTGAGTTAGGTGATTCATTGATCCACAATTCTCACACCTCTTTCTAGGAGCATCTTCAACATAAGAAAAATTATTGCTTTTTTTATCCCAATCTTTCCATTTCTATTCTTCTTTTTCTTTTTGACCTCTTCAGCTTTAATCTCCTTCACAGGCTCCTTAGTTTCTTGATTGGCTTTTAGTGTTTCAACAGAGATGGAAGACTGAGTTGTCTCATCATTTTTCTTTTCCTTGTCCTCATCAGCTATCTCCTGTTTGATGATCAACTCTTCTTCACTGAAGTTCACCTCACATGCCTTAAACAAAGGTGATTCAACTTTCTTCAAAATAATTTGAACATTCTCAGTTTCAGTTGATTTTCCTTTGTCACTAACAGACTTCTTTTTGTTGTTCAAACCCTCATAATCAAGACCAATGGCAATGTTTGCACATGGCTTGTTCTTTTCATGATATTGGCCAATCAACTCAGAAGCATTTTTGAAGGATTTCAGCTTTACTTCATTCTTCTCCAGCCTTTCTCTCAATACTGCTTCAATTTCACTTGCACACTTTAATTTGTTCTTTAAGTATGCATTTTCTTGCTTAGCGGCATCAAGCTCAACCAGCAACAAATCAGTCTCTTGTTTTTCACTCTCAAGTTTTTCATTGATCTTTTTCAATCTGCTAACTTCCTCATTTGCAGCAACCATGCTTGTATGAATGTGGAACATTTTTGTGCTCATCTTTTCAACAGTTTCCTTATATTGACTCACATTTAAATCAATTATGGTAAGAGTTGGTACCTGTGATTTAGATGATGAAGAATCTCCTTGCTCCAAGGCCATGAGTGCATAGTTTCCAACTTCTTCATCTTTATCATTATCTGAATCATCCCAGCTTTTGCCCTCAGCAATAGAAGCTTTCCCTTGTTGCTTCTTTAGAAGAGCATCATACTTTGCTTCCAATTCAACATAGGCTTTGTCTTTCTTTGCCTTCTTGGGTTTCCTACATTCTGTAGCAAAATGGCCCAACTCATCACAGTTAAAGCACCTTATGTTTGATCTATCAACAGATCCAGTTTTGTAGCCAGTTTTTCTATCAGGAGTGTACTTCCCTTTTCCTTTCCAGCTGCTGTCTTTGTTGAAGGACTGTCCTTTGCTCTTGAAAAATCTTGGTTTCTTCACTCTAATGTAAGAGAATTTTCTAGACAAGTAAGCCATTGATTTGTCTAGCTCATCAAGCTCATCAAGAGTGGAGAACTCATCTTCTTCATCCAATTCCAGTATGACTTGCTCTTTAGTGTCATTGACTCTTTTCTCACCTGTAGAAATTTCTGGAGTTTGGGATCTTTGCTCATCATTAGAGGTCTGGCCATCATTCACAATCAGTGCACTTGAGCCATCCATTACATATCCTTGACCAGCCCTTAATGATTTCTTTTGAATCATTTCAAGTTCATAAGTTTTTAGAACCCCATAGAGCACTTCCAGTGTGATTCTACTCAAATCCCTTCCTTCTCTGATTGCAGAGATCTTTTGTTCCAAATGATTAGGGAGAGTAAGCAAGAACTTTAAATTCACTTCTTCAACATCATAAAATTTATCATGAAGCTGCAAGTCATTTATCATCTTATTAAACCTTTCAAACACATCAGTAATACCTTCCTTTGGTTTAGCCATAAAACCCTCATACTGAGAAATCAATATCCTTCTTTAATTTGACCTAACCTCCTCAGTTCCTTCACAGAGTATCTCAATCTTTTCCCATACCTGTTTAGCAGTGTCACAGTTGACAATGTTATTATACATTACATTGTCAAGTGACTCAATTAGTATCAGTTGCAAAGCACTGTCTAGGGAAACTTTCTCTATTTCAGTTTCAGTATACACAGAGGCATCCTTGGGAGCATAATGAGCTGGAATAACCATGTCTCCATCTGTGGTTTCCTCAACTCTAACCATAGGAGTGAAGGGCCCATTCTTGAGGATCTGAATGTAAAGGTGATTGGCCATTCTTATAAACAACAACATTTTCTTTTTCCATAAATTGTAGTTGGCCTTATCAAAGGGAGGAATCTTGATACTACTGATTTTTTGTGTATTCATTTTTCCAAGATCTAATCTGTTTACTTTCAGATTTTGCTCTGATACCACTTGTTAGATATTAATACAACACAGAGGGGGGGTGAATGTGTTTTGGCTTAAATGTTTACTTTTTGATCGACTTTGGGTTTAGCAGTTGGTTGTTATCAATGATTTTGTAGAATAGATGTTAAACATAAATAACAATGCAAATATGTAAAACAAAGATCTTCAAAACTCACTTAATTTTATATTAAAAATCAAGCAGTGTTTTGCTACAAAATCTCTAAGTTCTTGGTTTAGAACTTAGCTTCTTTCTTGAGAGAGAATTACAATTTCTAATCTTTTTAGTCCTATCTTAAACAAAGGACCTCAGTTAACTTTATATGATAGTTAACTTTGGTTTACACAGTGAACGATAAGAAGTGCTAATCACTTTTCTAACCTGTCACTAATCACTTCTATTTAAAGGAAAAGTGAGATTTCCATATCTAGATTAGCATATCTTCATCCACTGTATATTGGTTGATCCTCCTTTGTCAGTTAATCTTCACCATTAATCTTGCACATCTCTCAAGCTACTTTTTGTAGACTTGTCAATCCAGCTGTGTGAATTGTTTGTTGATTTGCAACCTTGGATTTGCAACTTTTCGTAAAGTGTGGAGCGACCTACACGTTTACAACGATTTTCCTTGTACGCGGCTTCAGGGTCGTTTAAAAACTTCCCTTCCTATTTTCTTACCTTCTCCCTATTTTTAGGAATTTTCTGGTATTTTTTCAGGAATTTTCCCTTTTTCCTGAGATTTTTCCAAATTTTCTGCAATTTTTCACAAATATTCTCAAATTTTCAGCCCTTTTTCGACCAGGATCCTAGTCAAAATTTCGACCTGGATCCTAGTCAAATTTTCGGCCAGCTTTCCATTCCTGGTCGAAGGACTTCGACTAGGATCCACGACCTGGTTTTTGACCAGGATCCTAGTCGAACCTTCGACCTGGATTTTGGTCGAAAACTAGTGTCTTTCTTTGCTTCCTGGTCGTTTGGTTTCGACTAGGATCCATGACCTGGGTTTCGACCAGGATCCTAGTCGAACCTTTGACCTAGATCTTAGTCAAAACTTCTGTGCTTATTTGCTTCCTGGTCGTTAGATTTCGACTAGGATTCACGACCTGGGTTTCGACCAGGATCCTAGTCGATTCTTCGACCTGGATTTTAGTCTAGGTTTCTGCACCCCAATAATGTGCTTGATTCAGGAATTCGACCTCGATCCTGGTCTGGCTTTCGACCTCGATCCAGTTCTATTATACCCGTAATTTTTGGAAGTCTGTTCGAAAGAACTCGAGCAGAATTCACGAGCTGAAATTCGACCTCAATCCTGGTCTATTTCTCCCGTAATTTTTGGGTGTCTGTTCGAAAGAATTCGAGCAGAATTCACGACTTGGAACTCGACCTTAACCCTGGTCTTATTGGGCTTCCTTCTTATCCAGTTTGGATTGGGCCTTATTCTTTAGGGCTTTGATTTGGGCCTTCTATTTTTCCAAATCCTAACTGGATTTGGGCTTTTTATTTTTCCAAAAATTGGATTTGGGCTTTTTTATTTTTCCAAATCCTAACTGGATTTGGGCCTCCCATTGGGCCTCTTATTAGTCTGGGCTTAATATATTAAAACATCTTCTTTAGAATTCTCTAGAATTCTCGGGAATTTTTATTTAATTTCTTTGGAATTCCTTGGAATATTCTGGAATGTTCCATTTTTGGGCTTTTTTCTTTGGGCCTTTATCCTTACTGGGCTTTTTGTCCCTTCAACTTCACTTTTTCTCCTATATAAAGGAGTGAGTAGAGTCTATTGCTCCTCACTTTCTCATTTCTAAATTCTCCTTCTTTCTTCTTCTGTTAAGAATCTCAGAGCAATAACAGTTGGTCGGAGTATCTTAAACCCCAAAGCCTTCTTTAGGAGCATTACTTCAGGTAAGACTTCTCCCTTTACTTCTTGTGCTTGTTGTCGCATAGTTTGTATTTTAAAATTGTCTCCTTATGTGCCTTTTTTTCAGATGGCTGATAAGAAAATGACCTGTTTGGCCAAGATGAATGTGGCCAGAAAGTCCAATGAATTCCCCATTCAGTCAAGGTACACTTCCTTGATTGATATGATCAACACCCGAGGGGACGAGTACCCGTCAGATACGCATCTAGACGTGCACGACCATATCAGTGCCTTGCGGGATCCAAAGATGCTGGACAAGTTGAGCGGTTGTTTCAGAATCAAGGATCCTTTCAAGCTAGTTCTTGCAGGTCCGGCCGACAGGGCCTGTCAGTGGAGGAAAGACGCACTATGCGTCTACAGGGATACTTTAAGGGCGGGTATTAGACTCCCCTTTCACCCATTCATCCCTGTTTTTCTAGCTGATATGGGCATCAGCCCTTGCCAACTCCCTCCTAACTCTTGGAGGTTGATTATGTGCTATCTGTCGCAATGCGCCAAGCACAATGTCTCTACCTCTGTTGCTGTTTTTAGAAAGATTTTCCAGTTCAAGAACAGTCCTGACAAGAATCCGGGGTGGGTTTCTTTAAACCAGCGCCCAATCGTTCCCCACATAGTGAACGGGAAGTCCATCCTTGACAATAACTTGGGGTGGAAGAAAGATTTTCTGTTCGTCGTTTGGGAGGGTGGCGATTGGGGTACCCTATTTTGCTCGTCTTTTGGGCTAGCCGTAGATGGGAGCCCAAACGATATAATTTTGTCTGAGGAGGAGACTAGAGCTTTCAACCTCCTTACGCAAGATAATGGGACTTCCCATTCTTGGGATCTTATCAGGGAGACCGTTCTTGTAAAACGCGGCCTTTCTCCCGTCCCTAAGAAGAGTACGTTTCCTTCCCTATCTAGTTGTTTTCGTTCCTTCTATCTTCTACTTTGCTAACTTCTCAACTTAGTTATCTTATTTATTGCAGTGGCTGAGAAAATTGAGGAGGCTACAAAGCCTAAAGACCTGGAAACGACCAGGATGAAGCGTGCTGGAAAGGTCTTTAAAGACCCGCGCCTTGGGGATCGTTTCCCGGAATTCCTACTCCAGGCAAATGAACCAGGAGAAGAAGGCCCCAGCCAAGTTTTACGTACCAAGCAAAAACCAGGGTCTTACTTCCAACCTACTTGGGGAATCCGGGGCAAGGATTCGATTGTTGGCAACACAGCGCTTGCCAAGGAATGGTCTATGCATTCCATTTCCCCGGTTGACTATCAAGACTTTGTCCTTTAACATGACTTGGAGGCTAACTAGCTTTTCGGAGCTCAGGCTTTGGCGACGGTACGTCTTTTTCCTTTGCCATTCGTAGTTTTTTGCCTTTTTTATTTTTTCCATTTCTTACCTTTGTTGTGTATCTTGTAGGCGAACGCCCATTTTCAAGGGGCGATTCACGAAGCCAAGGCTTGGAAGGTTGGCCTCCAGGATGCGAACAAGAAGCTGGAGGAGGCCAACCAAAGAATAGAGGCCCTTGAAGCCCAACTTTCCTCATCTACTTCTGACTTGGAAACGGCCCGGGCTGAAAATGTTATCCTCAAGGCTCAAAAGGATAAAGCCTTTGACGGCTGGATGGACACTCAGGAGTTCAAGGATTTAATGGTGGAGCATGATGCCCTCCTTCATCCAGTCAGCTATAAGGAAGGCTGGGACGCCGCTGTGAAGGCCATTCAGGATGAGTTTCCAGAAGTTCTTGAACAGTCCTCCTTCTCTTGCCCTGTGCGAGTTCCAACACTTGGGGGCGTTACAGATAAGCTTGCTGATTTGATCAAGGACGACCCATCGGGGAGTCAAGCCCAAGGCCAAAAGGGGAAGGAGCTCGAGTCCAGCTCTGAAGAGGAGGAATCTTCTTCTGAGGAGGAGCCTGAGCCCGTTATAAAGAAGGCCAGGGTAGAAGAGCCTCCAAAGATAGCGTCTCCTAAACTAGCGTCTCCTGCAGCATCCAAAGCGTCCGAAGATAGTTCCGAGGGAACCTATGCGGAGACTTCCTAGGGGACTTCCGAGGGACCGACTGAAGAGACATCCGAGGAGACTTTGAATAGTGGTTCCGAAGAATCCCAGCCTTCCAAGGCCTAAGTTTTTATGTATTTGTTCTTTCTTAGACAATATTGAACTTTGTAATTGACTTTTATTGTTTTCAGTCGTATTTTGCCCAAGTATCGTCGTATTTTTCTTTCGATTTTTCAAACTCAAGTTTATAACTCGGTTTTATCTTTCATAATGCATCAATCTAATAGGCTAAGATTAAGTCGAAGGCTTTATATTATAACTTGGTATTCTTGATACCTTACATGGAATGGGTTCAACCCTGATAAAATCTAAACATAGCTTCTATATAGAAAAATCCTAAGCAAGCAAAGCTTCAAGGTGCTTTTAAACCTACTTGTCATTCTGACAAGTGAGAATCGTGCTTCAACTGTTTTATACATAGTAAACCTTCAGGTTTTGCGCATGCCTAGTTCTCGGGACTTCAAAACCATCCATAGTCTCCAGCTTGTAGGTTCCTCTACCCTGAACGCTCTTGACTTTGTATGGCCCTTCCCAATTCGGGGCAAGTTTCCCTTTTTGTCCTACACCAGAAGCTTCCACTTTCCTCAAGACTAAGTCAACTTGTTTGAAGAACCTTTCTTTAACCCTTAGATTGTAGTAGAACGAAGCTTTTTTCTGATATTCCACTATCTTCGTATGTGCCTCATCTCGTACTTCATCAATTAGATCCAGGGATAACCTTTGCCCTTCTTCATTTTCCCCAGCATTGAAAGCTTGAATCCTGGGGGAGGAATGTGATATCTCTACAGGAACAACTGCTTCTGCACCATATGCTAACAAGAAGGGAGTTGCTCCAGTCGTGACTCTACAGGTAGTCCTATAGGCCCATAGTATGGGAAGTATTTCATCCACCCAGTTATTCCTTGACTTCTTGATCCTCTTCTTTAGTCCATCCAGGATTATTTGATTTGCCACTTCCGCTATCCCATTGGCTTGCGGGTGAGCCACAGATGTGAATCGTAACTCAATTTCATTTTCCTCACAATACCTTTTGAATTCCTCGTTGTTGAACTGTGTTCCATTATCAGTGACTAGGATGCGGGGAATTCCATACCGGCACATAATACTTTCCCACGGGAATTGTGCAACCTGCTTAGTTGTGATCTTGGCCAAGGGTTTGGCTTCAATCCACTTGGTGAAATAATCAATGGCTACAATCAGAAACTTCCTTTGTGCCGTGGCCATGAGAAAAGGCCCCAATATATCCATTCCCCACATAGCAAAGGGGATGGGCGAGTTGATGGAGGTCAGCATCTCGGGGGATTGTCTTACGACTGGTGCATGCTTCTGACAGCGGTCACACTTCTTCACATATTCTTTGGCATCAGCCATCATTTCTGGCCAGTAGAATCCTAAACGGGTTATCTTATGAGCTAAGGCCCTGCCCCCCAAGTGTTGCCCACATATGCCTCCATGTACTTCTTCAAGAGCCAAGCGAGCCTTATCGGGCCTGAGACATCGTAAGTAGGGAACCACGAAAGATCTTTTATACAGAAATCCATCTATCAAAGAGTATCTTAGTGCTCGAACAACCAATTTTCGTGCTTCAGTAGCATCGTTTTGTAACCAACCGGTTTGAATGTGAGCCTTAATGGGATCAATCCATGATGTCCCCAGGCCTATAGGAGCCACAACTTAACATCAATGCTCCGTGTTTTCAAAATGCGATAGTATACACTTCCAGAACTTTCTTCCATCTCAGATGAAGCAAAATTTGACAATGCATCTGCCTTAGCATTTTCCTCCCTTGGAATGTGCTCAACATGGAATTCATCAAATTGGATCATCACGGCCCTTACTAGGCGGACATACTTAGCCATCGTATCATCCCTTGCCTCAAACTCTCCCTTCACCTGGGATATGACCAACTTCGAGTCTCCACAGACTTTTAAGTTCTTGACTCTAAGTGTCCCTGCTAAGCCAAGACCAGCTATCAGAGCTTCATATTCTGCCTCATTGTTTGTGGTTGGGAAGTCTAACTTCATAGCATACTCAATTAAGAACCCATCAGGGCTTTGTAAAACCAAACCTGCTCCACTTGAATTCGTTTTTGATGCTCCATCAAAATAGAGAATCCATTATTCTTTTTCCTTATTAACCTTCTCTTTATCCCCTTTATCTTCCTTATCTTGAGGTATGTTATCTTCCTGCCCCCCGACTTCTTGGTTGGGTATGGTACATTCCACCATGAAGTCAGCTAATGCCTGGCCTTTTATTGCCGTCCATGGCTTATACTTGATGTCGAACTCTTCCAGCTCTATTGCCCATTTGATCAACCTCCTACTAGCCTTAGGACTATGAATGACATTTCTCAGGGGCTGATTTGTTAGTACCTCAATTTGATGAGCCTGAAAGTAAGGACGTAATTTTCTTGAAGCCATTACCAAGGCTAGAGCAAATTTCTCAATAGTTGAATAATTCAACTCAGCACCATGCATAATTTTGCTGACATAGTATACGGGTTTCTGGATTTTCAGTTCCTCCTTAACCAATACAGCGCTCAAGGCACTCTCTGAAACAGCTAAGTACAAGAATAAAACTTCATTCAAAGCTGGCTTGGCCAACAACGGGGCCTGGGCCATATATTTCTTTAACTCCTCGAAAGCCTTCTGGTTTTCCTCACTCCATACAAAGTCCTTAATGTTTTTTAGTGACTTGAAGAATGATAAGCACTTGTCTCCTGACTTGGAGATGAATCGTCCCAGCGCAGCAACCCTTCCTGTGAGCTTCTGAACATCCTTGACAGTTTTTGGTGGTTCCATGTCCAGGATTGCCTTTATTTTATCATGGTTGGCCTCGATCCCTCTCTTGGAGACCATCAATCCCAAAAATTTTCCAGATCCTACTCCGAAAGCACACTTTATAGGATTTAACATCATCTTGTGGTACCTCAGGACCTCAAAAGCTTCCCTCAAATGGGTTATATGATCAGTCTTTACTAGACTCTTCACTAACATGTCATCAACAGAGACTTCCATCGTCTTGCCAATAAGATCTTTAAAATTTTTATTTACCAACCTTTGATAGGTGGCTCCTGCATTCTTCAAACCAAATGCCATAACAAGATAACAATAAACACCAAAGTCAGTGATGAATGATACCTTTGAAATGTCATCCTTGGGCATCTTAATCTGATTGTATCCACTAAATCCATCCATGAAGCTCAGCATCTCGTGCCCAGTAGTGGCATCTATCAAAGTATCGATCCTTGGTAACGGGAAACAGTCCTTAGGACAGACATCATTGAGATCAGTGAAGTCCACACACATCCTCCATTTTCCATTGGCCTTCTTCACCATTACAGGGTTTGCTAACCATTTTGGAAATTGAATCTCCTCAATAAAACCAGCTTCTAAGAGCTTCTCCACTTCCTGTTTTATAGCTTTTTGCCTTTCTGGAGCAAAACTTCTTTTCTTTTATTTCACTGTCTTCCGATTTAGGTCCATATTCAGCTTGTGAGTAATCAGTTTCGGGTCTATGCCTGGCATATCAGCTGCTGGCCATGCAAAAATGTCACTATTTTCTTGCAAAAATTTCACCAACTTCCCTCTAAAGGGCTCCTCGAGCGTTGCTCCAATAAAAGTTACCTTCTCAGGATCTTCGGGGGCTAAAGGAATTGAAACCAAGTCTTCTGCTGGCTTTCCTCTTTTCTCATCATTCTCTCGGATATCAAGATCTTCAATAGGAAGAACCTGCCCCCCAACTCCATCTGCCCTCAAAGAGGCCACATAACAGCTTCTAGCCATTTTTTGGTCTCCTCTCTCTTCTCCGATCCCATCCCGGGTTGGAAACTTCATAACTAAATGGTAGGAAGAAGGGACTGCCTTGAAGGCGTGTATCCCTGTTCTTCCCATGATAGTGTTGTAAGTCGAACTAGCCTTCACCACCACAAAGTCCAACATCTGAGTTGCTTGCCTTGGTTCCTGCCATATGGTTGTTGGCAACTTGATTATCCCCTCTACGGGGCACTCCACTCCCGCAAACCCATATATTAGCATGTCGGTTGGGGTCAATTGAGAGTCATTATATCCCATCCTCAAAAAGGTGTCATGGAGCAAGATATCCACTGAAGCACCATTATCCACAAGGACCCTTCTCACTGGGTTGTTCTCTATTATCGGGGTTATAACCAACGGGTCGTCATAGGGAAATTTCACACCCTCTAGATCAGAATCATCAAAAGACATTGTTACTCCTGTCCTGGCCCTCTTCGGGGCTTCCCCAACAATATGCATAACTTCTCGGGCATACACTTTCCTGGAGTTCTTGGATAACCCAGCAGCGGTTGGTCCTCCAAAGATTGTGTTTATCACATGCCCTTGGGGTCGTGGTCCTCTGAAGATTGTATTTATCACCGGTCCCCTAGGCTGGGGATTCCGCCCCTGATCGTCTTGGTCCCTTCTATGATCTTCAAAGTTCTTTCTTCCATTGTTATTCCTATCCCCTCAATCTCCAGTGTATTTATTCAATCTTCCTTTTCGAATGAGGAACTCAATTTCATCTTTCAGTTGTCTACACTCATCGGTGTCATGACCGACATCTTTGTGAAATCTACAATACTTGCTCTTATCTAGCTTGGCAGGATCAGCCTTCAAGGGCTTAGGCCAACGAATATCTCGATCTTTCTCGATTTCCATCAAGATCTGGCTTCCAGGAGCATTCACCTTAGCGTATTCAGTGAAATTTTGCCCAGGTCCTCCCTTCTCGGGGGTTGAATCAGGGTTTGGCTCGATTCTAGGATACTTGTCCTTAGCGATATATTCTAGGTCAGTTTTCCACTTCTTGCCTCCACTGGGCTCATTACTCACTACGGTCTTCCTCATGCTCTCTTCCACCTTGATGTACTTTCCAGCTCTATCTTGGAGCTGCTACATGCTTTCAGGGGGGCGTTTCACCGAAGACATCTTGAAGAATTCATCCCTAGTTCCCTGCTGTAGTGCTATCATGGCTACCTTGTCATCAAGGTCCGGGACTTTCAAAGCCTCCTTTGTGAAACGATTCAGGTATTCTTTCAAGGATTCCTTTGCTCCCTGTACAATGCTCATGAGGGATGCTGAACTTTTCTCATGCACTCTCCCACTAATAAACTATTTAATGAAAGCCTGACTTAATTCTCTGAATGACCCAATAGAGTTTGGGGGCAAACGACTATACAACCTTTGAGCCATACCCGACAGGGTTTGAGGAAAGGCCTGACACTTAATAGCATCATTCACGGGCTGCAACAGCAGTGCATTAGAGAATGTCCTAACATGATTAGAGGGATCTCCCGTACCATCATAAGCTTTGATAGTTGGCATCTTGAACTTCCTTGAGATATGGGCATTCATTATTTCTTTAGTGAAGGGCGGAGTAGGATCATCAGGATCTCCAAGAGGAAGAAGATTACTTGGATCAGCCCTTGGGATAACAGCCCTTCTCTATACTGGACCATCCAGGTCTATGACAGGAGGAGGATTTCTCCCCCTAGGAGGTAATGGAGGTCTGGTGGACTGGTGCGCCTCCAAGCCGCGCCTCAGCTTTTGAATCTCAGCCTCGTGAGCCTTGATCCTTTCATGCACTTCTTGGGGATTCATCCCTTGGGTTCTCTTAGGACGTAGGCTACCATCAGCCATCGGCTCTTTGCCAGCACGTCTCCTTCTTGGGGCTACTTCATCATCCAAAGATTCAGAGTCTCTCTCAGTGTAAGGACCAGAAAATTCCTGATCCTCAGGGATAGGAGCCAAACCTCATATGTTGGGGGAGATCGCCCCCATGCTTCACTCCATCCAGCATGTCCACTTCCTCCAACCTCGGGGTAAAGGGGCATCCCATTAGGGGGTTAGTAGTCACAATAGTTGAATATTCGTACCCGATGGGTCGAGAATTCACAGGTGCATGTAGTTGTTGAACTTGGGGATTCGTACCTTGAGTAGCCGAGGGAATCGTCCCTTATGGCTGAGGTTCAGTTGCCCCTATCTGGGCTTCTCCTTGCGTGGTTGCATAGGTTGAATGAGGAGGTACCTCCACAGTTGACGGAATCACTTGGGTTGTCCCCGTTGGTGTTCCGAGCAAACTTTGTTCTATGAAATAGACTTGTTGACTATTGGATAGCCTGTTCTACTTAACTACTGCAACGATAATGTTGGGAGTATTACCAGTATGGGAGCCTTGATGTGAAGCTACGAATAAGATAATATGCAACGACAATTGAAGTTTTCGTCGATTAAGGAAGGCAAATGGACGCGATAAAGGAGAAAAAGGTAAATTGAAGTGAACGGACTTTTACGTGATTGTTTCTTTAATTTGGTACCTTGTTTTAGGTCGGAAGGACAATAACCAACTCATATAGTAAGGACAACCAGATTTGTGATTTTCAAAATTTTTAACAAGTTTTCGAAAAAGATTTTCTTTTATGAATTTCTAGAAACCTTTTTGAATAAAATAAGTTTTAAACCTTGGTTGTCAAGTTACTACTTGAGTTTCTTGTTTGTTAAAAACCTGGATTTCCTGGAAGGATACTTACTTCAGATTTAATATTGCTAATTTCGAGAACGAAGTAACCTATGATTATGAAGAAGTTGATTATTCCTAACAGTAAAGTGCAAGTATTGTTTGATAAAAATTACAACAGAATCAGCGTACGGAGTAACTATACATTCAATTACTAGGACTATCAAAGTTCGAAGAATTCATTGATTTAACAGAAGCCATTGCGTGATCGCAGAAGATTGGGAAGATTTCCAGACTTCTCTAAAAGCAGAATATTATTAACAAAAGGATCATTATGTCGAATGGTACGTGGTTATTCTAAATTAAAAGAGGAATCTCGAAGTTACCTAGTAGAAACGCCATTGTGATCGAATTGTTAAGGTATTATACGTGTAAGTGTGATGTTAAAGACGCAAAACTTAGCAAGTAAGAATTCATTATAATGCTTGGTTTGCGAAGATATTTCAGCGAACTTTCTAAAGTTGTTATATGACGCCATTGGGATATGATCGAACGAACTCAAAAGATGAATACAAATGAAATATGAATGGTGACCAATGATATCGTTCTTGCCTTCTATATTATAGCATATATTCCTATTCAATTCCTAAAAATGTATGAACTTCTTTAATTAAATAAACTATTTGCTATGATATCGAAAAGGAGGATATTGCATTCCTTTCAAATTTAATTGTTTCCTCAATTTTTGCTTTCTGATTGGGACAAATAGTGTAATGGTGAGACACTTTGTCGGAATGACGAAGAGTCGGGTGGGACGCCACCTAAACATGTGCTGTATGCCAAATGGTATGAAAGACTGGCCATCTTAAATACCAATGTGGTTGTCTCATTCATATTCAAATCCTTGTTTCTTCTTTCTTTTCAACTCTGAATTTTGTTGAATTGTGAATCCTTCCAGTTGCTTCGTTATACAGTCATTCTTTGTAAGAGTTTTTCAAACAGAAATCAATGAATTATGGACCAAGCGGGTAAAGTTCCATCTACTTCTCACGCATGGGAAGCAAATAAGGGCATATGGCGAGAATTGTAAATCACTAACCCAGTCAGGGATGCACTAAGGACCAAAGGAATCTACTCCAATAAGGAATACATCTTCGAGAATGAGAATATGCGATTTTCCTGTGAAATATGTTGTTCAAATTACGGGCGTGATAACATGGATGATTATGGTAAATACCTCATGCGTTAAAGTATCAAAAGATGTGAGAGAAACTTAAATGTTTATCTCTCAAGGTTTTGTTGATGAGATGAGTTACTCTGTTGAATTGATAAGATTATGATTAAAGGACTAGCAAGTCAAGAACGTGTAATTGTTACATAAGTGAATACCAATGATGGAATTGAGATTTCTGGTAATAAGTTGTGAAGAATTTATATCATTTGAGACAAGAGGACTTGACATTATTCTAAGGAATGGATTGACTATGGGAGCATGATGCCCAGACAAACCGTCGTGATGAAAAGATAGCTCTGAAAACGTCAAATGAGAATATGATGAGGCATAAAGGAAAAAGGAAGGTAAAGAATTGGTTAACGATGATTACGATGATCAAGATGTGAGTATTACGGTAATTATGAGATAAATAAAAGTTAGAGGCAAATAAAAATTGAAGATTTTATAGCAATTAAAGAGTTTGAAGATATGTTTCCAAATAAGTTATCAACATTTCCTCCAGATAGAGAAATGAAGCTCGCGATTGACATAGCACCTGAGACGGAGCCAGTGACCAAGGCCTTATATAAAATGGCACCAGTTATAAGGAGAAAATTGCAAAGCAAATGTAAGAGACGTTAAAAGAAGGAGCGATTAGACCTAGTGTACCCCATAAGGTGCACCGGTATTCATTACTAATAAGAAAGATGGAAGTATGAGGTTATGCGTCGACTAGCGACGGTTTAACAAGTTTACTATCAAGAGCAAGTATCTGTTACCTTGACCCGATGATTTGTTTGATCAGACGAAGGAAGCAAAGTACTTTTGTAAGATCAATTTAAAATTTGGTATTTCACCAATTGAAGATTAAACCTATGGATATATCAAAGATAATTTTCAGAACTAAGTATTGTGTTATAAAATTTTTGTACTGCCATTTGGATCAACCAATATACCAGTAATATTTGAACTTGATGGACAGAAACTTCAAGGAATATCTGGACAAGCTGTAGTGTAACACTTAAAGTCAACGGAGAATCATGCAAAGCATATAAGGATAACTGGGAAGTTGGAGAAGAAAGAAGTTGTATGAAATATAGTTCTTAGCATAAATAGTCAATGTGGAGAAGATCAAAAGAGATTCAGCAGAAATTAAAGTTACTATGAATGAAAAGAGAACAGAAACACCAACAAAAATAAAAAGTTTTATCATGGGCCGGGTACTATCAGAAATTTGTGCAAGATTTCTTGAAAGTTGCAACATCTTGGGCGAAGCTAACCAGGAAAAGCAAGAAGTTTATATGAAATGGAGAAGGATGAAGAAAGTTTTACGAAGATAAATGAAAGAATGGTTACAACACCTGCTTTATCATTTTGAAAGTATTAAGGAGATTTGGTAGTGTATAGTGATGCTTCTCATAAGGAAGTAGGAAGTATGTTGATGCAGCACCATAAAGTTATTGTATATGCACCCAGACAACCGAAACCTTATGAGCAGAAGTATCCTACTCATAATTGGGACTAAAAGTAATAATATTCATTTTGAAAGATTGGGAAACATGATATGTATGGAGAAAGGTGTAAGATTTATACAGACCATAAGAATTTGAAGTATGTATTCACGAGGAAAAGCAAATGTGGAGGCAAGCGATGAGCAAAAAGGAGTAAGGATGGATAGTATGACCTTTCAGTCGAAGTTGTTAAAGGAAAGATAAGAAGAGGTCAAGAGTAGATAATGGATCACGATGTTAGCAGTTAGTAAGAGGAAATTTATGCACCCAGGAGAATGACCATAATATCCTCAGACTATTGTTTAGAACTTGAATGCTACGAGTGGCAGAATGAAGGAATTAAGAAATGTGGAAGGAGTACTTGGATAAGAAAATTGTATTTATTAATAACATCCTCAGCTATTCAAGGAATAAGAAAGTCTGTGTGGAATGCCCAAGGAATTTTTCTCCCAAGATCAGAAGGAAAACAACTATACGTTGAGTCTTCAAGAATGAAATTTTGACTAAGGTTAACAAAAGATTCTGAATTAATCCATTAACAACTACCTAAACAAGCCAAGTGGTAACAGATGCCTTGTACAGAAAGAAGAGATTGGATGTAATTAAGATCACTGAGGAGTTAATAAACGAATTGGAAAGAGTGGAATATGAAGTTCAAATACCTAAAGGTGATAATGAATAAATATATGAGATTACTTTTCAGCCTTAACTGATAGAAATGAATAGGGGATGTTTAAATGTTTGGAAACCAAGTTGAAAATGCGCACCGCCTACCAACCTTAAGCGAAGAGTCAAAGTGAGGAAGCGATTCAGGAAAAACAAGATATGTGGAGAGGTTGAGTTTTAAGGAAAACTGGGATGATCATTTATCATCAATGTCAGCTTTAGAATGCTACTTTACCAAGCCTTATGTGGATGCAAGTGTAGGTCCCCACTTTATTTAGATAAAATGGGAGAAAGGAAGTTGTCAAATTCTACGTTAATTCAGCACACCAAGGGCTTAGTGTTATTGATTGAAGCAGTTTGGGATAGACAAAGAAAGAAGCGGAATTATATCTAGGGAGAGTATGATTATAGAAATAGGACCAGTAGTGTTAGTAAAAGTGTCGTCCTGAAAGAAATTGGATAAGTTTGAGTAAACGAGACAAGTTAAGTCCTAAATTAGTAAACCATTCGAGATATTGATAAATATAGATAAAGTTGTTCTTGAGTTGATGTTACCGTTTCATCAGTATGTGCAGATAATGTATTCTGCATGTCAATATTAAGGTGATAAGTATCTGATTCGAATCAAGTGATTGATTAGGAGCCAATGGGCTCTTGTCCAAGTTTGTTCTGCATATAGTGATTAATCCAAATTCTTAATCGTTAAAGACGAGTCCTTGGAAATGAGGGTATATCTATAGTAAGTACGTTTGAAATCCTCGAGTAGAAAAGTCTACTTGGTAATTAGAGTCAGATATGCTTGACAAATATCCTCACTTGTTTAGTTAGACCAGATTCTGAGGACAGAATCTTTTTAAGGGGGGAAGGATATAACGACTCGTGTATTTTTAAATTATTTGAATATGTAACTATGGAAGTTATTAAATAAATAAAATATGGGTATTGGTTTTGACCGCTATGTGTTGTTTGGTTAGTAGCTATGTGTGATTTATGGTATATCGGGTTGTCCGCGTGATTAATTATGGAGTTGTGTTGAATTGTTTTCACTTTTAAAAGTGGATTTAGTGCAAATTTATTTGCATAAATATTTGGAATGTCTCTAAAATTGTTTTTATGATTTTATAATTACAATAATTATTTTTAGGATTTTATAAAATTGAGGAATCAATATTTTATTAATTATTTATCTTTAAATGTTTTTCTGATTGCTTTTATTTGTAAATTCCATATTTAATTCTAGAATTTTTCAAAAATTATGAAACTCATATTTATTCAAGTCTGGAATATTCTGAGAATTTTAAAATTATTTTAGTAATTTTGGGGATTAATTTTACCTGCGCGTTGATTCGTTTAATTGATAAAAGCGGGTATAAATTGCATTTCAGAATTGGTTTAAAAATTTGGAAATTTATGTTTTTATTAACTCCGGGATATTTATAACATTTTGATACTATTTTCGTGATTTTCTGAAATTGTTTTAAGTGCAGCTCGGTTCTTTAATTGTAAATTGCGTGTATGAGTTATGTTTTAAAAATAATACAAAAATTATGAAAAAATTATTTTTAATATCTTTGAATTATTTGTAATATTTAAAAACTAAATTGATAATTTTAGGGTTAAATTTTACTTGCAAATTTGTTCGTTATTTTGCAAAACAAGAACAAAACTGGGAATTTACAGTAGAATTGGGGCACGTGTCAGGATTTCAGCCATTCAATAGAAACGTGGCTAAATAATATTACTTGTTGTGTTACTGCTGTGGATTAAAAACAAAATAAAGTGATGAAGACAATACCCTCTCCTGTAACCCCTTTCCTTCTCGATTTTCCGGTGGAATTGAACTCTTGAGAGTTCAATCTCTATCCCTCCTTCTTCCTAAATTTCCTTTTAATTGCTCCTGGCTGTGTCCCTGTTGTGCTGCTGCGATTTCCGTTCTCGGTAATTGTTGTGTTACCATTTTGTTTTCTCTCTTTTGCCGTCTGCCTCCGGTTTTTTTCCGGAGAGGTGGTCTGGCGATGGGGTGCGTGTGTTCTGCGTGTGTAGGCCGCTGTTTGTAGCATTTGTTGTATATTGTTGTCGCCCTGTCATTTTTCCCTGTTAGCCACCGCCCCTCGCTGCTTTCCGACGAGGTGGTGGCGCGTGGTGTATTATTCTGTGCGTGTGATATTGCCTTTTTGTTGCTCTTGCTACTGTCGTGTTGTGTTAATTGATTAATCTGATTGATTCGAATTATTTTTGAAATACTGGAATAAAGTTTTAATGATTATTCGAATAATTATTTTAATTATTCGAGATTTTATCGGTGAAATCTGTCTTGGCAACCCGAATCAATCGGGTACCCGCGGATTTCGCCGCCGTCTGCGATGAACATCTGTGAGCTGACGGTGGACTGTGATGTTTATTCTGAGTCCTAATTTTAAAATATAATTTAGTTCATAAAATTATTTTTAGAACAAAAACTATTTATCGGGCATATAAAGACTGTATCGAGATTTTGGTTGCGTAATTGATTGCGGTTGTTATCGAGTGGTTTGGATTATAAATAATGATTGATAGATTAATTGTTTGGATTAATTGATTGTTGTGATTGATGTCGATATTGTATTCGACGGGTAGTCCGATAAACAAAAGAGACGTTGTCCGATTTCTGGGAAATCGAACTATGGAAATACGAGAGCGTATCCAAGGATTATCGGGACTTCGAGCGAGGATAAGTAAATACATATATGTATGTTTTATACAAAACCTGATTGTGTGTTGCGTTGAATGTTCGGTCCAAAACTCAGTAACCCTAATCTTGTAAAATGACAAGTATACGTATTTTCTGAAAACGAGCACCGAACCGATTTTCAAGAACGTGAACCCTAAGTGATACATGTACTATTATATGAAATATGTTACGAGTCGGGTTTTGTTAACGTTCGGGTAAATTGTTAGCGAGGATATGTCAAGCATAATCGAATGTCTAATGTAAGGTATTTCGACCCTGTAGGTTATAGTCGGGAACACTGAAAGTGGACGATGGACTAAAGATAACCTAGCAATCAGTCGACGAGCTCAGTAGAGTTTCTACAGAAAGACCTAAGTGTCGAAGTCGAATCCAAGGGGATCTAGTGATTGGACGTTAGAGCCTGAGCAGCAGAATCGACTCAGAGTTGATCATTAATAGTTGTAACGCCTTGTAAGGCAAGTATTTATGAACTTTTCTTCAAAATATATTACCAATGTTTTCAAACTATTTCATAACATGTCGCTATTATTCAAAATAACTCTTATTTTATATTGCAAATGCTTTAAACTATTAAACCTTGAACCCTGATTTTCTTAATCTAGCCGCAAGCCTTATTCTTTATAAACCATCCTTTGTTGATCCTCAGATATGAAATCACACAAATATGATACTACTCCCCAAATGTATAACTACCAAACACCAAACATTGAAACAAAATTGTTTGAAAACAACAGAAACTTTTATACTCTAACCGTTCTTTAAAACATCAAAGAATTATACTTTGAAAAATCACTATTTGTCTAATACCTGATTCTTTTACAGATTGAAAGATGTTTCTTTTACATATCCTAATATACCCTTGTGATATCCATGAGTTTCCTTACGTTTTATTCAAATGTTTAATCATCATTGATTATGATCTTGTGTTATCGAATTATATTGTTTATCATATTGAACTGCTTTAGGATTGGTTAGTTTTTATATATGTGGACCAGATTCATGGTCAGACCATACCAATGGTCGAGTTAGGCCAATGTGTGTCTTGGATGCAGTAATTAGAGAAATGTTGTGTGCTTTGCTCGGGGTTAGTGCGTGACTGATCAGCAGCCTAACCTTGGTTTTAAAACTTAAAATAAATATCCAATTTTAATGATTGTTTAACAAGGAACTTGATTTCTCTGAATCATCCCGTTTGATCATTGAATAACCTCAATTATTGTCATGGTGACTTGCTGAGCTAGTTAACTCACTCTTGCAAATCTTTTTATGTAATCTACAGTTAAGAAGGATACGGTTGATAGCGAGGTTTCACAGTTCAATGAATGAGCTAGGACCCCAGATTAAGTTGGATCGAGCTAGGAGGAGCTTATTGCGGTACTGAGATAGTAAGATTGTAAAAATAATTTCATTATCAGTTGTAAATTAAATTAGTTGGGATTTGATGCGTTGTAATAAAAGTTAAGGTTGTGGCTTGTTTTCATACTTTAACCTGTTGCGATCCATGGTTACATAGAGCAGGGTCATTACAATTTAATATTTCATATACGGGTTGATATATTGTGTTTGTGTTGTGGACCTCAAACTTCTGACCCAGGTTTGGAGGGCGCCACACTTAATTAGATTAAGGATGTATGTATTAGATACGACACCCATGTCATGCTTGCTAAACAAGATAAAATCTGTAACGATTCAAGATTTAAAATGAACAAACGATTATGAGATTCTCGTGTTTATGAAACACGGAATAAAATACAAATTTTCTTTGTTTCTAACATGGGGCGACTTTGTCAAAAGCGAGTTCATTGAACTTGTAAGGTTGTGGGTTTTAAGCGAGACCGTTGTGACTCCCTTACTACATGGAAATCAAACCATTGACGAATATTGATTTGAAGTATTTTATTCAAAGAAAAATTGGGAATCTCTTTATGATGGGATCATGATCGTTTTAAAATTAACAAAACCCTAAAGTTAATATTAAGTTGATCAGATGCCTTCCAATGAGTCCAATGCGTTAACCCCTAGATTGACCAGGAGTGGGTTCGCCAAAGCGAAGTAATCTTATCTATCATGGGAGATGTGTTGAAGTATATTGATATTTTTTAACTATTGGGTTTGACCTAACTAAGTTACCACAATAGGATTGTGAACTTAGAGGCATAGAGTTTGGCGAGATTTATTAGATAAATATGAAAAAATGTTGTTCCACCAAGCTATCCAAAAGTTATATAGTTGATATAATTGACAAATGTTGTCTACCTAAATAATCATGTTTTAGGAGAAAAGCCAAAGCTGACCTAACGCATGGTGAAATATGGATTTTGGCTCACTAGAAAGGATATAGAAGATATTCTTTCCGAATTAATAGTTAGGGCTATTGATTTGATAAAAATAGTGGGAGATATATATTGTGTATATATATATATATGAATAATCACTTGAACATAATTTAATGATCATCTATAGACTAAGTCATTTTATGCACTTTAATATTGTAGATATCAAATGATAAATAACATAAATAACTTCTATATGTAATAGTCCTTGAGAAGGACAAGCTGACATGAAATAATTTCCTCGATTGACATGGGAACTTGAGGATTGTCCTCGGGTTCAAGGATGTCACTCAAACCCCTCCTTTATTTCTTCTAGCTGAAAATGAAACATGTGCAGAACAAAATGCTTACCAGAAGTAATTAATTATGTAACTGATGTTTCATGTATCATGCTTGTAATTATGAGTGCTGGGCTTTAGAAGCAACAAGAGCATAATGATGCTTATGATATGATTGAGCACCTTCAAAGGATGTTTGAAGGATAGGCTCATCAGAAAGATTTGACAATAATAAGGCACCATATTTTTGCATTAATGGGAGAATGATATCCGGTTGGACCACATGTTCTAAAGATGATAGGTATATGTACCTTGATATTTTGGGTTTCAAGAATAGTCTAGAGACTCGGCTTGATTTGATCAAACAATCTTTGAACAACTTATATTCTTAGTTTGTTAAGAACAAAAGGAATGAGATAAACAGAACATCCACTGAGTTGTTAAGCATGTTTAGAACTGCTGAAAATAACACGGTAAAGGCATGAATTACGTCCATATTGATGATGTACACATGGAATGCAAATGGGAAAGGAAAGTGGACATGCAAGGTGAAGATTTGATCTTATTTTGTGCCAAACCAAAGTCCAATCCCGAAGGGCTTTTGAAGCCTAATAGTGGTGTTGCTAAACGGGATGATTGTCATTTCTGTGGAAATAACTGGATGAATAGAAGTTAAATTGTCGAGCTTATTTGGAAGATCTAAAGAAGAAGACTAGCAATGGTCAAGCTTCAGGTATAGGGTTAGAATTGGAGCAAAAGTTGTTCCTCTAGTTGAAGGAACTCGATACCTAATTTTTCCCATAAGGAGAGATTGAGAACTTGATAAATTATTATTACGTTCCTGCCTTTAGCGGATACATTAAGTCAATTTCTTGTCAGGACAAGAAAGATTTACATTTTAATTAAATAAACAATAGTTGTTTATTCTATTTCAATGATAAGACTTATAATGTTGCACAATTAGTTAACAATTTATATGTTCTAAGTTGACTCAAATCAAACATTACCTCTAGCATTTTCGTTAAGCCATATTAATGAGAAACGCATTTCTGAGTTACATATAGATGAATACTTGGATAAGTTTAATTTTGAATCATACGAAAGATGTGAACTTTGTCTTATTGGCAAGATGACTAAAGCTTCTTGTACCTGATCAGGTGAAAGGGCCACTGAACGATTATGACTTATACATAATGATATATGTTGTCGAATGCGTATAATGGCAAGGGGGCTTATACTACTTCATAACATATACTGATGATTTCAGTAGATATGGATATGTGGTTCTCATGAAGAACAAATCCGATTCTTTTGAAATGTTCAAAGAATATAAGGCCGAAGTAGAAAAGAAAATAAGGGAAAAGTATAAAAGTTTTACAATGAGATCTTGGAGGAGAATACTTAAACCTCAATTTCAAGAGTTTCTTGAAGAAGTGTGATAGTGTATCATAACTTACTCCTTCTGGAACACCTCAATGGAATAGAGATTCTGAGAGGAGAAATCGTACCTTGTTGGATATAGTGCCATCGATGATGAGTCAAGTGGATCTTCCATTTAGTTTCTAGGGGTATGCTCTAGAAACGGTTGCATATACACTTAACCAAATTCCGACTAAAGCGGTTCAAAAGACTCCATATGAGATATGGACTGATAAACGTCATAGCATGTCATTTATGAAAATTTGGGGACGTGAAGCGTTTGTAAAACTTTTAGCCTCTGACAAGCTTGGACCAAAATTAGATAGATGTTATTTCATGGGATACCCAAGTGAGACTAGGGTATAGTTTTTATAATCCTTCCGAGAACAAAGTGTTTGTTGCTCGGGCCACTGTATTTCTTGAGGGAGAACTACTTTCTAAGAAAATTAGTGGGAGGATAATACATCTCGATGAAGATCGAGAACCACATGATAACATTGAACTAGAGTTGGAATAAGATCACGATGTGCATCAAAATGTTGAAAGTAATCATGTCAAAGAAACACAAGTTATTCGTAGATCTAGTAGGATTCACCATGAGCCCGGGAGAAATTATGAATTTCTTTTGACTCAAGATGGTGATGTGATGCTTACGAATAATGATAAGCTTATCACCTACCAAGATGCTATGAACAGTTTAGACTCCAAGAGATGGCTAGAGGCCATGAAATCCAAGATGGAATCCATGTATCAAAATAAAGTATTGACTTTAGTTGATCCACTCGAAGGGGTAAAACCTATAGGGTGCAAACTGACATGGATGGTAAAGTATAGACCTATAAGACGCGACTAGTGGCAAAAAGTTTCAAATAAATTCATGGTATAGACTATGATGAGACTTTTTCACCGGTTACTATGGCCAAGACCATCAGGATTTTGTTAGCAATAGTTGCTTACTTTGACTATGAGATTTGGTAAATGGATGTCAAAACTGCTTTCTTATATGGGAGCCTTGAAGATGATGTATATATGATACAAACCTGAGGGTTTTGTCGATCCAAAGTTTTCTAAGATAGTTTATAAGTTGCTTCTATCTTTTTATAGATTGAAGCAGGCCTCAAAGAGAATGAATATTCATTTTGATGAAACGGTCAAAGAGTTTGGCTTTATTCAAAATAAAGATGAACCATGTGTTTGCAAGAAGGTTAGTGGGAGCCATATGACATTCCTAGTATTATATGTAGATGACATATAACAAATAAGGAATGTCATAACTTCTCTACAGGCTGTTAAGACTTGGTTGAGAAATAGTTTCTCGGTGAAAGACTTAGGCGATGCTACCTATATATTAGGGATCAAGATCTATAGAGATAGATTGAAAAGATTAATTGACCTAGTCGGAGTACATACATTGATAAAGTATTACATCATATTATGATGCAAGAGACAAAGAAAGGATATATTTCGATGTCTCATGGGATAGTGATCTCAAGAGATAATTGCCCCCTAAATCATTAGATGATAAGGGCAGTTTGAGAAAGTTCCAGATGCGTCAGCAATTGGATCTATAATGTGTACAATGATATGTATTTATCCTGATGTTTCGTATGCTTTGAGCATGACGATCAGATACCAGTCTAATCCAGGTGAGGGTCACTTGATAGTTTTCAAGAATATTCTTAAGTACTAAAAGAGGACTAAAGATTTATTTTTCGTGTATGGAGAAGATAGGGAACTGGTTGTAAATGGTTACACTGATACTAGTTTCTGAATCTAATTTTTGGACAGACAAGGATGATTACGAGTTTATGTATGTTTTGTGTTTTGTCTAAATATGATTGATGTTAGCTTGAATAGTTCACAGCAAGAACATTGATGATTCTATGGAAGCCGAATATATTATTATTTTTTGAAACAACCATGGAGACTGTTTAGGCATGTCCGTAGGCAATATCGCCTTATTAATAAGATTAATGATTAAGGAGATATAAATGTAAAGTACATAGTAATGATAGTGTTGCAGACCTACTGACTAAGGCTTTATCACAGCAGAAGTACGATGGTCATACTAGTTCCATGAGTATTAGATACATGGGTGATTGGCTCTAATACAAGTGGGAGATTGTTAGTGTTTGTGCACTAGAGACAACACTATGATGTTTTAGTTTAAGACATTAGGATTATTAATGTTTATGTTCTATCGATTATTCTCTTTATAATTTATTAATTCTTAATTTACTGCGATATAAATTTTAGATTAATAAATGTCCTTGGAATATGATATGCAATTCTATATCTCTAAGTACATGACTTAGAAATGAGATTACGAGAATAGTATCAATATTCCTAAAGGCCCCTAATCGAGTATTATTATTAAGGGACAATAACTGTGACGGCCTCCAAACCCGGGGTCTAGATTTGGGGGTCACTAGCCAATAAACAAAACTAAAATAGGAACAACGGAATAATATAATAGATATGACCCCTTGCATGCAACTGGATCGATCACAGGTTATAGTATGAAATAGGCACTAAAATAAACCAAGTGTTATTACAAACCATAAGTCTAATTAGTTTTACCACTTATTCAAATTTTATTACAAGCCTCTAGACTATTCAAGCGTCCTAAACTGACTACCTGGAAAACACACCAAACTATCTACAGGTACTCGACTTCTGATCACACCTGAAACTCAAGCCTGCTCTGGCTTAGCTGAAAAATTAGAAAGATAAACAAGTATGAGCGAAATAAATGCTCAGCAAGCAATATAAAGTGTGCTTGAAATGATAAACCATATTTTGATAATAACTGAACAACAGGATAAAACCAGTGATATTTGATCAATAATAAAAGCTTCACAAGCTATCAGCAATAAATGATAATTTTTAGATTAGAATCTAACTCCGACTGACGTACTATCACATGCCGATCTGCCCGTGTGATAGCACTGGATCAAAATTCATAGAAACATGTCCCAAAACATTCATCCAATAAAAAGGATGAATATATCTGCCTATGGCACAAATGGTGTCATAATATTTCATATAACACTTAGAAATAGCCCTCCGCTGGACCATCCATCCCGGTCACTTACACATTCATCCAATCCATAAAACATTTTAATAAAAGGAGCCGAATCAAACGACATCCTTAAAAATATAAGTCCCCATTTCTCATGGTCCAGAGCTATCTCAACAACCGATGGCGAAATAACCAGAACAATTAGTTACTCGCTAATCTCAATTCAAAGTTTCACTGTATAGAGTAATTTGTAGCAAAATGTAACACGTTTAACTATTCTGAACTTAGAATAGTATAGAAATTAAAAGAATGGCATTCAGAGTCAATATCACTTGAATGTAAGTGAAGATATAAATACTTGCATAATAGGATTCATAGTAAACCTCACTTGAACAATAAGTGAAGGTAAGGATACTTGTCTGGTATGCTTGATAACCTCTTACTAAAATACTGGATTATAGCTGATGGCTACTATCTCCGTCTAACACTTGACCGCACTCCTTGCTACTCGATTCTATAAATAAAATGACTATCTTAATTGACAGAACCAAACTCAATAGACGTAACTATACGTCTTAACATCTACCCAATCGTTTATAACTAATTATGGCATTTTAAAACTGTAAACAGATAGCATTCATATCACATAGCACGTAATCATGTTATGCATATATCATGCAATCACATATTTCATGTAACACATAAGTTAGATCGTCAAAAGATAGGTTTCAGAACGTTCAGAATTGAAATAAGGTCAATAATAGTGTTTACCGGTCAGATACCGACTTAAAAGGACTAACAAATCAAATGACATTGCAATACAAAAGAAATTAGGTCTTAAAAGTATTTTTATTGAAAGCATAATATTTTTGTGAGTTTGTACGCGTTCGTTTCGTATTAAACGGACGAACGGTTCATTTATTACGAATAAAATAAGAATTAAATAAATTCATAATAATATTAATTAATTTTTAAATACCAAAATATAGTTTTTAAAAGCTTCAAAATAATTTTCAAGGTTTTATTTGAACTAATTATAAATAATTTACATTTATTTAACTATTTATAAATAAAATTAATTGATTAAATGATTTAATCAATTAATTAAATTCATAAATAATTAAATAAAATAAATTATAAATAATTAATCAAATTGGATTTTTGAAAATAATAAAAGAAAATAATTCTAGGAATTTAAAATAGTTAACTAAATAATTTTTAGTATTTAAAATAATTATTAAATAATTTTTAGAAATAAATAAAATGATTTTCGAAAATAGGGAAAAGGATTTTGAAATGTTTTTTTTAAAATTAAAATCTGGGAAACAGAAGTGGGGATTGGGGTTAGGGTTTCAGGGATCAAACCCGGGTTTTATAAAGGACCCGTTCGGGTCACAAAGAAACTGTCGGGTCAGGCTTGAACGCCGCCCGGATTCTGGGATGAACCCAGTTTCCAGCGGGTTCGCCGGACTCCGGCGAGTCTGATTTATGGCGATACAACTCCTCCCCTCCCGTTTTCAACCTTGCTTTCGATCAAAAATTCCTCAGAAACTCACAACCAACATCGATAAGGTTAATCGATTAACCAAACCCGGATTCCGACCAAAATTGCCATGGAATCCGGCGACCTTGAATCTTTATCCGGCCAAAACATAACTCGGTTAAATCTAAACTAAAAACTGTGATTTAAATGCCAAAATAAAGGTAGTAACATCTACAATCTATTTGAATCCTTTACAGCATCAAACAATCAATCGATAACTTAAAAATGGAATATCAAAATCAAGAAAACCAAGAACACTACCATACTATTCTGGGAATTAAATAATCAATATAAACATATAAATTGATTCTATAGAACAACAATTACTCAAAAACAAAGTTCGATTTCAAGCCTCAAGAACACAAAATCGAAATTTCCCAAAAATTGTGAATAATTCGAAAATGCAGTAATACCGGGTATTTGAAATACGAATAATTTAATAAAAATAAAAACACAGATTTTGTGGGGTTTGACGTCCCGGTGGGGTCCTGGTCTGTTGATTTTTGAAGCACAGAAACGATCCCTAAATTACCAGAAAATCCTGAAAACACCTAGAATACATTGAAACGCACATAAAATGAAATAAAACGAGTACCTTGATAAAGAAGCTAATAAACACGCGTCCCGATTACAGATCGATTCATATAATTGCAGTTTAAACACATATTAATCAATCGAAATATTTTCTGGTTCGTACGGAGACACAAATATCATTTTAAAACATGTAATATCATGGCAATAAACATTTTAACTTATATAAACATATAATATTTATTCATTTAACATATAATATTCACATAATTTTCCCGGATATTACATCCTTCCCCCCTTAACAGGATTCTGTCCTCAGAATCAGCCTAGGAAAACAAATGAGGATACTTGGACTACATTTCGCTTTCCAACTCCCAAGTCGATTCTTCAACCTTGGGATTCCTCCATAAGACTCGCACTAAAGATACAGACTTATTCCTAAGTACTCTTTCTTTCTTATCTAAAATCTCCACTGGTTGCTCGACAAAGGACAAATCTGGCGGAATCTCGATTAGCTCATATTCTATCACATGATTCGAATCAGGAAAATAACGCTTCAACATTGACACATGGAACACGTTGTGGATATGCTGCATGTGAGGTGGTAATGCTAACTCGTAGGCAACCTTTCCCACACGCCTCAAAATCTCAAAAGGGCCAACATAGCGCGGACTCAACTTTCCTTTCTTCCTAAATCTGGATAAACCTTTCCAAGGTGAAACCTTCAATAGCATTGCTTCACCAACTTCAAATTTCATATCTTTTCCGGCAGGATCAGGATATTTGCGTTGATGATCTTGAGCTGCCACTAATCATCTCCGAATGAGTTTTACTTTCTCTTTCGTCTGCTGGATCAATTTTGGACCCAAAATCTTTCTCTCATCAACTTCTTACCAACATATTGGAGATCTGCATCTTCTCCCGTACAAAGCTTCATAAGGCGGCATTCCAATACTAGCATGGTAACTGTTGTTATAGGAGAATTCAACCAATGGAAAATGTTTGTCCCAACTTCCTTCAAAATCTAGAGCACATACCCTTAGCATATCTTCAATAGCCTGAATTGTCCTTTCACTTTGACCGTCTGTCTGCGGATGGTATGCGGTACTCATATTCAGCTTCGTTCCGAGATAATCTTAAAAACTTCTCCAAAATCTTGAATTAAATCGAGGATCTCTGTCAGAAACTATGGATACTGGAACTCCATGTCGAACCACAATTTCTTTTAGATAGAACCTAACCAATTTATCCAATGAGAATCTTTCGTTGATAAGAAGAAAATGCATTGACTTCGTCAATCTGTCAATAATAACCCAAATAGCATCATGGTTTGCCTTGGTCCTCGGTAATCCAACTATAAAATCCATCACAATATACTCCCACTTCCATTCTGGAATGTTCAATGCTTGTATTAGTCCATTGGGCCTTTGATGTTCCGCTTTGACTCGCTGGCAAGTGTAACACTTACTCACCCATTCCACAATTTCCTTCTTCATATTTGGCCACCAAAAGTTTTCTTTTAAGTCTCTGTACACTTTGTACTTCCTGGATGAATTGAGTATCTGGACTTGTGAGTGTATCCATATCCTGGAAGAAAATATTAAGATTCCTTTACCATCCTTTTGACTCCCTTTCTCTTCTCCTGTTAACTCTTCTTGCTCTTGGCTCATTACTTCTTCCTGACATCTTCTTATCTTCTCTAATAGTTCTGGTTGAAAAGACATTGCACACAACATATTTGTAGACATACTTGCAATACTGACCTCTATCTCAAGCTTCTCAAATTCCTTGATCAAGTCCTCGGATGAAGTGATCATGTTTAACCTTTCTTTCCTGGTCAGCGCGTCGGCCACCACATTTGCTTTACCTGGGTGATAGTTGATACTGCAGTCGTAGTCCTTAATCAATTCTAGCCATCTTCTTTTCCTCATGTTCAATTCCTTCTGGGTGAAGATATACTTCAAACTCTTGTGGTCCGTGTAGATCTCACACTTTTCTCCAAAGGATAATGCCTTCAAATCTTCAATGCAAACACTATAGCTTCCAATTCAAGATCATGCGTTAGATACTTCTCTTCGTGTGGTTTCAACTGTCTTGAAGCGTAGGCTATCACCTTGTCATGCTACATCAAAACACATCTAAATCCTTTGTAAGACGCGTCACTGTAGATCACAAAGTTTCCTTGATCATCCGGTGAGACTAGCACTGGAGAAGAAACTAATCTATTCTTTAATTCCTAGAAACTCTGCTCGCACTTCTCGTTAAATTCAAATTTCTGGTTCTTTCTGGTGAGCTTTGTCAACGGCGTAGCTATCTTTGCAAAATCTTGCACGAATCTTCTGTAGTAACCTGCTAATCCCATGAAACTTCTTACTTTTGTTGGTGTTTTTGGTCTCTCCCAGTTGATTATGGCTTCAATCTTTGCTGGATACACTTCCACTCCTTTATTGCTAATCACGTGCCCAAGAAATCGTACTTTTTAACCAAAATTCACACTTCGAAAACTTTACGTATAATTTTTTTCTGTCGCAGTATCCCCAGAACTATCCTCAAATGCTCTGCATGCTCTTCTTCTGTCATGGTATATATCAGAATGTCATCTATAAACACAATTACGAATTTATCCAAATACTTCTTGAATACTCAATTTATTAGATCCATGAAAGCTGCCGGTGCGTTAGTTAATCCGAATGCCATCACTAGAAACTCATAATGCCCATATCTGGTTCTGAATGTGGTATTCGGAATATCTTCTGGCTTGCTTGATTTTCAGTTGATGATATCTGGATCTTAAATCAATCTTGGAAAACCATACCGCGCCTCTCAGTTGATCAAACAAATCATCGATTCTTGGTAACAGATACTTGTCCTTAATAGTTAGCTTATTTAATTCTCGATAGTCGATACACAGTCGCATACTCCCGTCCTTCATCTTGACAAACAACACTGGTGTACCCCACGGGGATACACTAGGTCTTATAACTCCTTTTTCCAAAAGATCTTGCAGTTGAGTTGCCAATTCTTTCATCCACACTGGTGCCATCCGATATGGAGCTTTAGAAACTAGTTATGTTCCGGGTGCTAAATCAATCGCAAATTCAATTTCTCTATCGGGAGGTAATCCTGGAAGATCATTTGGAAAGACATCTGGAAACTCATTGACAATCGGAATTGCTTCTAGTGCTGGAACTTTTTGGCTGGTATCTATCACATGGTCCAAATACACCTCACAATTCTAACGCAATAACTTCTTTGTTTGAGCTATCATTAAGAACTTCTTTTTCTGCTTACTCCCTCAAAATATTATCTTCTTCTTGCTATCCAATGTCTAAAGTCTCACTTTCCTATTCTTACAATCAATTTGAGCGTTATTTTCCGACAACCAATCCATTCTTATTATAACATCAAATTCTCCCAACTTAAAAGGTATTAAGTTGGCATAGAAATGATGTCCCCCTATCTCAACATCACACCTCGGGCACACTCGGTCGACGGGAACTTGGTTCTTATTAGATAGCTCTATCATTAATGCTTGTTCTAACAACTTAACTTCACAATGCGGTTTATCTACAATACTTTGAGAAATAAATGACCTTGTAGCTCCAGAATCAATTAAAACTTTAGCATCTACGGAGGTGACTGGAAGCGTAACTGCAACCACGTCTAAACTCTGAACAACATCATTCATAGACATGTTGAATGTTATGGATTTTGGTTGAGCTGGTGGTCCTTCAATTCTTGGAACTCCTTGAGATGGAGCACCTGTAAGCCTTGTTGTGTTACTTGTTGTACCTTGTGTTGGACAATTTCTGGAGATATACCCTGGTTTTCCACACCTATAACAACCAGTTCCCAAATTCGGATCTCGAGTCGGATTTTGACACATATTAGCAAAGTGTCCCCTCCTGCCATACTTGAAACACGTCATATTGGCATTACAATTCCCAAAGTGCATTCTACCACAAAACTAGCAATCCGGTATTAGTGGACGATTGGGCCTCTGCTGATTTGAATTCTGAAAACGGATGCCTTGGCCTCCATTCCCTGGTTATGGCCTCCTGACTCCAACATTCTTGTTTCCTTGAAACTCTGTCCTTCTATTGAAATGGCCCTGGAAATTACCCTGCTGTTGACTTTCTTCTGAGGTTTCTATTTTCCTTTTCCTCCCATCCTTTCCTTTCTGAGACATATCACTTCGGCTTTGATCAACATCGCTTTTTAAACCACTGCCACATATGAAGTCAACTCAGACATGGTCACTCTATTCTGAATCCAAAATTTTAATCCCTGTTCAAATCTTCTTGCTTTCTTTTCATCTATATCAACCTGATCTGGCACAAACCTCGCTAACTCAGTAAACTTAGCCTCATACTCAGCGACAGTAAGATCTCCTTGGGTTAGGTTCAAGAAATTGATCTCCATTTGATTCTTCATGTACCTCGGGAAATACTTCTCCAAAAATAGCTCTGTAAACCTTTCCCAAGTTACAAACTCATCTCCTTCCAATGCTCGTGTGGATTCCCACCAATAGTTTGCCTCACCCTTCAGAAAGTAGCTGGCAAATTTGGTCTTCTGTTCAGCTACTGCTCCAACTAGGTCAAAAGCTTTCTCAATCTCTTTAAGCCATGCATTGGCTTCCACGGGGTTAGCACTTCCCTTGAACTTAAGTGGCTTCACAACTTGAAACTGCTTAAAAGTTACTATAGGTGGTGCTGCTGCTTGCTGCTGCTGCTGTTGTTGCTGCTGCGTAAGATGCAACACTTGATGTTGCATCAATCCCAACATTTGGACATTCGCTGGATCTGTACGACTCTCGGTACGATCATCTCCTGAATTATTCCTCCTCTTTGGTGCCATTATTCTGGTAAGAAACAAGCAACATATTTAATAATTTGTCAAGCATTGTGTCAAATATGTAGCAATTCTTCAGCATACTAAAATTCTCAAGCATTATCTCTTTTTAAAATATCACAAACTTGCTGCCATATTAACACATGCGACATGATTATTACATAATCCTGCTTATTATCTCAAGAATAATAACACAAAGAAAATTAACGAAGAATTTTCCAAACCTTATAAACTCTTGCTCAAAGTCTCAAATAAACCAACAAATGGTGGATAGGGTTGCAATACAACCTTCCAACCTCTTTCATCACTTCTTACTATTCTCAAAAAATAGCACCGAAATGGCACAAAAGCCAAGAGCTAAATAAAAAACAGGAAACCTGAACAACGTAGCTATAAACCAGCCCAATAACTTAAACTTAACCATATAAGAGCTAAACTACATGCACCTACCTTATGTGATCTTCCTATGACTCACTTCTGACAACCCTAAGCCTGTTTCAGTGACCATAACCTGTAGCTCTGATACCAATCCGATGTAATATCCGAGAAACTTATGTGAATAGTATATGTTAAATGAATAAATATTATGTGTTTATACAAGTTAAAATTTTTATTGCCATGATATTACGTGTTTTAAAATGCTATTTGTGTTTCCGTACGAACCAGAAAATTTTTTGATTGATTAATATGTGTTTAAACTGCAATTATATGAATCGATCTGTAATCGGGACGCGTGTTTATTAGCCTCTTTATCAAGATACTCATTTTATTTCATTTTATGCGCATTTAAATGTATTCTAGGTGTTTTCGAGATTTTCTAGTAATTTAGGGAGCGTTTCTGTGCTTCAAAAATCAGCAGACCGGGACCCACCGGGACGTCAAACCCTAAAAAATCTGTGTTTTTATTTTTTATAAAATTATTTGTATTTCAAATACCCAGTATTACTGCATTTTCGAATTATTCGCAATTTTTGGGAAATTTCGATATAAATTTTGTATTTTATCATTTTTAAAATTATTCCCCGTGATTATTATTTTGGGGCCTAATTATTTTAAGTAGGGGGTAAAACACCCTTAATTTATTTTGGGGATATAATTACTATAAATATAAATAGCTGTATTGATTTTATTTTATTCATTTTAATTCATTAAAATTCAGAAATTAGAAAGAATAATCAAGAAAATTTTGGGAGGTAAAATTTCTTCAAGAACAAAGAATCATTGATTTTGGAAGTTCTGGAATCGGTTGTTGATGCTCTTGTAACCAAATTGAATCTCGTTTCAGGGCCGTTCTATTGATACAAGAATCACGATCTGAGGTTAAGTAATTTGTAAAATCGATTTTGTGTTCTTGAGGCTTGAAATCGAACTTTGATTTTGAGTAATTGTTGGTTTGTTTTGATGTTAGATATAGCTTTATCTTGTTCTATAGAATCGATTTATATGTTTATATCGATTATTTGATCCCCAGAATAGTATGGTAGTGTTCTTGGTTTTCTTGATTTTGATATTCGATTTTTAAGTTATCGGTTGATTGTTTGATGCTGTAAAGGATTCAAATAAATTGTAGATGTTACTACCTTTATTTTGGCATTTAAATCGCAGTTTTTATTTTAGATTTGACCGAGTTATATTTTGGCCGGATAAAGATTCAAGGTCGCCGGATTCCATGGCAGCCTTGGTCGGAATCCGAGTTTGGTTAATCGATTAACCTTATCGATGTTGGCTGTGAGTTTCTGAGGAATTTTCGATCGAAAGCAAGGTTGAAAACAGGAGGGGAAGAGTTGTATCGCCAGATTATCAGACTCGTCGGAGTTCGGCGAACCCGCAAGAAACTGGGTTCATCCCAAAATCCGGGCAGCGTTCAAGCCTGACCCGGCAGTTTTTTCGTGACCCGAACGGGTCCTTTATAAAACCGGGGTTTGATCCCCGAAACCCTAACCCCAATCCCCACTTCTATTCCCCATATTTTAATTTTAAAAAAAAAACATTTCAAAAATCTTTTCCCTATTTTCGAAAATTATTTTATTTATTTCTAAAAATTATTTATTAATTATTTTAAATACTAAAAACTATTTACTTAATTATTTTAAATTCCTAAAATTATTTTCTTTTATTATTTTCAAAAATCCAATTTGATTTAATTATTTATAATTTATTTTAGTTAATTATTTATGAATTTAATTAATTGATTAAATCATTTAATCAATTAATTTATTTATAAATAGTTAAATAGATGTAAATTATTTATAATTAATTCAAATAAATCCTTGAAAATTATTTTTAGGCTTTTAAAAACTATATTTTGGTATTTAAAAATCAATTAATATTATTATTTATTGATTTAATTCTATTTAATTCTTATTTTATTCGTAATAAATGAACCGTTCGTCCGTTAAATACGAAACGAACGCGTATAGACTCAGAAAAATATTACGCTTTCAATGAAAATACTTTTAAGACCTAATTTATTTTGTATTGTAATCTCATTTGATTTGTTAGTCCTTTTAAATCGGTATCTGACTGGTAAATACTATTATTGACCTAATTTCAATTCTGAACGTTCTGAAACCTATCTTTTGACGATCTGACTTATGTGTTACATAAAATCTGTGATTGCATGATATATGAGTAACATGATTACGTGCTATGTGATCGGAATCCTATCTGTTTACAGTTTTAAAATGTCATGATTAGTTATAAACGATCGGGAAGATGTTAAGACGTATAGTTACGTCGATTGAGTTTGGTTCTGTCAATTAAGATAGTCCTTTTGTTTATAGAATTGAGTAGCAAGGAGTGCGGTCAAGTGTTAGACGGTGATAGTAGCCATCATCTATAAGCCAGGATTTTAGTAAGAGGTTATCAAGCATACCAGGCTAGTATCCTTACCTTCACTTATTGTTCAAGTGAGGTTTACTATGAATCCTGTTATGCAAGTATTTATATCTTCACTTATCATTAAAGTGATATTGACTCTAAATGCCATTCTTTCAATTTCTATACTATTCTAAGTTCAGAATAGTTAAACATTTTACATTTCGCTACAAATTACTCTATACAGTGAAACTTTGAATTGAGATTAGCGAGTAACTAATTATTCTGGTTATTTCGCCATCGGTTTATTGAGATAGCTCTGGACCATGAGAAATGGGGAGTTATATTGTTAAGGATGTCATTTGATTCGGCTCCTTTGATCAAAATGTTTTATGGATTGGATGAATGCGTAAGTAACCGGGACGGACAGTCCAGCGGAGTGCTATTTCTAAGTGTTATATGAAATTTTATGACAATATTTATGCCACAGGCAGATATATTGCCTTTTTATTTAAGTACTCATGTTTTTGGACATGTTTTTATGAATCATGATCCAATGCTATCACACGGGCTGATCAGCATGTGATAGTACGTCCGCCGGAGTTAGATTCCAATATAAAAATTATCGTTTATTGCTGATAGCTTGTGAAGCTTTTATTATTGATCAAATATCACTGGTTTTATCCTATTGTTCAGTTATTATCAAAATATGGTTTATCATTTCAAGCACACTTTATACTGTTTGCTGAGCATTTCTTTCGCTCATACTTGTTTATCATTCTAATTTTTCAACTAAGCCAGAGTAGGCTTGAGTTCCAGGTTTGATCAGAAGTCGAGTGCTTGTAGATAGTTTGGTGTGTTTTCCAGGTAGTCAGTTTGGGACGCTTGAATAGTCTAGAGGTGTGTAATAAAATTTGAATACGTTGTAAAACTAATTAGACTTATGGTTTGTAATAACACTTGGTTTATTTTAGTGCCTGTTTCATACAATAACCTGTGATCGATCCAGTTGCATGCAGGGGGTCATCTCTATTATATTATTCCGTTGTTCCTATTTTAGTTTTGTTTATTGGCTAGTGACCCCCAAATCTAGAACCCGGGTTTGGAGGGCGTCACAATAATAATGCATTAAGACTAGTGTGTTTGTTGATTGATGATCACATCTCATTGATCATAGGTATAGTGATACTAAAGTCAAAGACACGGGCAGATGTACATGTACATGGTGCTGGACAAACCCAATTTGAGATTCTACATGTCTGTTGTGTCATAAGTAATTCTCACAGTGATAATGATGTAATGGTTCTTAGACCTGAAATTATTATATCTATATGAGAATTAATATACAATGATTCCATTAAAAGTTATCCTTGACCGGGTAATGATAAAAGTGGACATTGGGTATATTATGAATCAAATGAGAAATATGAATGATCTAGAAGGGATTTGACCCTCCTATTTTAGGAGTGATATTATTGGCCTCCAAAGTGAGCTAGACTGCGAAATGCGTGGCCACATTCAAATGTTGATTTGATATGATAGTCTACTCATTGATCAAGGAAACCTAGATTAAACATTGATGAGGATGACACATTACATGCCTCTAGTTTAATCTATAATATGTGGTTAATGGGATTATATTATATTGTACATTATTCACGAAAGGTTTAATCGATCACCGATTTAATTAATATTACTTGGGTAGCAATGATGCATTATCAGATGTCGCTCATTGTTGACGATTTTAAATTAGATTTAAAATTCATTGCCAATATAATAATAACATATAGGGTCACACACAAAAATTGCTTGAAGGATTATTTAATTTAAATTGGATTTAAAATAAATTAAAGTAATTTGAATTATTTATAATATTAATTAAGTTTGACTTAATTAATTAGATAAATAATTATATTCAAATTTACTAATATTAATTATTAGATTTATTTGTTAAATAATTAAGTGAGACTTAATTATAATACAAATAGGAATTTCAAATTAATAATAACTCCTAATTAGTTAAGAGTTATAATTCGTTTTTCTACTCTTTATGTAATATCTCATGTGTGGCTGATTTTTTCTGTGTGCAAGACTTTTACTAAAACCCTAGCCACCAAGGGAGAAGATGGAGAGAGCAAGAAGAAACGAGTTTGTGCTAGTACACATTCAATCCTTGAGTTCAAGCATTCGTGTGGATACCGATAGAGCGTAGATCACGAAAGAGGGATGCGTGGTGATTGAACAAGCTTTGGATCTCCATTAGTCAACCAATTGGTAAAGCTTCTTAAGGTAAACAATCTGATCTATGAATTAAAAATATATTTTTCGCTTGGATCCTGCGGTGGGTTTCAAAAATTCTGATTTTTTACATTTTTAATTACTGTTTATGTTGCGTTTATATGCTCGAAACCCAACATGCTTTACATCAGGCCATGGTACTAGAGAAGGATTATTTGTATTCCCAGAATATAGAGCTGACCCGATGTGTGGATGACTTATCAGTGAGACCACCAGTGGGATATTTTGTTTTGAGTGCTGAACTCCGAGCCAAGATAAAGGCTCTATATCAGGTTGCTATTTTAGAGGCGGAGGTAGCAGAGAGGGTTCAAGATCCAAAGGTGAAAGCTGCAGTCTTAGAAAAGTTGATTCAGTAGTTGGTGAGTCACTTGAAGGTGATAGGAAATCGCCTTTAGAAGAATAGATGGTTGGTGCTCGGACTAGTGTGCCCGATAAAGTTCATAATTCCTTAAGTTTGACTCAGTTTGCTAGGTTGCTCTATGTAGTCTGTGGCTGATATATCAAGTCATGTTTTATTGTGTATTGGATTATTTTGGTTTTTGTATTTTAGTAGTTGTGGGAAGCTAGTAGTTGTTGTATTAAGAATTCATATATGTAAATTATGGTGTGTAGTATCTTTATATTTCAGTTCCCTACATTGTTGTTATTTTTATTACTGTCATTGTTGTTATTGTTGCTTGTGTTGTTAATCTAGATATCTTTAATAAATGAACCCCCGATAATAAAGACGTGGGTATTTTATCTAGGGAACATATTAATGATATAGGTGTACCGTTACAACGGTGATATTTTCTGCCACACATACTTGTTATACATTTGAATATATCCACTGTTATATTTCAGGAAAATGCCGCCCAAGAAAGCTACCCAGTCTAAAGACAATAGCAGTAGTTCTATTGGGGGGTCCATCTATAAACGAAATTCTAGATATATTGCACCAGCAGACAAATCAAATGGCCCAACAACAACAGTTTTAGCAACAACGATAACAATTTCAATAGCAACAATAGCAACAATAAAAGTTAATCCAATAGCAGCAACAATAAATTCAACAGTAGCAACTTCAGTTGCAACAACAGCAGCAGCAAGGGGTAAACCAAACCGTTAACTTTAAATCTTTGCAAGCTCTTAAACCTCCTGAATTTAAGGGTGAGACTGATCCAGTAGCCGCATGAGCATGGCTGAAAGAGATGGAGAAATCTTTCAATCTCGCTCAAGTAAACGATGACCTTAAGGCAGATTAAGCAAGTTATTTCTTGAAAAATGAAGCGAATTACTGGTGGGAATCAATCAAGGAATTAGAAGAAGAAGGTAATATTCCATGGACTAGGTTCAAAGAATTGTTTTTAGAAAAATATTTTCCAGATTTCCCGCGAAACCAAATGGAGATTGAGTTCTTAGAATTAAAGCAAGGTGAAGGGAGCGTAGCAGAGTATGAGTCTAAGTTTACAGAATTAGCCAGGTTCACATCAGACTACGTAAAATCTGAAGCTCAAAAAGTAAAAAGGTTTCAACTTGTATTAAAGCCAGAAAATTGGAGTGGAGTTGTAATTTTACAACTGAAGACCTATACTTGGTAGTTCAGGCAGCTATGGTAATAGAAAGTGATCAGAAGTTGACTGCCAGAGAAAATAAAAGTAAGAAGTGGAAAATGGAAGTTATGGAAGAAAAACAAGATCAAAGAGGATCTACTCAGATGTTTTCGAAATATTTGGGAATAATAGGGATACAGGATTCAGAAGACAAAATTTTTCTCGAGACATGCCTAGTAGCACTTCCATCAGTTCTAATCAGGTCAATTCGGTCAGGCCATTAATAGCAGAATGTAAAAAATGTGGTAAAAAGCATAATGGAGTGTGCAAATCAAGTATTAAGTGTTTCAATTGTGGACATAAAGGACACTATGCATCGGAATATAAAGTGGAGAATCTAGGAGTCACCTGCTATAATTGTGGCAAAGTAGGACATTTTGCCAAGAATTGTAGGAGTGTTTCTCAAGGTAGTGTTGGAGATGGTGCATCAAAACGTCCGATGTCCAGTTCATCCAAGGATGGAACTTTCAAGATGACCAAGAGGCCTAGTGCTCAAGACTCTGATGTGGTAGCTGATACACTCTCCCTTAATTCTATACCTGTTAAAGTATTGTTTGATTCTGGAGCATCTAAGTCATTTATATCGAAGGATTGTGTGAATGGAATGGATTTAATATTGGAATATTTAAAAGAATCCTTAATTATAGAATTTGCTTATTAAGATAAAGTGCTAGTAAATCAGTTATGTCCTAAATGCCCTATAGAAATCTTAGGACATTGTTTTCCGGCTAACCTGATACCTTTCGAGTTAGGAGAATTTGATGAAATCTTAGGAATGGATTGGTTGTCCCGTATTAATAAAAATATTAAATGTAAGAAGAAGCAAACTGTTATTTTTACGAAAGATAATTTAGGGCAAGTTTTCAAGGGCAGAAGCAGAAAAAGATGTTTTTTTCAATCATACAAGAAAAGAAGTTATTGAAACAAGGATGTAAGGTATATCTCGCACATGTGATGGATACTAAGAAGGAAGCACCTAAGTTGGAAGAAATTCAGGTAGTAAATGAATTCCCCCAAGTCTTTCCATATGAATTACCAAGACTACCACCAGATCGCGAGATAGAGTTTTCCATCGACTTAATACCCGGAGCTGAACCAGTGTTAAAAGATCCATACCACATGGCTCCAGTAGAAATGAAAGAATTGGCCAATCAACTTTAGGAACTGTTGGATAAAGGTGTAATTAGACCAAGTGTATCTCCCTGGGGTGCACCAGTATTATTTATGAAAAAGAAGGATGGAAGCATGAGATTATGTATCGATTATCGGGAGTTGAATAAGTTGGCAATTAAGAATAAGTATCCCCTACCAAGGATTTATGTTTTATATGATCAACTTAAAGGATCAATTTGTTTTTCAAAGATTGATATAAGATTCGGCTACCATCAGTTTAAGATTAAGCCTGAGGATATACCAAAGACTGCGTTTAGGATAAGATATGGACATTACGAGTTTCTAGTGATGTCATTTGGATTAACAAATGTATCAGTCGCATTTATGGATCTCATGAATATAGTCTTTAAGGAGTACTTGGATAAGTTTATGATTGTATTTATTGATGACATCTTGATCTATTTGAAGTATAAAGAAGAACATGCATAACACCTAAGGGTTGCTCTACAAAGATTGAAAGAGAAGGAATTGTATGCCAAGTTCTCGAAATGTAAATTATGGTTGGATGAAGTTCAGTTCCTAGGTCATATGGTTGGTAAGGACGGTATCAAGGTAGATCCTTTAAAGATTGAAGCTATATCAAACTGGGAGCAACCAAAGACACCGACGGAAGTCAAAGGTTATTCTTGGATTAGCTGGTTATTATAAAAGATTTGTAAAATATTTTGCAAAGATCGCAAACCCACTAACTAAGTTAACCAAAGATGAGAAGTTGGTGTGGAATGAGAAATGTGAGGAAAGTTTTCAAGAATTAAAGAAAAGATTAATTTCTGCTCAGATATTAGCATTGTTAGATGAGGAAGGGAATTTTGTGATCTATAGCGATGCTTCTTTAAAAGGTTTAGGATGTGTACTAATGCAGCATGATAAAGTTATTGCATATGACTCTAGATAGCTAAAGCCTCACGAGCATAAATATACATTACATGATTTGGAGCTAGCAGAAATAGTATTTGCGTTGAAACTGTGGAGACATTACATGTACAGAGAAAGGTATGAAATCTATACGGACCATAAGAGCTTAAAGTACATATTCACTCAGAGAGATTTAAATATGAGACAAAGGAGATGGTTGGAATTGGTTAAGGACTACAATTGTTCTATCAATTATCATCCTGGAAAATCCAATGTGGTAAGAGATGCATTGAGTAGGAAGGAAAGATTGAATATGATTGAGATTGCTAAGAAATTGTTAAAAGAGTTGGAAAAGTTGGAGATTGAAATTCGAGTACCAGGAGGTGATGAGGAACAACAGTATGAAATTACTTTTCAGCTAGAATTGATGGAAAAAAACAAGAAAGGTCGAGAGGAAGTAATGGATCAAGGATTGAATAACCTAACAGGAGAAGATATTTTCACGCAGAAGGATAACAAAGGTATATTAAGATTTTTTTCACGAATATGGATTTCAAATATACCTGACCTGAAGAATGAGATATTGTGAGAAGCCCATAGTTCAAGGTTTTCTATTCATCCAGGGAGTACTAAATTGTATCATGATCTAAAGAAGATTTTATGGTGGCCAGGAATGAAGAAGGAAGTAGCTCAGTGGGTTAACAAGTTTCATACATGCCGGCAAGTAAAGGCTGAACATCAAAGACCAACTGGATTATTGCAACCCTTAGAAATTCCTCAGTGGAAGTGGGAAGACATTACAATGGACTTTGTGGTTGGACTACAAAGGACTAAATCGAATCACGACGCTATATGGGTTACTATGGATATATTAACAAATTCAGCACATTTTCTTCCAATCAACGAGAGATATTCCCTAGAAAAGTTAGTCAAACTATATTTGGATGAGATTGTATCCAGATATGGAGTTCCAGTTTCCATCATATTGGACAGAAACCCAAGATTTAATTTGATGTTTTGGACCAGGTTTCAAGAATGTTTAGGAACCAAATTGAAAATGAGCACCGCGTATCATCCTAAAACAGACGGACAAAGTGAAAGAACAATTCAGATGATAGAGGATATGTTAAGGGTATGTTCTTTGGATTTCAAAGGAAATTGGGATGATCATCTGTCATTGATAGAGTTTTATTACAATAACAGTTATCATACCAGTATCGGTATGCCACCGCATGAATCTTTATATGGTCGAAAGTGTAAATCTCCGCTTTGTTGGGAAGAAGTCGGTGAAAGGAAATTGTTAGGCCCTGAGTTGGTTCAACAGAAAAAGGATGCAGTGATACTGATTCGGAAAAGGCTAGAGATAGCTCAGAACAGACAAAGGAAAAATGCAGATTTACATCGAAAAGATATGGAAAGATTAGTTGGATCATTAGTGTTGCTGAAAGTCTCTCCTTGGAAAGGATTAATCAGGTTTGGACAGAAAGGTAAATTGAGTCCCAAATATATTGGTCCCTTTAAAGTCTTAAAGAAAGTAGGCAAGGTTGCTTACGAATTAGAATTATCGCCGCATATGCGTCATATTCACAATGTGTTCCACGTCTCTATGTTGAAAAAGTGCATTCCTGATTCAAATCAAGTCATTGAAAATGAGCCAATCGAGATTCAATCATATTTGTCCTACGTGGAACAACGAATCCAGATCCTAGATTGTAAAGAGAGAGTCCTTAGGAATAAGTCAATTCCTATATTAAAAGTACTTAAGAGAAATCCTCGAGTAGAAGAGTCTACTTGGGAATTAGAGTCAGAACTGCTAGACAAATATCCTCACTTACTCAAATAGATCATATTTTAAGGACATAATCTTTTAAGGGGGGAAGGTTATAACGACTCTGTATTTTTTGTAATTAAAATATATTATTCTGCAAGATATGTGTTGCGTGTTAAATATTAAAAAAGTGTTGAATTGTTCGTATTACAAATTGTTGTTTTGATTTCACGTGTGAATTGTATTAATTTATAGTTGTATTCAAAAGAAATATTAGAGTTTATTTTTCATAAATGTGAATATTATGAGAAAAATTAATTTTATTACTTTATAATTTTATTGTATATTTATAGAGATTTATAAAATTTAGAGAATAATATTTCATTAAATATTCAGCCCTGCATTTTTTTCTGATTGTATTTAATTGTTAATTCCATGTTAAATTTAAAATTTCCTTAAAAATTTTGAAAATATTATTTTTTTAGTTTTTGAATATTTGGAGAATTTTAAAATTATTTTGAAATTTTTTCCGACTTATTTTAAACCGCAGATTCATATAGTTAAAATGCAAATTTCGAGTCAAAATCAAGCATACAGTCAGAATTGGGACACCTGGCTCTAAAATTCAGCTGCGTGGCAGCATTTCAGGATATGTGTCCTGTTTTTTTCTTAATTTATTTGTATCAATCTCTCTACATCTCCTTACTCTCTCTCTAATACTCACTATCTCTCTCACTCGCTACCTCGAGAGCTCCCGTCTCTCTCTCTCTCTCTCTCTCTCTCTCTCTCTCTCTCTCTCTCTCACTCATACATATATATACACCTATGTCTCGATCTTTTCTTTCTCCCCTCGGTGTCTCTCTTTCCCCCGCCTTATCTCTCCATCTCTCTCGGTAAACTCCGCCGCATGTGCTCTATTTTTCCAGCTACTTTCCATCGCCACCCTTGTTCTTTTTTCCCTCATCGCTGTTTTCTTTTCCGGCTTGTGTTATTCAGTTCTCCGGCTTATATATATGTGTGTATATGCGCTGGTGTAGTTCTGGTTGAATTGAATTCAGGTAATTCGATTCTTGTGCATCCGAGAATTCGAATTATCGAATTAAATAATTTCTCTGGAAAATTTGAATGAATTTTTGGTGATTGATCGAATTATTGATTTTAATCATTCAGAATTTTATCGGTGGAACCCGTGAATGGAAACCCGATTTGGGGTACCTCCGGATATTGTCGCCGTCAGCGATGAATTTCGATGAGCTGATGGTGGACCTTGATGTATTAACTGAGTCCTACAAATTATAAAAAAAGTAGTAGTTGATTATTTAATTTCAAAATTATTTAATTGCTTTTTTATGCAAATGTTGTCGATATGATATCGACTGGTAGTCCGATAAATAGTGGGGGTGTTTCCCGATTTCTGAGAAATTATTATTTTGGAAATTTGGGAACGTAACCTTTAATTATCAGAATTATTAATCGATTCATTAGTTTGTATAATTATATATATATATATATATATTGTTTTACAAATTTAATTTTCGATACGAGAAACTGACTCGGATTAATGTAACTTTGAGTTTTATTGGATCAAACGTTACTCAGATAAACTTACTAATATAAATTAGTCAGTTTGTCTTATTAACGATTAATTAAATATAAATCCGGTTCCGCCAATCTAAGTTAAATTTTAAAACCAAGACAGCTAGTAGTATGTAATCCAGTTTGGTGAAATATTTTGTAAAAGGAATTCTAAAACCCTATTTTCTATAACAACAGGTATACGCACTTTCTAAAAATAATTACCAAGCCAAATTTTAAAGTACGTGGGCCCTATCTATTTTATATGTTGATATTATGTGTATTAATATGAGTCGGGTTATGTTAGCGTAAGGGTAGAACTATTAGTGAAGATATGTCAATAATAATCGATTGTCTTACTTAGGGTATCTCGATTCTATAGGTTCCAGTCGAAAACCCAGTCCTTGTAGTCGGGATAGCCTAGCAGTTCGTAATTAAAAGCTCAACAAGGTAAGTACCTCTGATCAGATCTGTTATGGTTCAGTATTTTTGAATAAACATGGTTGCATAATTTGATTAACGTATTCATACTTGATCAAAATGATTTAAATTACGTATTCCCTTGTTTAGAAAATTATGTTTTATTCAATGTTATTTTATGGAATAGTAACCCGTGGATTACCTTTCTCTAAATGTGTTAACTCTAGAAACTATTTAGTAATCTCTCGTTACTAAATTGTGATTTAAAGTCAAATATGGAATTTTATTCCATTCACCTATGTCGTGAAATATTATGTTCACCTATGTTGTGAAATATTTCGTTCACCTATGTCATGAAATTTAGAAAGAGATAGGTAAAATCAATTCAAATTTTAGAACTAGAATAAGAAAGGGAAATCAGGTAATCTATTGGAGTTACGTAAGAGGTCCATTATTCAATAACGGCTCAGCATGTGGTAGCGTAAGAGGCTAATTCGGTTGTGCATATTCTTTTAACTGATTAGTCCAGCGTTAATAAATACCTAGCTAGTCTCTAAGTTCCAGAAACATAATTCTGGATGCCCATTAGAGCTGTCCGGTGATTGATAGACTGACCAACAATATTCACATGTTGAATGTCTAACAAAATTGATTAATTCAATTTCAAAAATGTTTAAATTCAACTTATTTAGATAAAGTACAACATGCTAAAGTCAAAATTTGATAATACTTTATTCTATTTATATTGTGCTTGGTTTTAGAAAATCATGTTAGTATGTTGTGGTTTTTCAGTTTTTAAAAATGATTTTAACTGTTTTACTTAATCATTTGGTAAGGAATCCATATATCCTATTTATTCATATATCTGGTACTGTTGAGCATTCATTTGCTCATTATTTTGTGTATCTCTATATCACTCTTTTCAAATGCCTAGGCACCGCATTCCTGCTAGAAGGACCCCCGTTGGTCAAAATTAGGACAAAAATCAGCCACATATCCTGTATGGTTCTTATGATTTGGGTTTGATGGTAATAGTTAGACAATTGATTAGGTTCTGATAGGTTTTGTTATCAGTTGTAAAATTTTGTATAACCTAGTCTCATACCTAAACTTGGCAAGATCTTGGTTAGGGGTTCGTAGTGTTGTAGTTGTGTATTTTATTTAAGTTTAGTTGTTATTTATATTTTTATTATTATTATTGACGTTAAGCTCTAGACCTCAGAGTTTGAAGCGATCACAATTGATATGGCTGACAGAGAGCTTATAGCAATGTTAGATACTGAGATTGATATTGATATGTTTACATTGGTCCAGATAGAGGGGCGGTAAGAAAGTTTGATAGAGCAAGAATCAAGCATCAAGAGAGAGATAAGATGGCTATTGTGCCTCTGTTACACTTCTGACTAGATTACCATATGAGGCCGACCCTTCTAAGGCACAAGGAGGGGATTTTGATAATGATGAGAAGAGATTTTGAAATTTTTATGAATTATCCAAGGCATTGATATAAGATATGGGGCGAAATCTCAAGAGGCAATTGAGGTGGAGACTGTAAATGCCAATACTATTGGATGACACAAATAGCATGAAGTTTATTACTCTTAGTCCTGTATAGTTACTATGAGGAAACAATATATATGAGGACCAAGACCTTTAACTTCACCATACAAATAATGTTACTTATTACCTGGAATAGGTTAAAGAATTATTTTATATGCGTGATTTTAAATTCCCTGTGAACGATAATTTCACCAGAGATAGTGTTTACTATAGTATTGAAGACATTGTTTCCTTTAAGGAAGATTTATTATATACTTTGACAATGTTATCAAGAATATACCTAGTACAATAGACCATGATGGATTACCTTAGAAAGTAAGGATATTGGGAATGGATTGTCTGACTTTAATAAGGTTGTATATAGGTAAAATGAGTGAGACGGTGATCTCAGAATCTATTAGAAAAGAAGACTTTTAATAGAAATTATGCATATATTAATTCGTAGATCTTTGTCATCTGTTGAGATATTGAGTAGAGAGTTGTAGACATGAACATGAAACAATTATAAGGGAATGACGGATATAGTTACGAAACCCTAAATTATAAAAAGACTTTATTAAAGCTATATATGATTGCCACGAATGAAGCAGTGATTTTGGAACCTACAGGAGGAAAAGACCAGTGAATCTATGGTGAGTCTTGATAAGACTGTTATAAGAGACTAAGTATATGGTTACTTCAATTTATCCAAATGATGTGCCAGAAGTCTTACTTATATACTTGCTTCAGGGAGATATAAAATTCTTTCTTTTCGTAAGTGGATTATATTATCTACATTAAATTTATTTCGACGCTAAAATGAAAACTGATCGAGTAAGGTGATCAGTGGTTAGGAGATAATTGAGAATATTTTTAAAGATGTAACTTGAAGGTGGAATTAATATAAATATTTTGGAAATTTTAGAAGTATGCCACCGAGATAGAGAGTTATGAGAGTACACCCTGAACCAGAGAATGAAGCCAGTGAAAACAATAGTACTTCGGACGGAGATATCCACGAAGATTATAATGAGCATGATGATGAGCATAACGAAGAAGAAAAGGAACAAGAAACCGGGAACTAGGGAAGTGACCTAAAAGTAAATCCCATCGACCAATTTATGGACTTGCTGAGGCAGAATTTAGATCGCCACCCAAACCCGCAGCAACCACTTGTTCCCCAACACACTGTGTCCAATTCCTTTCAGGCCTTTAAATCACTAAAACATCTTGATTTTGAGGGAACAACCGACCCTGTGGTAGCTAGGGCTTGGCTAAAGGAATTAGAGAGGTCCGTTGAGATTATGCGGGTAGCTGAGAATCAGAAAACTACTTTTGCTGCCTACTTACTGAAGGGAGAGGCAAATTATTGGTGGGAGTCTAAAAAGAATATAGATTGGAATGGAGTGGTGACTTGGGCTAGGTTTACCAAGTTTTTCTTGAAGAAATATTTTCTCAGTTACATGGAGGGAGAGATGGAGCTAAAATTTTTAGAACTTAAGCAGAATAACTTGAGCTTAGCGGAGTATGGAGAAAAATTTACTTAATTATCAAGATTAGTGCCATAATTTATAAATACTGAAGTGAAAAAGGCAAGAAGGTTTATCAGGGGATGAACGAATGGCTTCAAAATAGGGTGTTTGTGTTAGAGCTAACAAATTATGCTACCCTAGTACAGAGAACTACTATTGTGGAGAAGGGAAGTGAGCGGGTACGGGAAAAGAGAGAGGATATAAAGAAAAGGTTTGAGAGTCAGAAGGGAAGTTCCACTGGTGGGAACCTTTCAAATAAGATTGGTAAGGGACCAGCCTCCCAAGTTAGAAGAAATCCAGAGGCCATGAGATCGGGAGGAACGAATGTTGGCCAAAGTGGCAGGCAGCTCAGGGGATCCCAGTCAGGACAATCAAGGCCCCCACTGCCAGATTGTAAAATATGCGAGAGAAAGTATAGAGGGGAGTGTAATATGCCCATGGTAAATTGTTTCCACTGTGGACAAGTAGGGCACTATCACTACAAGAAACATAGTAAAAGACATCACCCTTTTAACATCGGTCTGAAAAGCCACCGATGTTAACACGATTTTTAACATTGCTTGCTTTTTAAATGATTTTAAAGGGTTTATAGACATCGATTTAAAACATAACCGTTGTCTAATCTTTATTTTTAAAAAACAAAAAAAATGACTACATCGGTTGAAAATGTGAACGTTGTCTAATCTAATTTTTTAAAAAATAAAAAAATGACTCAGTAAATAAATTGATACTTCCCCGTTAATTATTACAACAAAAGTCTCCCCCATCCCCAATTATATCCCCTTCTCCCTTACCCCACTATCTTTCTTTCTCACTTCAATCAGCCTCTCTCTCTCATTTTCTCTCTCACAAATCTCTATCCCTATTCAACCTTTAACCTTAATTTTACCCCTATTTTCACTACACAACCCCAAATATATAAACCCTAATTTCAATTAAGTGAACATGGAATTTGGTGTTGCTTGTATTTCTTGTTTTACTGGAAATATGAGACTCGGCTGAGTTGTGAATCATCTGAGTCGTGCACGCCGACTGAGTACTTGAGGCACCAGAAATCTATTATGAAGAGTCAGCGTAATGCGCTGTTGATTACATCGATGTTGTTGTTTTACTGGCTTTTGCTTTCGGTTACACAGTTGGTTGTGAAGATTGAGGAGCTGAATCAGCGTGTTGAAATATTGAAGAATTCGGAGTGATTGAGATATAATTTGATGAAGATTTTGTCGGTTTTTTCGATCATTTTGGTTGTTAAATTGATCTACTTGTATTTCTTGTCTTATTAACTTTTGTGTAATGTATGTTTAATTGAATGCTAGTTGAAAAATTGATGATTATAATTTAAATTGAATTTGATGGATTTATCAATTGATTTTACTGTATTACTTGGTGATGGATTTCGGTTTTTTAGTCTTGGGTTTTTCGAACATTTTTGCATATTATAAATAATCTGGTTGTATATTTTTGACTAATTATTTAATGTATCATTGCAGATATCTTACTCCAAACAATATAATGATATAAACATTTTTATTTGGTTTCAGAGCATTCCAGACCTAGGAGAAATTTATCCTTTGGGAGGCTCTGCAGACAGGCTTGGTTTGGTTGATCCTGTTACAGGTGAATGTCTTCCGGCTGCAATGCTTCCGTATTGTGGACGGACATTTTTGGAAAGTCATATAAGAGATCTTCAGGTATAACATCTGTATATGTCAAGCTTTCAAGTTGTTATGTTCTCATTAATGTTGTGAATATAGTAGATCTGGGACACGAGTTTTACATTGTTGTAATTTTTTTGCAAGGCTAGAGAGTTCTTGTACTTCAAATTATATGCAAAACAGTGTATGAGCCATGTTTCCATCATAACTAGCTCAGCAAAAAATAACCATAAACACATCAACAAGCGTATATCACTATGATACTCAAACTAGTCAGCTGCAATATTCTTTGTTTGTTGTTAAACAATTTTATGTTATAGATTACACTTTTAGTAATGTTGCCACATGCACCTTTAATATTTACAGGCTGATGAGCGAGCATTATTAATTTGTATTTCTATTTGCCTGAGAGAAGCTGTGATTGGAGAAGCTTGCACGTAAGGCTAAGTCTGTCGATCTACATCCTACTGAGCCATGATAATTTTTCGTTATTCGTGTTTTCGTGTTATCGTTATCGAATTCATTGCATTTCACGTTTGTTTGAGTTATCTTTTGGTAGGTTGAGTTTTCAGTTTATTGAGTTGCCTGTGTTATCGAATTCGTTTCTGTAATTATTGTTATCGGTTTTATGTAGTTTTTAAGTTGCCTGTTTTCTGCAATTCTTTGCATCATCTGTTATATTCTTATATATTATTTTCGGAAAAAATATTAGGATGTATGAATGTCTTTTTAAGTTGCCTGTTTTCTGCAATTCTTTGCATCATCTCTTATATTCTTATATATTATTTTCAGAAAAATATATTAGGATGTATGAATGTCTTCTGCAAATAAATGAATTCCTGTGTACACATTTAAGTTGTATGTCGGGTATAGTCTTATTCAAGCTGTTTATCTTTTTTTATTGTTAAACTGCATGTTTTCTTGAATTATTTGCATTTTCTGTTAAACTATTATATACTATTTTCAGATTTAATAGATAAGGACGTTTGGATGTCTTTTGCTACTAAATTAATCCCTGTGTACATATATAAGTTGTATGTGTTATCTGATTGACTGCAATATCTATTATATTCTTGTATTTTGTTTTATGATTTTGCGTCCGTCTTTTGCTACTAAGTGAAGTTTAAATTATTTTAATTGGACATTGAGGAAGATATTATGTAATCCAGTTATATTAATATAAATGTTATATAAGTCGGTCCTTGATCCTTGTGATTTTATGTGTGTCAGTTTTCATAGGATTCTGGCAAGTTTGTACTCTGGCACTGTGTGCATATGGAATTACCAGTCTCAGGTATGTACCATTTATTCGTTGAGGTACCTGATATTATTTTTGTAACTATTTGTTGCTAATACAATTGTCATTCTCACGGCTGCAGACTATGGCAAAATCTTTCGAGGTGACAGAGTTACGAGGTACTTTATATACGTGCCCCTGTGTTTTTTCAACATATTTATATTTAGTCGGAATATGTTTTTATTTCATTCAATTTGGAATATGAAGTATAAATTGATATTGTTATAAATGCCACTTGTTGACCTTGCAGTAAGGTCGGCCAAGTTTATACCACGCAAGCAGTGGGATGTTATAAATGTTTCTTGTAGTGTGTTGGGGGCACTCGCTTCATAGAGATTGTCTGCGGTTTTACGGATATGCTTGTTTCAAATTAAAGTTTGGAAAATTATAGCACCTGTGATGCAATTTCCATTGGGTAAACAGTGTGCTGTATGAGAGAAGAGAATCTAAACATATATTAGATTAAGGTGTTTTATACTAAGGTTATTTGTCTAGGAAACTGAAAACTATCTTACGTGAGATGTTAGATGCAAGGAGACCTCTAGCAATAAGTATGTATATTATGATTTTCAAAAGTCAGCAAAGTAATTAATGTAATGGTACTAACTAATATAATTGTCCACTAACCCACCTCCTCTATCAAATGGATTCTAGTTAGTTGATAATCACATACGTTTTTAAGAAATAGTTCTGTTGTTTTTTATTTATGTTAATGGTCTAGAGGTAGAAGAAAATATAGGCCTAAGAATCATGGTATGGAGAAGTGGTAAAGGAAGCCTTGACCGGCCTGTGTAATCTAAAATATGGACTCAGTATAATAGTGCTTATATACTCCATTCACACCCAGACCCCACATATATCATGCAATTTCCCGAAATTTTACAAAATATAGACTACAAGTCCAAGTTACATTGACAATTGACAGATATAATGGAAGATGTACCTTCTTTGTTATTAAACATGTTTCATTCATTTTGCATTCAGATTTCTTCTTCTACGTTGTCTTTTTTTTCCGTGCCGAATGCAGATAATTGTATCGAACAAATGCATGCCATTAAGTAGAGGTTCATTGTTTTGTTTTGTTCTTTTATGGATCATTATATTTTAATTTGTTGAACTAAAGATAATTTTATTTTTCTGAATATCAAAAAAGTCTTCTGCAAATTCCCTCTTGAGTCCCACCTTTCTATTACTCTGTTTTTCTGCTTCTTAACTAGGCCTGTAAACAATTTTAAACAATTTTCATTCTAGTTGTTTTATTTGCATGAATCTATGCTAAGATATTTGAATATATATGGTGTTGATTGGTTTTATGGAAACAGAAATTCGAGACCAGGTGTATGACATAAAAAATAGAAAAGTCGCCATCAAGGTCTTGTGCTGCAACCTTGAGAAGATCCGCGACAAGATTTGCTGAAAGGTGAAAAGGTTATTAAAAATATTCAGATTGTAGATGATGCTCCCAAAAAGCCTAAGAAAACTGAGAAACCTACAGAGGCAGAGAAACCTAAAGCCCCTGAGAAGCCCAAAGAAGCAGAAAAGCCCAAGCCACCAACTGAAGAAGCCAATGCACTTTTTAGAAAGTACAAGTACTAATTTTAACTTGTACATTTTATTTCTATGTTTGGATTTAAGTAGTACATACTCGTGCTATTGGATGTTAAAATATTTCCTTTTGGTATTGTTCCCATTATTCTCGTTTGTTTTTGGTTTGTTTTGGTTTGTTTTTATACAAACACAGGGGTTCTTATACCAATTACCTAACACCAAGTTTAGAATTTACAAACAATAATTGATATTGGTAATGATAAAAGACAACGGTTAATTAATAAAATGGCATGTTTAAATTCTAAATATATAAGTTTTTAAGAAAATAATTGATGTCATGTGAATGTTTAACATTGGTTAATTATAAGAGAACTGATGTGATCTTACTTTAATAACAACGATATAAATTGAGCATGCCTACAAAATCGATGTTTAAGACAATTATTAACATCACTCACAGAAAAAGACGATGTCAAAGGTGCTTATTTACAACGTTTAATTTTAAGAAATGTTCTCTTTATATTTTTTCCCTTGTGTGTCATATACTTAAAGTGATATAATTTGCAATATATTACTATACTGAACTGGTGATCATGAGTTAAAATGAAATATAATAAGAAAAAGACATCAGTTATTAAACTACAACCGTTTTCTACTGGTATCTTAGACATCGGTCTAAAACGATGTCTAAAACTCTGGACCTTTCTCCACACATGCAATAACATCGCTTTTGAAAACTTTTAACATCGATTTATAACCGATGTCTTTTGACCTGTTTCTGTACTGTATGCGAACGAGTTCCACGTACACACTTCTAACAACAAACCCTTAAACCTTATGTGTTACAAGTGTGGCCAAGTGGGCCATTTAAAGAAGGAGAGCAAATCAATTAGACCAGCAGTATCAAAACGAAGTAGGGTTGCTTCTAATTAAGAACCAATAGCAAGGACCTTCAATATGACGGTCATAAATATCGTGCAAAACACTAATAATGTAATTAAAGGAACCCTTCTACTAAATTTTACCAATAAATTTTTTTAACCTATTTGAGAACTATTAGATTTTGTGTTCATAGTATTGTCTACAAGTTGAAACTTATATCCAAATTATTTCTAAAACTTGATAAATAGAAATAACAACTAATGAAGTGATTTATGTGCATATAATTGTCCCGGTTATGAGTTAGAAATAGAAGTACAATGATCTAAGATATATGATGTTGGGATGTTATTGAAGGGTTTCGAGCACATAAACGCAACGAAAACAGTATTTAAAAACATGAAAAATCAGAATTTTCAAAACCCACCGCAGGATCCATGCGAAAAATAAATATTTAATTCGTAGATCAGATTGTTTATCTTAAGAAGCTTTACAAATTGGTTGACTAGTGGAGATCCAAATCTTGTTCAATCACCACCCATCCCGCTCTCGCGATCTACGCTCCATCGGTATCCACACGAATGCTTGAACGCAAGAATTGAATGTGTACTAGCACAAACTCGTTTTTTCTTGTTCTCTCCATCTTCTCCCTTGGTGGTTAGGGTTTTAGTAAAAGTCTTGCTTACAAAATCAGCCACACAAGAAGTATTATATAGAGAGTATAATAAGAATTATAACTTTTAACTAATTAGGAGTTATTATTAATTCAAAATTTTTATTTGGATAATAATTAAGTCACACTTAATTATTTAACAAATAAATTTCATAATTAATATTAGTAAATTCGAATATTATTATTTATCTAATTAATTAAGTCATACTTAATTAATATTATAAATAATTCGAATTACTTTAATATAATTAAAATCCAATTTAAATTAAATCCTTCAGGCATTTTTTGTGTGTGACCCTATAGGTTATTATTACGTTGGCAACGAATTTTAAAATTAATTTAAAATCGTAAACAATGAGTGGAATCTAGTAATACATCATTGATATCCAAGTAATAATAATTGAATCGGTGATCGATTAAACCTTTCGTGAATAATGTACAATGTAATATAATCCCTTTAACTAAATATTATAGATTAAACTAGAGGCATGTAAGGTGTCATCCTCATTATAGTTTAATCCAAGTTTCCTTGATCAATGAGTAGACTATCATATCAAATCAATATTTGAGCGTGGCCACGCATTTCATAGTCTAGCTCACACAAGAGGCCAATAATATCACTCCTAAAATAGGCGGGTTAAATCCCATCTAGATCATTCTTATATCTCATACGATTCATAATATACCTAATGTCCACTTTTATCATTACCCGGTCAAGGATAACTTTTAATGGAAGCAATTATATTAATTCTCGTATAGAAATATAATGACTTCAGGTCTAAGGACCATTACATCATTATGAGAATTACTTATGACACAACAGACATGTAGAATCTCATATTGGGTTTGTCCAGCATCATGTACATATACATCTGCCTGTATTTTTGACTTTAGTATCACTATACCTATGATCAATGAGATGTGATCATCAGTCAACAAACACACCAGTCTTAATGCATTATTATTGTTCCTTGATAATAATACTCGACTAGGGACCTTTAGGAATATTGATACTATTCTCATAATCTCATTTCTAAGTCACGTACTTAGAGATATAGAATTGCATATAATATTCCAAGGACATTTATTAATCTAACATTTATATCGCAGTAAATTAAGAATTAATAAATTATAAATGGAATAATCGATAGAACATAAACATTAATAATCCTAATGTATTAAACAAAAACATCATAGTGTTGTCTCTAGGGCACAAACACTAACAATCTCCCACTTGCCCTAGAGCCAATCACCCATATATCTAATACTCATGGAACTAGTATGACCATCGACAAAGCCTAGTCAGTGGGTCTGCAACACTATCATTACTATGCACTTTACATTTATATCTCCTTGATCATTAATCTCATTAATAATGTGATATCGCCTAAGGACATGCCTAAACAGTCTCTTTGGCTATTTCAAAAGTATCAATGTATTTGGCTTCCATTATAAAATCATTAATGTTCTTGCTGTGAACCATTCCAGCTAACATAACTTATATTTAGAGAAAACACAAACCAGACGTAGACACATAATCATCATTGTCTATCCAGAAATTAGGTTAAGAAACTAGTATCAGTGTAACCCTTTACAACCAGTTCCCTATCTACTCCATACACCAAAAATAAATCTTTAGTCCTTTTTTAAGTACTTAAGAATATTCTTGAAAATTATCCAGTGATCCTCACCTGGATTAGACTAGTATCTGCTCTTCATGCTCAAAGCATACGAAACATCAGGATAAATACGTATCATTTTACACTTTATAAATCTAATTGCTAAAGCATATGGAGCTTTCTCAAACGGCCCTTATCATCTAATGATTTAGGGGCAATTATCTTTTGAGATCACTATCCCATGAGACATCGAAACATATCCTTTCTTTATCTCATGCATCCTAAAATGATGAAATATTATATCAATGTATGTACTCCGACTAGGTCGATTAATCTTTTCAATCTATCTCTATAGATTTTGAACCCTAATATACAGGTAGTATCGCCTAAGTCTTTCACTGAGAAACTATTTCTCAACCAAGTCTTGACAGCCTATAGAGACGGTATGTCATTCCTTATTTGTTATATGTCATCTATATATAATATTAGGAATGTCACATGGCTCCTACTAACCTTCTTGTAAACAAATGGTTCATCTTCATTTTGAATAAAGCCAAACTCTTTGACCGTTTCATAAAAATGAATGTCCATTCTCCTTGAGGCTTGCTTCAATCTATAAATAGATAGAAGCAACTTACAAACTATCTTAAAAAACTTTAGATCGACAAAACCCTCAGGTTGTATCATATATAATCCTCTTCAAGGCTCCCATATAAGAAAGCAATTTTGACATCCATTTGCCAAATCTCATAGTCAAAGTAAGAAACCATTGCTAACAAAATCCTGATGGACTTGACCATAGCAACTGGTGAAAAAGTCTCATCATAATCTGTACCATGAATTTGTTTGAAACATTTTACCACTAGTCGCACCTTATAGGTCTGTACTTTACCATCCATGTCGGTTTTCTTCTTGAAACCCCACTTGCACCCTATAGGTTTTACCCCTTCGAGTGGATCAACTAAAGTCAATACTTTATTTTGATACATGGATTCCATCTCGGATTTCAAGGCCTCTAGCCATTTCTCGGAGTCTGAATTGTTCATAGCATCTTGGTAGGTGAGAAGTTTATCATTATCCGTAAGCATCACATCACCATCTTGAGTCAAAAGAAATTCATAATTTCTCCCGGGCTCATGGTGAATCCTACTAGATCTACGAATAACCTGTGTTTCTTGGATATGATTACTTCCAACATTTTGATGTACATCCTGATCTTATTCCAACTCTGGTTCAATGTTATCATGTGGTTCTAGATCTTCATCGATATGTATTATCCTCCCACTGATTTTCTTGGAAAGTAGTTCTCCCTTAAGAAATATAGCGGCCCGAACAACAAACACTTTATTCTCAGAAAGATTATAAAAACTATACCCTAGTCTCACATGGTTATCCCACAAAATAGCATCTATCTAATTTTGGTCCAAGCTTGTCAGAGGCTAAATATTTTACAAACGCTTCACGTCCCCAAATTTTCATAAATGACATGTTATGACATTTATTACTCTATATATCACACGGATTATTTTGAACCACTTTAGTCGGAATTTGGTTAAGTGTATATGCAACCATTTCTAGAGCATAACCCCATAAACTGAATGGAAGATCCGCTTGACTCATCATCGATCGCACTATGTCCAACAAGGTACAATTTCTCCTCTCATAATCTCTATTCCATTGAGGTGTTCCAGAAGGAGTAAGTTATGATACACTATCACACTCCTTCAAGAAACTCTTAAAATTGAGGTTTAAGTATTCTCCTCCACGATCTGATCGTAAAACTTTTATACTTTTCCCTTGTTTGATTTTCTACTTCAGCCTTATATTCTCTGAACATTTCAAAAGAATCGGATTTGTTCTTCATAAGAACCACATATCCATATCTACTGAAATCATTAGTAAATGTTATGAAGTCGTATAAACCACCCTTTTCCATCATACGCATTCGACCACATACATCATTAGGTATAAGTCATAATCATTCGGTGGCCCTTTCACCTGATCAGGTAAAAGAAGCTTTAGTCATTTTTCCAATGAAACAAAGTTCGCATCTTCCGTATGATTCAAAATCAAACTTATCCAAGTATCCATCTATATGTACCTCAGAAATGCATTTCTCATTAATATGGCTTAACTACAATGCTAGAGGTAGTGTTTGATTTGAGTCATCTTAGAACATATAAATTGTTAACTAATTATGCAACATTATAAGCCTTATCATTAAAATAGAATAAACAAGTATTGTTTATTTAATTAAAATGAAAACCTTTCTTGTCCAGATAAGAAATTGGTTTAATGTATCCGTTAAAGGCAGACACGTAATAACAATTTATCAAGTTCTCAATCTCGCCTTACGGGAAAAATTAGGTATCGAGTTGCTTCAACTAGAGAAACACCTTTTGCGACAATTCTAACCCGATACCTGAAGCTTGACCATTGCTAGTATTCTTCTTTAGATCTTCTAAACAAGCTCGATAATTTAACTTCCAATCATCCATTTATTTCCACAGACGTGACAATCACCTCTTTTAGCAACACCACTATCAGGCTTGAAAAGCCCTTTGAGATTGGACTTTGGTTTGGCACCGAATAAGATCAAATCTTCACCTTGCCTGTCCACTTTCCTTTCCCATTTGCATTCCATGTGAACACCATCAATATGGACGTAATTCATGCCTTTACCGTGTTATTTTCAGCAGTTCTAAACATGCCAAACAACTCAGTGAGTGTTCTGTCTATCTCACTCCTTTTGTTCTTAACAAATCGAGAATAGAAGTTATTCAAAGATTGTTTGATCAAATCAAGCTGATTATCTAGACCATTCTTGAAACCCAAAAATATCAAAGTACATATACCTATCATCTTTAGAACATATGGTCCAACCGGATATCATTCTCCCATTAATGCAAAAGTATGGTGCCTTATTATTGTCAAATCTTTTTTGACGAGCCTATCCTTTAAACATCCTTTGAAGATGCTCAATCATATCATAAGCATCATTATGCTCTTGTTGCTTCTAAAGCCCAGCACTCATAATTACAAGCATGAGACATGAAACATCAGTTGCATAATTAATTTTCTTCTAGTAAGCATTTTGTTCAGCACATGTTTTATTCTCGGCTAGAAGAAATAAGGGAGGGGTTTGAGTGACATCCTTGAACCTAAGGAAAATCCTCAAGTTCCCATGTCAATTGAGGAAATTATTTCATGTTAGCTTTTCCTTCTCAAGGTCTATTATATAGAGAAGTTATTTGTGTTATTTGTCATTTGATATCTAAAATATTAAAGTGCATAAAATGACTTAGTCTACAGATGATCATTAAATTATGTTCAAGTGATTATTCATATATATATATATACACAATATATATCTCCCACTATTTTTATCAAATCAATAGCCCTAACTATTAATTCGGAAAGAATATATTCTATATCCTTTTTTAGTGAGCCAAGATCCATATTTTACCATGTGTTAGGTCAGCTTTGGCTTTTCTCCTAAAACATGATTATTTAGATAGACAACATTTGTCAATTATATCAACTATATAACTTTTGGATAGCTTGGTGGAACAACATTTGTTCATATTTATCTAATAAATCTCACCAAACTCTATGCCTCTAAGTTCACAATCCTATTGTGGTAACTTAGTTAAGTCAAACCCAATAGTCAAAAAATATCAATATACTTCAACACATCTCCCACGATAGATAGGAGTACTTCGCTTTGGCGAACCCACTCCTTTTCGATCTAGGGGTTAACGCATTGGACTCATTGGAAGACATCTGATCAACTTAATATTAACTTTAGGGTTTTGTTAATTTAAAACGATCATGATCCCATCATAAAGAGATTCACAATTTTTCCTTGAATAAAATACTTTAAATTAATATTCGTCAACGGTTTGATTTCCAGGTAGTGAGGGAGTCACAACGGTCTCGCTTAAAACCCACAACCTTACAAGTTCAAAGAACTCGCTTTTGATAAAATCACCCCATGTCAGAAATAAATAAAATTTATATTTTATTCCGTATTTCATAAACACGAGAATCTCATAATCATTTTTTCATTTTAAAATCTTGAGTCGTTACAGAATTTATCTTGTTTAGCAAGCATGGCATGAGTGCCGTATCTAATACATACATCATTAACCTAATTAAGCATGAATCTTTATAAACTACTCTACACATACATTCATCATATGCGTATATATATGTAAAGTGCAATAATTAAACGTGGTTGGTTATGGCTTTATCCTATGTGATCTTCATCAAGATAATGACAAAGATCTAGGTCAATCTAAGGTGAAAAATAAATACAAGCTAACTATGACATGTCTTCTTTCTTGTATTGCTTCCTTAGATGGCCTCCATGTGGGATTACCCTTGATCTTCAAATCTTCATGTCTTCATGTAAATTACAAGAATGAAATACAAAAACTAATCTAATGAACTTACAAGAAGAACTCGAGATACATTCGAGATTTAAAAATTACAAGATTAAACGACATGCAAACCGTATTTAAAAAAACCATTAACCTAAGGTTATAAGCCATAACCATCCACCATGCTCAATTAACACATAAGAATATATTAAAACACATTATATGATTTTAACATATCATACCCATCATGATCTAATCATAATAACAAAATATGGAAAAAATCAAAAAAATCATAATCAAATTCTGAAAACATTAAATCGCTGATTACAGGGTCTTAACGACGTCAAACGCCTTACGGATCAGTCGATGATAGTCGCATATTCGTTTGCCAAAATTGGACACCAGACCTAGATTTCAGTAAATTCGCTGCATGCGATTCAGAATCGTATCAAATACGATTCATATAATAAGAACAAATACAAAACATGTATATATCAGTATATATACATATTATATAATCATCATATGATTATACAACTCTCATGAATATCATATATTCAAAACATATACATACATACGCATATATAAACATAACAACATGTAAAACATACAAAATCACATACATAATAGTCATGGAATATTGTATACATGTTATCATCATAAAACCAGTAAACACATAAAAGAATTAAACACTTTTCGCAAGTAGCTCTGATGCCATTGAAGGGTTTCGAGCACATAAACGCAACGAAAACAGTAATTAAAAACGTGAAAAATCAGAATTTTCGAAACCCATCATAGAATCTATGCAAAAAATAGATATTTAATTCATAGATCAGATTGTTTACCTTAAGAAGCTTTACAAATTGGTTGACTAATGGAGATCAAAATTTTGTTCAATCACCACGCATCCCACTCTCGCGATCTACGCTCTATCGGTATCCACATGAATGCTTGAACGCAAGGGTTGAATGTTTATTAGCACAAACTCGTTTTTTCTTGCTCTCTCCATCTTCTCCCTTGGTGGCTAGGATTTTAGTAAAAGTCTTGCTTACAAAATCAGCCACACAAGAGATATTATATAGAGAGTATAATAAGAATTATAACTCTTAACTAATTAGGAGTTATTATTAATTCGAAATTTCTATTTGTATAATAATTAAGTCACACTTAATTATTTAACAAATAAATTTCATAATTAATATTAGTAAATTCGAATATCATTATTTATCTAATTAATTAAGTCATACTTAATTAATATTATAAATAATTCGAATTACTTTAATATAATTTAAATCCAATTTAAATTAAATTCTTCAAGCATTCTTTGTGTGTGACCCTATAGGTTATTATTACGTTGGTAACGAATTTTAAATCTAATTAAAAATCTTAAACAATGAGCGGCATCTAGTAATACATCATTGCTACCAAGTAATAATAATTGAATCGGTGATCGATTAAACCTTTCATGAATAATGTACAATGTAATATAATCCCTTTAACCAAATATTATAGATTAAACTAGAGGCATGTAATGTGTCATCCTCATCATAGTTTAATCCAAGTTTCCTTGACAATGAGTAGACTATCATATTAAATTAACATTTGAGCATGGCCATGCATTTCATAGTCTAGCTCACACAAGAGGCCAATAATATCACTCCTAAAATAGGAGGGTTAAATTCCATTTAGATCATTCATATTTCTCATACGATTCATAATATACCCAATGTCCACTTTTATCATTACCCGGTCAAGGACAACTTTTAATGGAATCAATGCATATTAATTCTCGTATAAAAATATAATGACTTCAGGTCTAAGGACCATTACATCATTACCACTGTGAGAATTACTTATGACACAACAGACATGTAGAACATCACACTGGGACTGTCCAGCACCATGTACATATACATCCACTTTTGTTTTTGACTTTAGTATCACTATACATATGATCAATAAGATGTGATCATCAGTCAACAAACACACCAGTCTTAATGCATTATTATTGTCCTTAATAATAATTCTCGACTAGAGACCTTTAGAAATATTGATACTATTCTCAAAATCTCATTTTTAAGTCACGTACTTAGAGATATAGAATTGCATATCATATTCCAAGGATATTTATTAATCTAACATTTATATCGCAGTAAATTAAGAATTAATAAATTATAAAGGGAATAATCAATAGAACATAAAAATTATTAATCCTAAAGTCTTAAACAAAAACATCATAGTGTTGTCTCTAGGGCACAAACAGTAACAGTTATAGCTATAATGGACGTAGTTTGACTGATGCAAATGATCAATCAAAGTTAATAGAGAGTGTCAAAGATTTTTTTCAGTATGATACATGAATTTTATTGGGACCTTAGTATCTTTAAGAAGAGCAATATGTAATAATAAATTCACGTTAAACACGACCAATATCTTCTAGAACATCTTTGACACCATACCAAATTATGTAAGAAAAATTGTTAACCAATATTGTCTTTTGGAGGCCATATAGATTGATCTCAGTTTGAAAAAGAATGTTAGCATGAAACTACATATAAACTATCAAGGTGGGAATGATTGAATAGATACCCTTATTAGGGGTAGATGATTTGATTTATTTATTGAAGAATGTAAGTACCTTTTAAAAATAGAATTGAGGATAGAATATCTATAACTTAAGATAAATCCTGGAAAAATGCACTAAGGATGGCATTTCACCCCTAATAGGGACATTATGAGTTTTGATAATATAAATTGGATTGAGTAAGGTAGAAACAACCTTTAAAGATCAGTGAAGAGAGTTTTCAGAAACTATATAAACAAAATGATTATGAAATTGGTAAATGAATATTGATATTCCCCGTGCCTAGGAAATACAGAAGGAGGGATTAAGGATAACCTTAGAAATTTTACAAGAATAAAGGTAATATTTTGAGTTTTCAAAATAGAAATCTTGGTGGGGATAATATGGCATAATAATAATCATGCCAGGTGGGGCATGTGTTTAACCATGAGAAGGTATAAATTGAACCAATAAAGATTGAGATTGTTTTAAGGAAAGAAAGACCTTAGATGAGAAATGTCCTAGGTATGATTGAGAATTAGACGTGATAATTTTCACATTTAAAGATTGAGGCAATAACTTATGGAAAAATGGTGATTTTTTTTCACAAGAGCTTAAGGAAAAATATTTTCACATAGTAGTGATTAGAAATGAGGTAGAAAATTTAGTTGGAATTGGTTCAAAAGACAATGATTGTAAGGAACTATTATTATCTGGAAAGGCCAATGAGGTGGCCGACACTTTAAGTATAAAAGAGTAATTATAAATGCTCATACTAAAGGAACATAATGATTTATGTTGTCTCATTAGAAGGTTTTGAGACAACAAATATGAACCATGTACGAGTAGCTATTATGACTTCGAGGAAACAATGGACTATGGTGAATCATCAATGGACTATAGTAATACAACGATGATTCTGTTGAGTGATCAGATTATAACAACTGTGGTGAAGCCGAAATGAAAATGGAATTATATTGTAATAAATGGTGGGATATGATTACCAACGATAGAGTCTAATCATGGCGATATATAGATTATAGTTGATAGACTAACCAAGTCGACTATTTATTTAATCATTTAATTATTTCTTCTTATCGATGAAGAGTCATATTTATATATACGAAAGGTATTAGAGTACGACGTAGAATATTAGTAGAAATGGTGTCAAGTAAGAATTCAAGATTCAATTCTAGATGTTGAAGGAGTTTTCAAAAGTGATTGTTATTAAAAGTGAGCGAGAGCATAGATCTATAGATTGTTGGACTTGAGATGCTCTTTTGTTGACTTTTATTTTTAGATGCCATTAGATATGATTATGAGGTGTCTTGATTTTAACTTATGACAAAGTAGTACTTGGTACCGACCTTTATATCTCGTTCTTCTCTGATAAACCTCTATAGTTCAGAGGTAAAATTTTCAGCATAATATTTTGCAACCATGAATCTTTTTATCATTCTCTAAAATTCTTTCTTTTCCTCTCTTATTCATCTTATTTATACCTGAGAGGAACAACCCTTTAAGAAGGGGAGGTACTTCTGAATGACTTTCTGTCTATGTGATATAAATCTAGTACGGTACCACAGATTGTTTAATTGTCAAGTACTAAAGGCTGGACACATTCTGTACTAACTATGCAATATAACACGTGTTCATTGATCATAATAATCTCTCAATAAATTCTTCTATTTCTACATGTTGATCAAGCTTGCACGGTTAGAAGCAGTTAGGAAAGGTGTAGAATGATTAAGGTTGTCTCTGAATTTGAATCATGTTCGTGATACCAAAGTCAATTCAAATATGAAAAAGGTGATATGATATGAACTAGTAAAAGTATAACTAAAATAGTATTGTGTAGAGAAAATAGTAGAGATTATGGACTGGAAAGAGTGAGTATTGAGAAGCAAAAGCTATAGTGCTACTAAGATATACTAAAAGAGAATTGTAATGTTCAAGGATCAACCTAGGAAGTAGAAAGAGAAATGTTAATAAAAGTATCCCCATTTATTTTCAACCTGATTCCAGGATGGAATCCTTTTAAGGAGGGGAGACTGTAATAACCCAAAATTTTATAATTAGTTGAAACCCTAATGAATAGTAATTTTTGATTATTGTGAAATATCAATAGACGGCCATATATTAAAGTTCTTTTATTGTAATTCTGAGTTCGTAGTAGTGTTCAGTGATGAAAATAAGTGTATGTAAAAGCTGACGGAAATTGAAGATGAGCAATTTTATTTTTCCCCAAAATTCCACCAGACATTGAAGGATTTAAAAATATAATGTTAAGATTGAAGGATTTTAAATCCAAAGAATATAAAGGAGGATTGATGAAAGGATAATAGATACCAAGAAGATTCTATTAGACCCCTAACAATGAAATTCTAGATATATTCCTCCAAATGATCAACAAGACTGAACAATAACCGCACACAGAAATTTTTAAATGAACAACGGCAAGCACATGGGAAGGAACAAAGCTAGTTAGAAGCTTCCAAGTATCCATAAGGAACCAACTAAGTGGTTAAAGCTTGATTGCATCACTCCAACCACAATTAGTTGACACTTGTCCCTTTGATGACAAAAGCAAGATGAGGTCATCACTTTTTATAAGATAAGGATGCATCCAAGAAATATCTAGCCATCACTTTATCACTTTACCCAATAATTTATCTAAGAGCCAAGTAAAGCAATAAAGCAAATCTCTCCATTTTCTCTCATCTCGTCCAAAACAGCGTCTTAAAACTGCTCTATCCACTTCGTTTCTCACTCAAATATTATTTTCCATAGCTCTTTGGAAAGCTCTTGACATGTTCTATAACTCTTGTTCACAAGCCTCATCCAGATAAGTATGGTATGACCCTCATTTTTTTTAGTTCTTTTAAGCGGGTTAATGGTAACTCCGAAAATTCTAACTTATTTCTTAAATTCCTTGCAAGTTTGAAAATGATAAACATAGATCAAGGCTCCATTAATAATTACAAGCGTATATTAGTGTGTTTAAGGATTCAGGGAAGGTATACCACTCATCCACCCTTTAACTATGATTAAGTTTTAAGTGAAGTCATATGTTATGTTCAAGAACATGCTTGTTTATGGAGTTTGGAGTATAAATGATTAGATCTTGATGAATGTTTGTTGGTGGCATGTTCTTGATATAATATGAACTGATTATGTTGTAAAGATAGTTGGGTTGTTGATTTGGTTGGTTTTAAGATGTTTTAACATAATAAAAACCGGGAAATCGTTAGATTATAGCCGTTATAATGCCCAATTTTTCGACGCTCTATTTTGTGTGTAACTTTCGGACATGAAAACCCCACTGGTTAGCTTAACCACTGCCATGATAATTTAGTTCATGTTTTAAGCTTCGTTTTGACGTATAAACCATGTTAAACGGATTTACGGTTCAGGAGAAACGGTTGTTTTAGTAAACGATGTTTAGCGAAACCAAACCTTACATTGTATGCAACTTTGAGGCTGTCTTTGAGCCCCTTAAAGGACTTGAAATAATATGAAACTCTTATTAAAAATACTAGATTTAATTAGTAAAACTCTCGAGAAGGTTTTGTATTAAAATTATTATTTTTGATTTTATAAAAATATTGGAGTAAGTGGTATTCGAGGAAAACCTTAAACAAAACGGCGAAAAATGTGGAGGAATGTAATTGAGTTATAACTTGGATTTTGCAAAGTCCTAGGATGCAATGTGAGTATAAATAACATGCGTATATGTTATTTAAGATATGTGTGGCATCGGCCAGTTGAAATGTGAAATGTGCATAATAGTTATGTATTGGATTATATGTGATAGTTTAAGTGGTATAGGTTAGCACTAGTTGCTAACCCTACTTTGTTTCAATATTATAGCACCTCGATATAAAACAGGACCCTCGCAGTCGCATTCATATCTGCAATCGCATTTGCATGCGCATCACTGAGGCAAGACTTCTATCCTTTAAGTGTAAACTTCTTGACCTTATGATATTGTTCATTATAAAGTGTACATATGTACATATATATATGCATAGACTAGATATGAATTGAGAATTATTTTGAGATACGCATGGTAACCTAAGTTATGTATGTATAAGGACTTGTGAATCTCTAGAATAGGGAAGAGTAATAAAGTGAAGTGGATTCAAATGAACGAGAAAGTTATTATCTAATTATTTTTGTATTCGTTATGTCGACTGAAAGCCGACCTTTCCTCTAAAAGTAGTCATCTTAGTTCGAAGATTGTTCCTTCAAATATTATATGATTATATACATTATTCCTTTCTTTTATTATTAAATGTTGAGGTATTTATTCTTATTAAATACCCGGACGAGGATAACAAATATTTTTATCATAAACTAAACTCGTAAGGATTGTGTATTTGTAATTTCAATACTATCTACTCTTCAAAACGCTTTGGGATTAATGAATGATTTAATTTGGATTTTTGTAAATAAAGATTAAATGATAATAATTAATTATTTAATTATTATTTAAAAATCTTTTGAAGGATCAATTAATTATTTAATTAAATTATTTTCTTTAGTTTAATTATTTTGAAATATTGGTTAAGGGATCTTATTCAAATGAAGGTTGAATTCTAAAAATATTATTTTAAATCGAAGAGTAAGAGATTATTAAATAATCTAGCAGTTGTTAAGGCTTCCTGGTTAAATAGAGAATATTATTTGGTTAATAATATTTCTTAATGGATAACTAGTAATGAGATGACTGTTGAAATAAATAACAGTAATAATGAGAATAAAGAGATAAGAATTATTTGATTGATATAGAAAAGATTGAGAGGTAATTTGGAATGTGAAACATGGAATGTTATGAATTTATTAAAATGAAAAGTAAATATTTTTGATAATTCAGTGGACTCTGTTATTGCAGGGATCATTGTACATGATGTCCTAGCAAATGCGACCGGATTGGTTAGCGTACTATTAAAACTAGATTATGGTTGTAATACCTGGGATATATCATGTAATTATTTTGCAAATAAATAAATATTATGCAAGTTCCGTATTTATTCTGTGAAGCATTTGTTAAGTGATATATGTGTTTGGATGTTTAAAAAATAATATAAATTGAGTATTTTAATTTTTATATGTCCAAAATAAAATATAGATAATTGTCATATCTTCTTCTTTATTATTATTTTGATTTATGATTTTATAGGAAATTTATGGATTTTATAAATTCTTTTTTCCGAGTATTTATAAACTATTTTATACAAACGGGAACCAGCCGACGTCACCCAGTTTTACGTTTTTATAACCCGAAACTCTTCCGAGAACTCCTTCCTAATCTAATTGCAATATTTTGAGCATTTTTCATATTTTGACTTATTCGATCCGGCGTACGGTTTGTCCTGTGCGGGTCCCAGCGCAATATTTTCGAGAAAATATTCGTTTCGATAAATCAATAAAACTCGTATTTTCGATTAACGGGATCTTTTTATTAAACTATTATAATTATCACCTCGTAATACGTGTAACTAGGCGCTGAGACCAAGACCGCAGTACAAATTGTACTAATTTGGATAATTATCCCGAAAACCGGTACCGTTTGGATCCGTTTTTATAAATAAACGCACCATTTTATATCCGGAATGATCCAACGGGATACAAATTTTCCGTAATTATAAATAGCCTTTATCGTATTTTATTTCGTACCAAAAATCATTTGCAAACAGTAATTATATAATCTTTATAGTGAAAATTCATATATTCATATAACCTTTCAAGAATCAAACTGCAAATCGGATGTGTTATTGAAATCCGTTTAGAAAGCTCTGGTAATCAAAACGAAGGGTTTGAAGAGTACTATCAGATTATACAAGTGTCAGAACTGCAGAATCAAAGGTTGATTTTATATATTTTATTTATTTTTGAATTATTTTGATTAAAAATATGAATTTTTGTACGGATGATTGTTTAAATGATTTGATGCTTGCATGTTGTAGAGCTAGTTTTCCTGATGATTTTGATATATCATATGACTGATTTGGAGTTTAATAACATGTTCAAAATTGAGTTTGATTTTCGAATTTTGAAATTAGGGTTTATAACCCGTATGAATGTTCTTAATTGAAATTTAGGGCTTTTTTGTTCCAGGGGTTATTAGATGTTCTAGATGGGTGGGTTTTGTTCCCCTTGAAATTTGCAATCGATTGGTGTATAGCTCGTTAACAGACGATCCATGGTTCGAAGGGAGTTGTATTTTAAAGTTTTCGTCGAGCTCGCCGGAAACCGGCGAGTTTCTTGAGCATTTTCCGACCAATTCTGAAATAGGTTATATGTTTTAATTACTGGTATAAGTTCCTGGTGGTCTGTGCTTTAATTGTGGAGAGTTTGGTGGCCTGAGGTGGCCGGGATCGTGTTCTCCGGCCACACACCGGCGAAGTCGACGGCGGGGCTGGAAAAATTGCAAACAGGCCCCTATAGTTTAAAAACGATACAGTTTGGTCCCCCAGGTTTCCAGAACTTGCAAATATAGGATTCATGTATATAAATTATTTAAAAATCATATTTTCTATTTATTTTAATTATAAAAATTCATTTTTAATTTCTGAAAATTCCAAAAAAAATTATTTTAATTCCAAAAATTATTTTTAATTCAAAAATAAATCTGAATTAATTAGTTAATTAATTTAGTTGATAATTAATTAGTTAATTGGTCAATTAATTCGAAAATTAATTGATTAATTGATTTAATTAATTACTAATTGATTTTAATTAATTATTTAATTAGATTTAATTATTTATTAATGATTTAAAAATTCCGAAAAATAGTTTCGAGCTTTAAAATATTATTTTAAATTATTTTCAAGGCTAGATAATTATTAGAAAATTATTTTGAAGCCAGATTTGGCCAACCGAACCCTGTTTATTGCTTTAAAATTGATCCAACGACCCGTTTTAATTCCGAAAAATATTTTAAAATCATATTAAATACCCGAAAGCCTGTTTATGACCCGAGACTTTTTAATAAATGGAATGTCATTGATTGTTTGACGTGTTACGTGTTATATGTGATTTGTTGTTTGATTGTCGGTCTATATGTTCAGTGTTTACTTATTTTTAGCGTAACTTTCAATCCGTTAGTCGGATTTGGGTTAAATAAAGGGTAGTTAGAAGTATATACCGAATAGAATTCTATGAGTTGAGTAATGATAGATGTTTATGATATGTGAGCAGAAGAGGCAAGACATAGGAAAGGGAAGCAGATAGTCGAGGAGTATGACGGTTGTGATTGGAAGTTAGTGAAGTATAGCAAGCTAGTACCAGGAAAGTATTCTGCACTTTCTTGAGATATATTGTAGATGATTAATAGTCCTATATTGCAAGTGCTTTGAAGCACTGAACCCTAAACCTTGATTCCAGCTATTGATCTTTGTGCCGTAAACCTTATTCTTTCTGAACTATTGATTATTAAATCCCCGAATACGAACCACAGATATACGATACTACTCCACAAAAACATGTAAATTAAATACCGAACACTGAATCAGATTGCTTACATATTCAAACCATTGTACCCTACGCTCTGAAAGACCAAATCCTTATAACCTGAAACTTTGATTATTTTGTTATCCATTTCTTTCACCATTTGATAGCCATACTTCATTTGTGAAAATTGGAACCATCTCGTTATTGGACATCCAATATTGCTTATGAATTTTGTTTACTGCTTTACATTATTTATTCTGTTATTATGTTAGAATTGGATTGTTTTATAAAATTATGGACTAGATTCGTGGTCAGACCAGATTGGTGGTCAAGTTAGGCCAATGTGTTCCTTGGATCCAGTAATTAGAGCAGAGTTGTGCGCCTTGCTCGGGGTTAGTGTGTGACTGATCAGCAGCCTAACCTTGGTTTTTAAAATAAAAATATAATATACAATTCTAAATCATTAATCATTGTTCACTTGATACCTTAACCCTTTTCACTTGATGATCATTATTCTCAGTCTTGTCATTGTGACTTGCTGAGCTAGTTAGCTCATTTGTGCGATGTTGTTTATGTTCTTTTCCAGTTAAGAAGGAACCAGTTGGTAGCGAGGATCCCCAATCCAGTGCGAGAGCTAGGGGACCAAGTTGATCGAGTTAAGCTAGCTGACAGCTTTTGAGATAGTTTAAGTTTGTAAAAGTTTGTAATAATGTTTAATGTTTAGTTCTAAGTTTGAATAGTTGGGATTTGGACATTTGTAATATAAGTGTGTGTGTGTGGCTTGTGTACATACTTTAACCTGTTGCGGTCTGTGGTAGTTGGTAAGTAGGGTCACTGTATATTATTATTATCTTTATTATTGTTATAAACAGGTTATAAATAAGGTGTTTTTGTGTGTGTGGACCCCAAACTTCTGACCCGGGTTCGGAGGGCGCCACAGGTTTGGTATTAGAGCCACAAGTTAAAAGTCACTAACACAAGCCTAGGTTGACGGGAATGGGTAGAGGGTTAGGATTAGAAGTAGGAAGTAGCAAGATAGAACGTCGAAAGTTTGAGTGTGACAGTATAACAGGTATTAGTATAATTTGTTAGTGTATACTGAAAATATTTATTTGAAGTATGTACATTTATTTCTGGCCAGTTTATTTGAGAATCATTTGAATGTTTACATGTTGTCTAATATTATATATTGTGAACAATCTAGTATTAAATGGGATACAGAATATTAGATTGTTAAATACGGTTATATAATATAATAAGGTTCATAGCACAGGTGGTGTAGGACAATCCACTGGTATGGCTGTAGTATTATTTAGATTAGTTTATATTGACTAATAAATAATGCTAGTATACTTTGTGTATATTGAACAGGATCAAATTTAGAATTGTTCCCTTAATACTGATTAAGAAGGAGAACTAAGATTCTATGTTATTATTAATGCTTAGGTTCTTAATCCGGAAATAGTAATTGACACGTGTATATTATTTACATGCTTTGATTTATATATGAAATAATTCTTTTGAATTATATCATTATATTTTGGGTGATGGAATTATATACATGGTGGATATTATTTATTGAAGGAATCCATGTCCTGATAATATTCGGGTTAATGATGTCCCCTTGAAAGCTCAAAAAGATTTAATTATGTGAAACCCTGCAGGTGGAATTTATTTTGGCATAATTAAATAAAGGTTGAGTGGATGATCAAGGATAAAAGATATTAATTAAATAAATTATCAGTAATTTATTTAATTAATGGACATATGATATTTTAAACATGGGGAATTTAATAAGCAAATAATATTGGAACCAAATTAATTAAATTACGGTATTAGGAAAGGTAGTGCAAATATTAATTCTTTAGTGGATTGAATTAATATTTAATTACATTGGGCTAGGCTCAAGATGTAATTAGAAGGCCCAACCTAATTATCCATGGTCCCTATTGTAGCCTATATATATTCTTATTCTCTTCTTGCTGGGAATTGTGTGAAAATATATTGTAGCCACCAAGGAGCAAGAAGAGAGGATAACTTGAGAAGACGGAGGCCACACTTCGCTCAAGGGAATTTGGGAATACAATAGAAGAGCGTGGAATCAACCATTAACAAGGTAATCCTCTTTTCGTAATCTTTATCGTAAAACGTAGTAACACCCTAAGTCCGTGGTTCCCAATAATTGGTATCAGAGCCTGGTAATGGGTTCTACGTTTTATGATATAATATCCATGTCGTAATTATATATGTGTGTATATAGTGTTTTGCTTGTATTGGTTTTGATGTAGGTTGTTAATCCACTATTATGGCCATGTATATTTTAATTATGTGTTTGGATCCCATGTGGTTTAATCGTGGTTAATTTTTGTTTTGGTTTCCACGTGGTTTAATCATGGTTGTAATTTACACGAGGGTTGATCGTGTTAGAATAGATTTTACAAAATTAGTTTTGTATTAGATCTATTTTTTTTGTAATTGTTCTGGGTATTTTGTAATAGTTATGTGCGATCGGAAATCAATTCTGGTAGTTTTTTGTTCCGCTGTGCGATTACAAGGGGCTGCTGTTGATGTTTGGATCGAACAAAATCAAAACAAAACTCACAGAAAAGCAACAGGCGCGCGCGCGCTGCGGCCGCGGCGGCAGCTGGGGCTGCTGGGACTGCTGGGGCCGCTGCGGCAGTTGGGACTGCTGGGGCTGCTGGGGGCGTCGGGGCGCGCTTGGGGCAGATTCTTTTGAGAGCTGGATTTTTTTTTTCAAGGGCCATAATAGTGGAAAATTTATTTTAATTTTTTCCATTAAATTTTAATTATTGCTTTAATTTATTGATTATGTGTGTCGTTAATTATGTGTGTAATTCTTTTAAAATTGCATGTTTAACTTAATTAGGACGACATGGACATAAATTTTATTTATTGCTTTAATTATATATTATATGTTGCTAAAATTATGTGTGTATTTTGAATGCATGATTAGACATAATTATAACAACATAGGGCCCCATTTAATTTTAAAATTCCTCAATTTTAATAAAAAAAATTCTAAGTGGGAGAGGGAATTAATATGAAATTAAATCCCATGGTCTCCATTATTGGTTGTAGGTAATTTAACATAAAGACGAATATAAATTATATATACGTCACCCATCGTGGCATGTAATTTATGGTGTCTAGAATGTTATAGAAATTACTATAACAAACTTCTTAAATTAATAAATTTTGAAAGGAATAAATACGGATTTTCTTTATTTCTGATTTGGGGCGATTTTGTCAAAAACGGGTTCATCGAACTTGTAAGGCTGTGGGTTTTAAGCGAGACCGATGTGACTCCTCCACTACCTGGAAATCAAACCATTGATGAATATTGAATTGAAGTATTCTATTCAAGGCAAAATTATGAATATTGGAAGGTATACATGCCACCCATCGTGGCGTACCAAGTTCCATATATTTTAAATAATTTAAGATTTGATGATGGTATACACTTAGCTATAAAAAATAATATAGTCCACCCCAACGTGGCATATTGTTTAGTAATAGGACCGAAGTAACATTTAAACAAAATTAGGTGATATACATGTCACACATCGTGGCGTACCAGAAGCTTATGGTGTTTATATGTTAGTGCATTAAATTTTAATAATTGTTAGAGGAATCAATAGATCTTAATAATTAATGCACCCTTATTTATGTGATGTTTTTATGCATGATTCTCAGGATAAAATGGGTTTTAATCCACTATTCACCATACTTAAGGATAACAAACTTACCGGACCTAACTATATTGAATGGAAACGAAATTTGGACATTGTGTTGACTGCTGAGGAGTACAAGTTTTGCACTTATGAACCCAAGCCAGAATAGCCTGTTGTTGATGCTCCTGAAGATGAGAAAGAGTATTATAAACGGTGGATTAAGGCTGATGAAATGTCGCGATGTTACATTCTGGCAGCAATGTCGGGTGTTTTGCAGCATCAGCATCAGTCTATGGCCACTGCTTCGGATATGCTCTTTAATCTCAAGGAACTTTTTGGAGATCAGAATAGGGCTGCTAGGCAAGTAGCCATGAAGGCTTTAATGAACACTCAGATGGCTGAAGGCACACCTGTAAGGGATCATGTTCTCAAGATGATGTCGCATCTGAATGAGATAGAGATCCTTGGTGCTGAACTTGACGGGGAAACCCAGATTGACATTATCCTTATGAGCTTGTCCAAGAGTTTTGAGCAGTTCCGCTTGAATTACAACATGAACAAGAGGCAGTATAGTCTCGCGGAACTGCTGACAGAACTTCAGGCAGCTGAAGGATTATTTCGGCAGAGTGTTCAAGTGAATGTGGCTGAGAAAGGTTCTTCCTCTAAGCCGAAAGGTATTAAGAAGAAGAAAAAGGTTCAGACACAGAAAGATGTGAAGGCAGTGGGAGTTCAGGGTGGTGTGAAAAAGCCTAAGGGAAAGTGTTTCAGATGCAAACAGTCAGGTCACTGGAAACAGGATTATCCTCTTCCTAAGAAGACAAACAATACTGGTATGTCTCTTTCTCTAGTTACAGAAACATTTATAGCGGCTATATCTACGAGTACTTGGTGTGTAGATACAGGAGCCACTGATCATGTTTGTAATTCTATGCAGGGGTTCCAACTATCCAGAATGCTTAGAGATGGTGAGATATACGTGTTCATGGGAGATGCTACGAAAGTAGCAGTAGTTGCAGTAGGAGTTATTCATTTATCTTTTGGTTCTGATAGGATTTTGGTTTTGAACAATTGTCTTTATGTACCTTCTTTTAGAAGGAATTTAATTTCGGTTTCTAAACTTGCTTTGGATGGTTATAATGTTTGTTTGGATCGTAATGTTTCTATTATGATGAATAAACGAATTATATGTTCTGGTACATTGCAAGACAATTTGTATATAATTAATCTATGTCAACCTGCACTGCAACTGCAATTTAGGGAATTGAACAACACATCTTCTAACTCTACTAAAAGAAAGGAACCTTCTAGTTTGAACCAAACATATCTTTGGCACTTGAGATTAGGTCATATTAACTTGAGGAGGATTCAAAGACTAGTAGTAGAGGGGCCTTTAAGCTCATTGGCAGTGGAGCCATTTCCAGTTTGTGAATCCTGCTTGGAAGGTAAAATGACTAATAGGCCTTTTCAAGGCAAAGGGGAATAGAGCCAAACAAGTATTAGAATTGGTTCACTCTGATTTATGTGGACCCATGAATATCCAAGCAAGAGGTGGTTATGAATATTTCGTCACTTTCATTGATGATTATTCTAGATATGGGTACGTTTATTTGTTGCGCCGTAAGTCTGAGTGCTTTGATAAGTTCAAAGAGTACAAAGCTAAAACGGAGAAATGACTTAATAAAAGTATCAAGTCACTAAGATTAGATCGTGGTGGCGAATACTTGCTTGGAGAATTTAGGGAATATTTATCAGAAAATGGGATAGAATCCCAGTTAACTGCACCAGGCACACCCCAGCAGAACGGTGTAGCAGAGAGAAGGAACCAGACTCTTTTAGAGAGTGTTAGATCGATGATGAGTTATTCGGATTTACCCAAGTCATTTTGGGGACATGCCTTAGAGACAGCAGCTTATCTTCTGAACTTAGTACCTTCTAAGTCGGTTCCTAAAACCCCCTTAAAATTGTGGACCGGGGATAAACCGAGTCTAAGACATATTCGAATATGGGGTTGTCCAGCACATGTGCTGAACAAGAACGCGACTAAGTTAGAATCTCGTATAGAAGTAAAGTTGTTTGTAGGCTACCCCATGGGAACGAAAGGATATTTATTTTATAGTTCGGAAAATCGGGATGTCATTGTTAGCACCAATGCAAGATTCTTGGAGGAGGACTATATAATGAATCACAAACCCATGAGTAGTGTCGTTTTAGAGGAACTAGTGGGAGGGACAAATAATACCCATGAAGCTGTAGTACAAGTAGAACAACCACAACATAATGTACAACCTGTCACTAATACCGCACCAGTGTCTCGTCGTAGTGGGAGGATTGTTCAACAGCCTGATAGATTCATGTTTTTGGGAGAGTCTTCAGACTTGGTCCCTAGGGAACATGATGATGATCCCCGTACATACGAAGAGGCAGTACAAGACAAAGATGCAGATCTTTGGAAAAAGGATTCTAATCAGGTCTGGGAGCTCGTGGAACCACCCAAAGGTATAAAACATATTGGATGTAAGTGGATCTACAAGAAAAAGAGGGGATTAGATAAAAAGGTGAAAGCCTGGAAAGCAAGACTTGTTGCGAAAGGGTATACACAGAAAGAAGGTATCGATTATGAGGAAACCTTTTCACCGGTAGTCATGCTTAAGTCAATCCGTATTCTTTTATCTATAGCAGCTCATCTCGATTATGAGATTTGGCAAATGGATGTCAAGACAGCATTTCTTAATGAAAGTCTTGAAGAAACCATCTATATGCAGCAACCAAAAGGATTCATTAAGGAAGGCCAAGAGCATCTGGTATGTAAGCTTAAGAGGTCTATTTATGGACTTAAACAAGCTTCTCGAGACTGGAATATTCGTTTTGATCAGGCAGTCCAGTCATATGGATTTGATCAAAGTCCAAGCGAATCGTGCGTGTATAAGAGAAGTGAAGGTAATGTAGTGGTTTTTCTAGTACTATATGTAGATGATATTTTACTCATTGGAAACAATGTTGAGATGTTGTCATCAGTAAAGGCATGGTTGTTCAAACAATTTGACATGAAGGACTTAGGTGAAGCGGCATACATCGTTGGGATCAAAGTTATAAGGGATCGCAAGAAAGAAATGTTGGCTTTATCTCAAGAGCCCTACATTGATGAAGTATTAGCTCGTTTTAACATGCAGAACTCCAAGAAAGGTTTTTTACCTTTTAAGCATGGAGTTGCTCTATCTAAGAAGCAGTGTCCTTCGACACCTAAGGATATAGAGAGCATGAAAGCAGTTCCTTATGCTTCAGCATGTGGAAGCTTAATGTATGCTATGTTATGTACGAGGCCTGACATCTGCTTTTCTGTAGGCATGGTTAGTAGATATCAGTTGAACCCAGGTCAGGAACATTGGAGTGCAGTAAAAACTATACTTAAGTACCTGAGAAGGACTAAGGAGTATATGTTAATTTACAAGGCCTCAGATCTATTTCCTCTGGGATATACTAATTCAGATTTCCAAGCAGATAGGGATAAGAGGAAATCAACCTCGGGATATGTTTTTACTTTGGGAGGTGGAGCCGTTATATGGAGGAGTGTAAAGCAGAAATGCATTGCAGACTCCACCATGGAGGCCGAGTACGTGGCGGCCTCTGAGGCTGCCAAGGAGGCTGTATGGTTCAGGAACTTCCTTTTGGACTTAGATGTGGTACCTAATTTGCCTAGGAGCTTGACGGTGTATTGTGATAACACTGGTGCTGTGGCAAATTCAAAGGAACCGCGAGACCACAAAGCAGCTAAACATATTGAACGTAAGTATCATCTCATACAAGGAATCGTAAAGCGAGGGGATATAGTTGTGGCTCACATATCATCAGAAGACAACCGAGCAGATCCTTTCACAAAGAGCTTGCCAACCAAGGTTTTTGACAAGCATGTGGAAGCGATAGGAGTCAGATGGATGGACACATAGATATTTATGTAATAGTTGATTAAATAAACACTGATGTACACATAGAATATTTTGAGTATAAGTGGGAGATTGTAAGTGTATACTGAAAATATTTATTTGAAGTATGTACATTTATTTCTGGTCAGTTTATTTGAGAATCATTTGAATGTTTACATGTTGTCTAATATTATATATTGTGAACAATCTAGTATCAAATGGGATACAAAATATTAGATTGTTAAATACGATTATATAATATAATAAGGTTCACAGCACAGGTGGTGTTGGACAATCCACTGGTATGGCTGTAGTATTATTTAGATTAGTTTATATTGACTAATAAATAATGCTAGTATACTTTGTGTATATTGAACATGATCAAATTTAGAATTGTTCCCTTAATACTGATTAAGAAGGAGAACTAAGATTCTATGTTATTATTAATGCTTAGGTTCTTAATTCGGAAATAGTAATTGACACGTGTATATTATTTACATGCTTTGATTTATATATGAAATAATTCTTTTGAATTATATCATTATATTTTGGGTGATGGAATTATATACATGGTGGATATTATTTATTGAAGGAATCCATGTCCTGATAATATTCGGGTTAATGATGTCCCCTTGAAAGCTCAAAAAGATTTAATTATGTGAAACCCTGCAGGTGGAATTTATTCTGGCATAATTAAATAAAGGTTGAGCTGTATGTAAGGATCTGATAACCATTGTAGATGCTTTGAGATAAGTCAGTATATCAGGATTTTGAATTCTATGTTCAGTTGTTTCCAGATGTTCAATATAATTTGTTCTGGAAATAGGATATGTATCATCTTTCCATTTAGCATTCCAGAGACATCAAGATAATCCTGCTTCTTCTTGGCATCTAACTCCTTCAGCTTCTGTTGTCTTACATGAGTAGGCATATCTTCAGGGAAGAAAAGATCATCCTCAAGATCTGTAAGAGCATTAGAAAAATTAGCTTCCTCACCATCATTAGATTCTCCCTCTGCAACCGGATTTTGCACTATTTGCTGAACTTCAACATCAGCTTCAACATGTAAGATAGAATCAGAAATTGGTGCAGTATGTGATTCAGCAGCTTCAGATTCTTCAAAACTATCAACACTTAACTCCATATCTTCAAAAAATGTAGATAAATAAACTAGAGATTCTAAATTTACTTCCAGAATCTCATTTCCTGTAGAGTGCTGTGGTGACCCTGTAATGGATGAAACTTTATGAATGGACTATTGTGCTATTACATCTTCAGCAATAACAGGGATTACTTCAGTGGTGGAATAGTAGAGTGAATGGATTGTTTTTCAGTAAAAATAGGGATTTCTACATGTGGTGGAATAGTAGATTGAATGGACTGCAAGAAAGTATCAGTACTTAGTCCTGTAGGGAGATTAGTTTCACTTGGTACACCTGAGTTTATCAAAGTGTCAACAGACTATTGTTCAGCATCTGTTTCATGTGTACTCTGTGCACCTGCAAAATATAACAAGTAACGTTTAATCTCTCTATTCTTTTAAAGTAATCTCAGTATTCCTCACACCACACAGCTCCTGACTTTTAATAGTCAGAGTTTCCTCACAAGGATTATTAAATCTTATCTCTCATCTACCTCTCCTTTTTCCAGGAAGGATCCCGCCTCTCTTGAATTCTATTTTTCTCTAAATCTTTTCATAGAACTCACATAAAATCTCAGATAATTTGTCCTACAGAAATAAGAGGTGGCTAAAGAAGGGTGATTTGTGGTCATACAACTAGAGGTACTCCTTAAATAAGGTCTAGAAATAATCATACCGAGAGGATTTATAACATGGATAATAAATGCTGAAAATACCAAATCAGATTTAAAATAAATGTTGATGAAGTAAAAATAGTTTCTATACCTTATGAATCTGAAGTCACAATTGGACTCACAGTTAACACTGTGGTTATGACAGTTGTTGTTCACCAATTATGGGAACCTCCATTTGAATTTGAGAGGATTTGATCAGGTTACTGTCATGTACCATGATCTCAAACTTTGTTCTTCTTGCAAAGAACTGACACTTGAATGTGTTATCAAAAGCTTTCACATGGTCTTAAGTAAAAACTGATGAAACCCAATATTTCCGTTGGTGTCATAAAGATCTACCACAACATGTAGTCTCTTAACAACTAAATGTTGTTTCTGAGTGGTGAGCATAATTTCAAGAACTATGTCACTTGATTTTGGCAACATTTGAGAAATGAATTCAAGTGTTTCAGTTGTAAGAAGAAATTTAAGATATAAGATATGTGATTTTGAGATTGAGTGTGGACAACTTTGAGAAAAAAAAGGAAGTTTCAAAAGTATGTCCTTAATAGACATTTTAGATAGATAAGTACACTCACAGATCATAATTCTTTTCAGTTTAGAATTAAATATTTTCTTAATTTCTTTTGTGAAATCAGTTTCTTCCTAAAATGATGTCCCTTGGATCAACTTGGAACCTTGTACAGAGACAGGTAGCATACATAATATCAGGTCTACTAGCAGTCAAATATAAGAGTGGGCCAATCATACCTCTATTGTTAGTTATATCTACTGAAGCACCAGTATTTAAATCTAACTTGGTTGCACTGGCCATGGGAGTTGATGTAGTTGAGCAGTCTTGCATTCCAAATCTTTTGAGCAAATTCCTTATGTATTTGGATTGATTTATGAAGATTCCTTCATCAGTCTATTTTACTTGTAACCCCATAAAATAACTCCCATCATACTCATTTGATACCTAGATTGCATTAGCTTTGCAAATCTCTCCCAGAGTTATCATTAGTAGATTCAAAAAGGATATCATCAACATATATTTGTACTAATAACAATTCCTTGCCATGGTATTTAAAAAAGAGACTTTTGTCAATTGTACCTCTTGTGAAATCACTTTCTAATAGAAATAGAGAAAGTGTTCTATACCAGGTCCTTGGAGCTTGCTTCAGTCCATAGAGTGCTTTATCCAGTAAGTAGACATGATCTGGATACTTTGGATCAATGAACCCTGGAGGCTGTTCAGCATAAAATTCCTCTTCAAGTTTTCCATTTAGAAATTATCTCTTTACATCCATTTGGAACACCTTAAAGTTCTTGTGAGCGGCATAAGCTAGAAAAATTCTTATTGCCTCAAGCCTTACAACTGGAGCAAAAGTTTCATCATAATCAATGCCTTCTTGCTAAGAATAGCCCTGTACAACCAGTCTTGCTCTGTTTCTTATAACAATTCCCTCACTATCATTTTTGTTTCTGAACACCTATTTTGTACCAACAACTGATCTGTTCTTTGGTCTTGGCACAAAAGTCCCGACTTTGTTCCTTTCAAATTCATTAAGCTCCTCTTGCATTGTTGTAACCCAGTCAGCATCTTGAAGAGTTTCTTCTACTTTCTTGGGTTCGGTTTGAGATAGAAAAGAATGGTAGAGACATTTATTTTTAGTGGCTTTTCTGGTTCTTACACCACTATCAGGGTTTTCAGTGATTACCTCAGGTATGTGTAAGACTTAGACCATTTTCTTGTAGATGGAAGTTGACTCTTTGAAGAAGAACCTCCCCTTGATCCATGAACTCACTATTATTTTTTTGACTAGTACCGCTATCATGTCCTGATGTTCCCCCTGAATCAGTGTTTCCCCCTCAACATGTGCTTCAGTGTTAGAAGTATTTCCACTGTCATGTGGATTATCAGAACTTTGAGTGATATCAGGATCAGGGTTTAAGAGTTCAGCATATGGTACTTCATTTTCAAATCTCAGTTTGTCATGGTCATCTGAATCTTCTATACATGTAATCTTCTTATCATCAAAAGACATATTTATAGATTCCATGATTGTCCTTATTCTCAGGTTTTAGACTCTGAAGGCTTTTGAAGACAATGGATATCCCAAAAAAATTCCTTCATCAGCTTTTAGATCAAATTTGGTCAGCTACTCCGGATGAGTTTTGATAATAAAACACTTACAACCAAAACTGTGAAAGTATTTCAAATTTGGCTTCTTTCCATTTACCATCTCAAATGGTGTTTTCCATGCCTGTTGATCAATGTTCCACTTTGTGTAAAGCAAGCAGTTTGCACAGCCTCAGCCCAGAAGTAGGTAGGCAATCTTGCTTCCTCTAGCATGGTTCATGTAGCTTCTATGAGAGTTCTATTCCTTCTTTCAACAACTCCATTTTATTGTGGAGTTCCAGAAGCAGATTACTTTGTTTTATCCCCATGAGTTTGCAGAAGTCTTCCATAGGACTATTCTTGAATTAAATCTCATTATCACTTCTGATGATCTTCACTTTGTATGTTGATCCTTTTTCCAGCTCTCTTACATAATCAATAAGAATGGATGGAGATTTATCCTTGGTGTGAATAAAATACACCGATGTGTATCTTGTATATTCATCAACAATTACGAGTGCATACCTCTTTTTGGCAATTGACATAACATTTACTGGACCAAAGAGATCAATATGAAGTAGATGATATGGTTCAAGAATGGAGGATTCAGTTTTACTCTTGAAAGATATTTTTCTTTGCTTGGCTTTCTGGCATGAGTCATATAAGCCATCAGGAGTAAACACTGCATTAGGCAATCCTCTTACAGGATCTTTCCTTACAAGTTCATTGATATTGTTGAAATTGAGATGAGAAGGTCGTTTGTGCCAGTTCCAGTTGTCTTCCACAGATGTTCTACTAAGTAGACAGACTTCTGATTCATTAGTGCTTGTGGAGACCCTGGCTTCATATAAACAACCATGTCTTACACCAGTCATTGTAATCATTCCATTAGTCTTACTAATAATTTCACAATGCTTCTCATAGAAGTTCACATGGTAATCTCTCACAGATTTGACTAACACTGATCAGATTATGCTTGAGTCCTACAACCAGAGCTACATTCTCAATTATGACATTTCCAATTTTGATTTTTCGGTATCCCAAGATTTTTCCTAAGTTGCCACCTCCATAAGAAACACTTGGGCCAGCTTTCTCTTCAAATTCTGATAGCAGGGATTTATAACCAGTCATATGTCCTGAGTATCCACTGTCCAAGACTAGAGTATTCCTCCTGTTACCATTTAATTCAGCATTGTTAGCCTCAGTATCAACATTTGCCATGAAAGCATAGAAGGGGGTAAAATATTATATTTCCAACATTTTATAAATAGAAATTAGGAAAAAGGGAAATTGATTTTTTTTTGCTATTTACTACTTTGCCCTGAGATGTTTTACTAATACTCCTTCCCCTCCCTTTTTCTTCTCTTCTCACCGACTCTCTTTTTCTTCATCTCTCGGTTTTAAAGGGAATAAAGGATTGGTTTATGCATGTTAAGATTGTGTTCAAAAATGGTGTTTTGGTTCGGTTTTTAATCAAAAAGAAATGATTTCAGGAATTGTTTTTGTTTGGATTGGATTAAGATAAGTTTAGTTTTTAAATGGAACCTTACATGTTGATATTTGATAAATTGTTTGTGATTTTGTTGAAAAAACCGAATGGTGCATGGTTTTGAAGGAGTAGATTCAAGTTATTTGATCGATTTGTTTCTCGAGTCTAAGTATATGGTTTATGTAAGAGTGATTTGGTTTAAAAAGATATTTGGTTAGATGCATGTCAAGTTAGGTTATTGCATGTTAAGTTTTAAGGAACTACTTATTTTATTTGAGGGTTTAGTTCGAATTTATGGTTAAAAAGGAAGGTGTAAGTGGTTTTTTAATGAGTCATTCATATTGTGATTTTTTTCTTAAGTATAAAGCTTGGTTTATAAAGTTATAACATACTATGTGCTATGTAAGTATTCTGTGATTATACTCATGTATATAAGTTAAGGGAATTGGGGTAATCGTTAGACGTTCAGGGAACGTCGAGTGTAAATGAGTATCTAATTAGGGGTTCTGTTTTGGATTGTTGATTCAGATAGCGGAGGCATTCAGGATAGAAAAGGGAAAGGAATCTTAGGTGGAAGTAGCTCAATACCCGTTAAGCAGGAAAGCGATTTAAGGCAAGTAACTCTACCGTCTCTTGTGAAATTGATACTAGAGAGGAAATTATTGATGCCATGATAAAGTGGTGACTTACTATTACAATTGTGATATACCTGTTATTGATACTGAGTAACCCTGTTGATTCATATCCTGACTACCTTATTTTTTCTTTTGTTATCTTCTGATCTCGTAAACCCTAAGAGAGCCTTCATGAATTCCCTTACTTAAAGTCTTGATCAATTTGGATTCTTTGATAACCTGTGAACCCTGTTATGTGTTGATCTTTAAAATTATTCTAGCTTGGAATTAGTCCACCATGTTTATCATTTAATCCAGTCCCTTAGTATTGATCCTTGTTTACGTTTGATTCGTTCACTTTCCTTGGAACCTTAATTTGAACTTGAGAATGATTTTCGACTTGTATGAGTCCAAATGATTTCACATTCTTGGTAATGTTAAAATGAATTTAGTCAACTCTTTTCCTTCTTCCAACATAAAAGTTTTCCAAATGAATTCCTGATGGATTGGATAGAGACGTAAGAGGCTACTGGGACTAGTGCAGTCACGTTAGAAGCTAGCGGGGCTAGTCCAATATAAGGCTATAATGTCATAGGTACCATAACGACTAGATGGAGGTCGGTACGGGCTAATCACCCGTATTATATTTAAAAGATAGATATTCCAATCAAGGGTTCCTTTATAATTTGTAAAGAAGTAAATGTTTACATTCTTTGAGTAGTTTGCTCCTTTTTCTTTAAAAATGAAATAAAATGAAATGGAACAACTTGAGTCTTCGTTTTGTTTGTAATGTTGTGAACCCTATCACTTTACGTTAATGACAAGTTTCAAAGTCTGTTGGTTGTTTCCTTTTGTTGAGAAACACTTTAAAACACTTTTTAATGATTTGTGATGAATGTCGGCTTTCACCCTATCCTGAGCCTTGATTCTTGAAAGCCCAAACTTTTCTTCATAACCTTTACATAGTCAAAGATAGAGAACTGCCACCTAGAATTTTAAAAGTAGAATGCCTCAGATACTGCTTTGCTAATGTTATCGAATCATAGAACTGTTTACTTATTTACTTGCTGAGATTCTTTGCTCATATATTTGCTTTAATCTAACCATGGCAGTTAAGAAAGAAGATGGGCATACTTAGGCGCACCGCTTGCAAGAGCTTTCCTGGCGGTCCCTACCGTGTCGTAGGTTTCCAGATGCCAGAGCAGGTAGCAGTGTGTTAGCAAGCGTATTAGTTGGAAGGAATGTATAAGTTGGATCAGATACAATGGGTTATCTGTCGGTTCCATGTCGGAATCGAATAAATTTGAAATTATTATTATTTTGGGTTGTAATATATTTATTCTAGTTAGTAGTTGTAATCTTGTCTCATACGTAATCATGTTTAGATCCTATTAGTGTTTCATCGAGATTTATTATATCTGTTGTTATTATATTAGTTTAATGGTGTGTGGGTCCTCATTTCCTAACCCCGAGATTGAGGGTGTCACATCTTTCCTTTGACTTGTCAAGTTTTCCAGATTTTGATTCCTTCGAATCAGTACTTCTTCTATTATTCCTCTTATTGGAGTTTGAGGTACTGGAATCTTTTCTGGAAAATCTTCTTCCTTTCTTGAAGTTATTGTAGACCATCTTCTTGAAGCCTTTAACCAATAGAGTAGCCATTTATTCCATGTCTTCATTGTTGTCATGATCACTATCAGTATCTGATTTATTATCAGTATTTGAGTCATCATTAGAGTTTGATGATTCAGTATCTGACTTTGCATTCATAGCTTTTCCTTTGGAGTAACCTTTTCTCCTAGCTTTCTCCTTTGGCTTCTCTTCAACTTTGAGTGCTACTGGTCTAGACTTGGATCCTTTCCTCTTGCTTCTTTGTTCCATCTCTAGTTCATGAGTTTTCAGTATTCCATAGATCTCATCTAGAGGTGTGTCATTAAGTTGATAATTATCCCTTATTGATTTGACTTTAAAGTCCCACTTTTCAGGGAGACCAAGTAGGAACTTCAAGTTTGAGTCCTCTAAATCATACTCCTTGTCGACAAGAGACAAGTCATTCAGAAGCTTCTGAAATCTGTCATAGATCTCAGTTAAGGACTCATTATCTCTTGAGTCAAAGTGCTCATATTCATGAGTAAGTATTGTCCTCCTGTTTTTCTTGATAGCAGTTGTGCCTTGACACTTTACTTCTAAAGCATCCCATATCTCTTTTGTTGTCTTACATCTAATAACCGTATTGGACATAACACTATCAAGACTGTTATGCAAGATGTGTCTAACTTTTGTATCCTTCATTTTAGATGAAAGATCTTCAGGAGTATATTCCTTCCTGTCTTTGTCAACCATCTTTTCTGGTTCTCCTGTAACAGAAACATCTACCTTCATTGGTTTATGAGGACCATCATAAATCCTGCTTACATATTCAGGATCTATGGCTTCCAAGCACATAACCATCCTGACTTTCCAGATTGGATATTCATGTATCTTCAGGATTGGTACCTCGATGACTTTATACCTACTCATGTTGCTACGAATCTGTGATGTGGCTGGGGGTTGTGGATTTTGTGGTGCTTCTTTGTCTTCCATTAAAGATTGATTTTCAGATCTTAAACTGTTTTTATGTCAACAACAAGCTCTGATACCAATTGTTAGGTCCGTAATTAACTGCAGAGGGGGGTGAATACAGTTTCTGCAATCAATTCGACAAAGTTTCAACAGAATCAACAGTTTTTATATTAACAGATAAAAACTGATTACAAACGTACTCTCTCAAAAGGATGAACAAATATCCTTGAGAGCTGCTAGGTTATGCGAATGATATAACAATGTTCGCAATGCTTATAGCATGAACCTAATATGTGCTTTCTATAGAGCACAGTTACATAATCAATAAGTAATCCTATTCTATTACAATAAGGAAATCTATCCATGTATGTTTGCTTCTGAGATGAAGTCCTTTACCACCTTTAATTCCTGCTTTCATTTTCCTTCTCGAATATCTACTGAAATGACAAATCCTGATGACATCATTTGCTGATCATCAAGTACTGATATAAGTACTGATGACGTAACTCTTCAGTAAATACTGATATAAGTCCTCATATGAACTTCTAATAGTTTTTGTCTAGATATCATCAATTATATCTAACAAGATCTATATATTTTAGTGATATGACAAAAAAATTAGAAGAATATAAATACATTTGGTTTGCTATTTTTAAGATTCAACCAGTAATTTGACTAGTACTTCTTACTAGTGTTTAGTCTCATATTAATGTTTCGATATTTTTAAAAATATTTATAAATGATCCAACCATACAGATATGAAGATCTATATATATTAGTAAAAAGACAAAATTTTCAGAAAAATAAATTAATTTTGTTTGTTATTTTAACAATCAACCAATGGTTTGAATTGTACTTGTAACTAGTGTTTAATCCCATATTGATGTTTTAATTTTTTAAAAATTATTTATGAATGATCCAACCGTACGGATGTCAAGATCTATATATTTTAGTAATTTGACACAATTTTTTTAAAAAAAAAATATATTTGGTTTGCTATTTTAACAATCAACCGGTGGTTTGACCAGAATATTTTACTTCAGCTCAGTTCGGCTCGGCTCGGCTCGACTCGTTTTGATGGAGAAAGCTCGTGTCCGGCTTGTGTCGGATCAGTTCTGTAATAACCCCAAAAATTTTGAACTTTTTGTAACCCTTATGAATAGTGATTTTGCTGATTATGCTGAATAAGAAAACTTTTCATGCCACACTTTGTAGAGGTTCTTTTATTGTTATTCTGAGATCTTATTAGTACTCTATATGGTATATAAGTGTATGTAAAGATCGTCAGAATCCAAATTCGAACACTTTGATTTTTCCCGAAAATCCACCAGATATTGAAAGAATTGAGTATAAGGTAACAGGATAAAAAGGATTTAAATCCAAGGATTATAAGAGAGGATCATAAAAGGAATATAATGTATTGAGAAAGGTTAAGGGAACCCAAGTAATAAAATCTCGGGTATGATCCCTCAAACGATAAACGAGAACGAAAGTTAAGCGAACCGTATAATAGATCAGCGGTCATTAGCCAAGAAATTAGGAGCTAATCAAGGAGGTTACTGGGTGATGATGTCATCACACCAACAAGAGGAAGACAAGTGTAACAAGATGACATAAGTGGATGACATAAGCATAACAAAATGGGAAGGATTTGGTGGTTGATTATAAGCCACACAATTTTTACCATGGTAACAAATTTAATTAACAAGAAAAGAAAGCAACCAAGCCAAAACAATTCAAAACACAAAAACACAAGTTGAATTTCCATTTTCCAAGCAAGAAGCTCTCGACCCTTTTCTCTTTTCCAAGAAGAAAAAATCCAAATTCAAGTTCCAAGCTTTGATAATTGGTGAGATAATTATCCAAGGTTCCTTATACATAGATATAGATATCCTATGAATCTAAGCTTCCATTTCCTTCACAATCTCTTCCAATAATTCATGGAAGAAGAGGGTGAATAGTGTTTTCAAGATCTTAAAAATTTTGATCTTGTGTTTTTGTTTAGATATAGCTTTGGTAAGGATTTTCAAGGGTGATTCCAAGCTCCTTAGTTACCTTTACTCACCAAGGAAGGTATAATCTCATACCCTAGCCCTACTTTTGTATATTTAGAGTTTTTATGATTGATATGGTTCATGAGAAGCATGATTCTTGTATAATTAGAGTGTGGTTGGATTTGTAATAGGTTTGAAGTTGTAAATCTTGATTATTGGTTAATGAACTTAAGTATAGCTTTTAGTTCATGACTGAGAGTAGTATAAATTAGAAATCTTGAGATGTTGGGGCTTTTGTAGTAAATTATGGATGGAGTTTGGTTGTAGTAATGATTTTGGGTTGATTGTGGATTGATTTGGAGTGGTATAAATTTGGTAATCGCGTAAACATAGCCGTCGTAATGTCCGATTTACCTTAGACTGCTTTTATTCTTAACATCAGGACCCTCGAACTTACTGTTAGGTTTTGACCATTGCCATAATTAGATAGTTCAAGTTACGAGCTTCATTTTGATATGTGGTTCGCTTGAATCTGATGTATGGTTTAGGAGGAACGACCGTTTTAAGTAACGACATTTCGCGACCGAACCATTATCCCTCGCCTTAATTTGAAACCTTGGTTAAGGCCCTTAAATGACTGATTGGAGTATGAAACAATTATGTAAAGTGGATTAGGCAGTTGGTAGGGTACTCGAGAAAGAATCGCCTTAAAATTTCTAATGGTTCATTTATTAAAAATGGTGGAGCCGAGGGTACTCGAGCGACTTAAGTGAATCGTTAAGTGCAAAAGCGAACGTTAGGGTCTATTTGGTTAAAGTATAGATTCTTAAGCGACTTTGGTTTAATTCCAACTTATATGATGTTTATAGGTTACCAGACTCGTCCCAGGCCTTTTATCACCCCCAGTCGCTCAGGCAAGTTTTCTACCCGTTATACTGATGTTATGATGTATATATGTATATGCATTATCTTGTGATAGATGCATGATGGTTATTAGCAAATCTTGCGATATATTGGAGCATGCTGATATGGTTTATATGCATGCATGTTTCGTAAATTTGATATCTAATTGTTGATTCAAATGCTTATAAGTTGCATAATACATATGCTAGAGATAAGCAGTAGTTGCGTACACTCTTGGTATAGGGGACCCAAAGGTGAACATTTTTCTAAACCGGGAGGCGATGTTCCCGAGTATATGATATATATATATATATATAAATAGTTTCCAAAACTATTAATCGAATAAGGTTTATTCGATAACTTTATTTTATTTAATGAGTATTATTTTGAATATTCATTCGAGGACTTATGACTCCGCTTATTTTATTTAATGAATATTATTTTGAATATTCATTCGAGGACTTATGACTCCGCTTATTTTATTTAATGAATATTATTTTGAATATTTATTCGAGGACTTATGACTCCGCTTATTTATTAAATAACATTCTTTATTTTATTAAAGAATGATGTTTTGATAATCAAACTTATTTTCGATTATTCAAATAAAGATCCTACTTTCGTATAAGTATATCTTTGGTTATTTATTATTCATTTCAAGTATGAGTTTTAAAACTTGTACTTCAAATTATTTTTATAAAGATTAACCTTATGAGAATATTATTTAAATAATAATATTCAGATATTTTCTAATATATCGGGACTGATTTATTTCATTAAATCAGCATTACTCCAAACATTCTAAAAAATATTTTCGAGTCTTTAAAATTATTTTTAAAAGTTAGAGCGGATACCAAAAATCATTTTATATTTAAGATCTTCCTTTCGAAGGGGATTTAAATACTCGCTCAAAACCTGAGGGATCCGGCTCTGTGGTGTATTTTATATTCGCAATGAGGTTGCTGTTTTGAGAAAACATTTTTGATTACTTACCCAACGTTCGGGAAGTAAGTCCATCTACTTGAGTCGGCATAAGCAACATGGGCTCAGTGGGCATCCATGAAAGAGTAAGTGGCTCAGTGGGAGTCCATCAATGCGTAAGTGGCTGAGTAGCAGTCCAACATAGGTCCTAATGCGGCCAGGGTGATGACCAGTGGGGAATTCGTCCATCTACTAGTAGAAAAGGTTATTTATTGGTATCTTTGCCTGATCAGCAAGATATCGGGTTTATGTCAAAATTCTTTTCTTTCCAAATTCATTGGATATTACAACTCTGTTCATACTTTACGTGACAGAGGTTTCCAGGAAATGTATGAGAGATATATATGTGGATATATATATCGGGACTTAATGAAGTATCTCGTAACTTCATTTCATTCAATAATATTTCAAAGATTGAGTCTATTCAAGTCTTAACTTGTGGTCTCATCTATGGGATGAACTTTTGAAACCTATTATACTTTGAACAGTGGTAGTTCAAGTAGTTTTCTAAAATGGTATAAGTACAGTGAAGTAATTGGTAACTTCATCTTCCTTTAAGCTTATATCCAGTAAGTAATTACCTTACACTTGATAAAGGGTTCGAGTAAGTTATCCATTTAGATACTTGCATTATTGTTTACACTATATATTATCTTGTGAGTTGTAATGCTCACTCTTTCTTCATTTCTTCATCACACAACAACAGTTAGGAAAGATGGCCAGACTCAAGCAGACCCAGCGCAAGCGCGTGGGAAGCGTCCCGCGTCTTCCCGTTGATATCGTAGCTGCTATAGCTGCAGAGGTAGATCTATTTGTAGATCAGGCATTCTACTTTTGGGAATCAATTATGTATAATTATAACGTGTGGCAGATAATGGCAATTAACTGTAAACTTATCAAGTAATCATTTTGGGTTGTAATAACTTTTAAATTATGGATTCAAGGACTTGTACTTATTTCAATTTCATCTCTGAGACTATAATGGGTTGTGGTGTGTGTTATTGTGGGGTCACAACATGAGGTTATTTATTTTTGATTAAGTTAAGTGTTAATTATGGAAAGAAAGACCGTGACGACCCGGATCCCCGACCCCGGAGCTGGGGGTGTTACAGAAATGGTATCAGAGCTAAGCGTTATAAACCTCAGAGATGATGTGACGATATAATAATAAACTCACAAAGATAATAACAACGCTTGCCAAGTTCATAGTCGGACTACTTAAAGTAGCACTGACAGTTAAAACCCTTACGGGAAACCTTATAAGTATCATGATAGTAACTTAGCTCGTTTAATGTGTAGGCACATGAGATAGAGGACCCAGAGATGTTCGAGCGTGAGCATGATGAGGCATTTCTAGATGCCGAGGATCAGGAGGAGCCTGAGATGGAGGAGGAGGAGGAGGAGGAGGACCCCTCAGAGGAGTCAGAGACGGACGTTATTGTGATTTCAGATGAGGAGGACCCGAATGAGGTCCTAGTAGCTGAGGAGCATGTCGGAACTATGGTAGAGTACACTGGTACCCCTTTACCCTCACTCCCGGTGGTCAGAGCTCCTACCCCTCCACCACTATCTTGGAGACCCTATGATGACAGCTCTGAGACCCAAACTCCCGAGCCTAGGCAGACCGAGGAGGCACCCCCGGCGGCTCCGGATTCACCACCTCTCGACCCTACCCATAGGCAGTCTTTGTTAGCTCACGACTATGTTCAGGATGTACTGAGGACTCGAGTGGTTGTTGCTGAGGCCTGGCTGGATGAGGTCAGGAGGGAGTTGGAGGTGGAGAGGGCTGGTAGGCGTGCCCGAGCTCATGAGGTTAGAGCTACCATACCCCGATCCCTGTGGAGGGAGCTGAATGGGATAGAGCTCACGGCCCGTGCGAGACTCCGATCACTCCAGGAGGACAGGCATGGCAGGATCTCTAGGAGGCAGGCTGACTACATTTTCCGTCGTGCGATGGAAAGAGTGTGGGAGCTGACCCGCTCCGGTGTGTGATTCATGACCAGTGATGTGGTAGTCTAGTCATCTAGTTAATCGAGGCCATAGTAAGAGCCAATTTTCCGGGATAGTTGACTTGTATATAGTATCCCTTTCTCTGACTAGATAGATAGACTCTTGTATATCACTTTTGGGCAGATGAATGTAGCACTGTTGTACTTTTGACCAGATCGAACTATGTATTTCTCGCATTATGTATATATTTGTTTCCTTTCAGTTCAGTTCTTTAAGTAACGAGATCACTATTTTTATCATTATTATTACTTCACTTCTTTTAGAACTGTCATAAAATAATAGAATTGCGAGATACGTTCTCCCCATTATAGAACTGTGCAAGGCATAATATTAAGTATGATTGTGACCTAACGTTGAATTTTCCCAAAAAAATTATCAGTATCATGCCGCCAAGAAGGATTGGAACTAGGGCGAACCCTGGGTTTGAGGACCAGGGAAGCCATAACCAGGACGGTAGGAACCAAGAACACAGTGAAGAGGAAGATGAGGATTATGTTGAACAGGATGACTCCCTGTATGAAGAGGAGGAGGAAACAATTGATGTTGAAGGATTTGAGACAGAGGCTGAAGAAGGAGAAACTGAGGTTGAGCAACCAGTACCAAACCCAAACATGGATCCCATGGGATAGTTCATGCAACTACTAAGGAAGAACTTGGAACGTCAACCCAACCCACCCCCTCAAGGAAATAACAATGTTGTGGAAAACTCTTTCAGGGCTTTCAAGTCCTTTAAGCCCCCTGAGTTCCACGGATCAGCCGACCTAGTTGAGGCAAGGGCATGGCTAAAGGAAATGGAGAAATCCTTTGAGATTCTGAGTACCGATGAGGCACAAAAGACTGTATTTGCTACCTACCTTCTGAAAGAAGAGGCTAACTACTGGTGGGAGGCCAAGAAAAACATGGAGACAGATGCTATCATTGTTAGTGTATACTGAAAATATTTATTTGAAGCATGTACATTTATTTCTGGCCAGTTTATTTGAGAATCATTAGAATGTTTACATGTTGTCTAATATTATATATTGTGAACAATCTAGTATCAAATGGGATACAGAATATTAGATTGTTAAATACGGTTATATAATATAATAAGGTTCACAGCACAGGTTGTGTTGGACAATCCACTGGTATGGCTGTAGTATTATTTAGATTAGTTTATATTGACTAATAAATAATACTAGTATACTTTGTGTATATTGAACATGATCAAATTTAGAATTGTTCCCTTAATACTGATTAAGAAGGAGAACTAAGATTCTATGTTATTATCAATGCTTAGGTTCTTAATCCGGAAATAGTAATTGACACGTGTATATTATTTACATGCTTTGATTTATATATGAAATAATTCTTTTGAATTATATCATTATATTTTGGGTGATGGAATTATATACATGGTGGATATTATTTATTGAAGGAATCCATGTCCTGATAATATTCGGGTTAATGATGTCCCCTTGAAAGCTCAAAAAGATTTAATTATGTGAAACCCTGCAGGTGGAATTTATTCTGGCATAATTAAATAAAGGTTGAGTGGATGATCAAGGATAAAAGATATTAATTAAATAAATTATCAGTAATTTATTTAATTAATGGACATATGATATTTGAAACATGGGGAATTTAATAAGCAAATAATATTGGAACCAAATTAATTAAATTACGGTATTAGGAAAGGTAGTGCAAATATTAATTATTTAGTGGATTGAATTAATATTTAATTACATTGGGCTAGGCTCAAGATGTAATTAGAAGGCCCAACCTAATTATCCATGGTCCCTATTGTAGCCTATATATATTCTTATTCTCTTTTTGCTTGGGATTGTGTGAAAACATATTGTAGCCACCAAGGAGCAAGAAGAGAGGATAACTTGAGAAGACGGAGGCCACACTTCGCTCAAGAGAATTTGGGAATACAATAGAAGAACGTGGAATCAACCATTAACAAGGTAATCCTCTTTTCGTAATCTTTATCGTAAAACGTAGTAACACCCTAAGTCTGTGGTTCCCAACAATTGGTATCAAGAGCCTGGTAATGGGTTCTACGTTTTATGATATAATGTCCATGTCGTAATTATATATGCGTGTATATAGTGTTTTGCTTGTATTGGTTTTGATGCAGGTTGTTAATCCACTATTATGGCCATGTATATTTTAATTATGTGTTTGGATCCCACGTGGTTTAATCGTGGTTAATTTTTATTTTGGTTTCCACGTGGTTTAATCGTGGTTGTAATTTACACGAGGGTTGATCGTGTTAGAATAGATTTTACAAAATTAGTTTTGTATTAGATCTATTTTTTTGTAATTGTTCCGGATATTTTGTAATAGTTATGTGCGATCGGAAATCAATTCCGGTAGTTTTTGTTCCGCTGTGCGATTACAAGGGGCTGCTGTTGATGTTTGGATCGAACAAAATCAAAACAAAACTCACAGAAAAGTAACAGGCGTGCGCGCTGCGGCAGCTGGGACTGCTGGGGCTGCTGGGACTGCAGCGGCAGCTGGGACTGCTGGGGCTGCCGCGACAGCTGGGACTGCTGGGGCTGCTGAGCCTGCTGGGGCTGCTGGGGGCGTCGGGGCGCGCTTGGGGCAGATTTTTTTTGAGAGCTGGATTTTTTTTTTCAAGGGCCATAATAGTGGAAAATTTATTTTAATTTTTTCCATTAAATTTTAATTATTGCTTTAATTTATTGATTATGTGTGTCGTTAATTATATGTGTAATTCTTTTGAAATTGCATGTTTAACTTAATTAGGACGACATGGACATAAATTTTATTTATTGCTTTAATTAAATGTTATATGTTGCTAAAATTATGTGTGTATTTTGAATACATGATTAGACATAATTATAACAATATAGGGCCCCATTTAATTTTAAAATTCCTCAATTTTAATAAAAAAAATTCTAAGTGGGAGAGGGAATTAATATGAAATTAAATCCCATGGTCTCCATTATTGGTTGTAGGTAATTTAACATAAAGACGAATATAAATTATATATACGTCATCCATCGTGGCATGTAATTTATGGTGTCTAGAATGTTATAGAAATTACTAGAACAAACTTCTTAAATTAATAAATTTTGAAAGGAATAAATATGGATTTTCTTTATTTCTGATTTGGGGCGATTTTGTCAAAAACGGGTTCATCGAACTTGTAAGGCTGTGGGTTTTAAGCGAGACCGATGTGACTCCTCCACTACCTGGAAATCAAACCATTGATGAATATTGAATTGAAGTATTCTATTCAAGGCAAAATTACGAATAATTGGAAGGTATACACGCCACCCATCGTGGCGTACCAAGTTCCATAGATTTCAAATAATTTAAGATTTGATGATGGTATACACTTAGCTATGAAAAATAATATAGTCCACCCCAACGTGGCATATTGTTTAGTAATAGGACCGAAGTAACATTTAAACAAAATTAGGTGGTATACATGTCACACATCATGGCGTACCAGAAGCTTATGGTGTTTATATGTTAGTGCATTAAATTTTAATAATTATTAGAGGAATCAATAGATCTTAATAATTAATGCACCCTTATTTATGTGATGTTTTTATGCATGATTCTCAGGATAAAATGGATTTTAATCCACTATTCACCATACTTAAGGATAACAAACTTACCGGACCTAACTATATTGAATGGAAACGAAATTTGGACATTGTGTTGACTGCTGAGGAGTAAAAGTTTTGCACTTATGAACCCAAGCCTGAACAGCCTGCTGTTGATGCTCCTGAAGATGAGAAAGAGTATTATAAACGGTGGATTAAGGCTGATGAAATGTCGCGATGTTACATTCTGGCAACAATGTCGGGTGTTTTGCAGCATCATCATCAGTCTATGGACACTGCTTCGGATATGCTCTTTAATCTCAAGGAACTTTTTGGAGATCAGAATAGGGCTGCTAGGCAAGTAGCCATGAAGGCTTTAATGAACACTCATATGGCTGAAGGCACACCTGTAAGGGATCATGTTCTCAAGATGATGTCTCATCTGAATGAGATAGAGATCCTTGGTGCTGAACTTGACGGGGAAACCCAGATTGACATTATCCTTATGAGCTTGTCCAAGAGTTTTGAGCAGTTCCACTTGAATTACAACATGAACAAGAGGCAGTATAGTCTCGCGGAACTGCTGACAGAACTTCAGGTAGCTGAAGGATTATTTCGGCAGAGTGTTCAAGTGAATGTGGCTGAGAAAGGTTCTTCCTCTAAGCCGAAAGGTATTAAGAAGAAGAAAAAGGCTCAGACACAGAAAGCTGTGAAGGCAGTATGAGTTCAGGGTGGTGTGAAAAAGCCTAAGGGAAAGTGCTTCAGATACAAACAGTCAGGTCACTGGAAACAGGATTGTCCTCTTCCTAAGAAGACAAACAATACTGGTATGTCTCTTTCTCTAGTTACAGAAACATTTATAGCGGCTATATCTACGAGCACTTGGTGTGTAGATACAGGAGCCACTGACCATGTTTGTAATTCTATGCAGGGGTTCCAGCTATCCAGAATGCTTAGAGATGGTGAGATATACGTGTTCATGGGAGATGCTACGAAAGTAGCAGTTGCAGTAGGAGTTATTCATTTATCTTTTGGTTCTGATAGGATTTTGGTTTTGAACAATTATCTTTATGTACCTTCTTTTAGAAGGAATTTAATTTCGGTTTCTAAACTTGCTTTGGATGGTTATAATGTTTGTTTGGATCGTAATGTTTCTATTATGATGAATAAATGAATTATATGTTCTGGTACATTGCAAGACAATTTGTATATAATTAATCCTAGTCAACCTGCACTGCAACTGTAATTTAGGGAATTGAACAACACATCTTCTAACTCTACTAAAAGAAAGGAACCTTCTAGTTTGAACCAAACATATCTTTGGCACTTGAGATTAGGTCATATTAACTTGAGGAGGATTCAAAGACTGGTAGTAGACGGGCCTTTAAGCTCATTGGCAGTGGAGCTATTTCCAATTTGTGAATCCTGCTTGGAAGGTAAAATGACTAATAGGCCTTTCAAGGCAAAAGAGAATAGAGCCAAACAACTGTTAGAATTGGTTCACTCTGATTTATGTGGACCCATGAATATCCAAGCAAGAGGTGGTTATGAATATTTCATTACTTTCATTGATGATTATTCTAGATATGGGTACGTTTATTTGTTGCACCGTAAGTCTGAGTGCTTTGATAAGTTCAAAGAGTACAAAGCTAAAACGGAGAAGCGACTTAATAAAAGTATCAAGTCACTACGATCAGATCGTGGTAGCGAATACTTGCTTGGAGAATTTAGGGAATATTTATCAGAAAATGGGATAGAATCCCAGTTAACTGCACCAGGCACACCCCAGCAGAACAGTGTAGCAGAGAGAAGGAACCGGACTCTTTTAGAGAGTGTTAGATCGATGATGAGTTATTCAGATATATCCAAGTCGTTTTGGGGACATGCCTTAGAGACAGCAGCTTATCTTCTGAACTTAGTACCTTCTAAGTCGGTTCCTAAAACCCCCTTAGAATTGTGGACCGGGGATAAACCGAGTCTAAGACATATTCGAATATGGGGTTGTCCAGCACATGTGCTGAATAAGAACGCGACTAAGTTAGAATCTCATACAGAAGTAAAGTTGTTTGTAGGCTACCCCATGGGAACGAAAGGATATTTATTTTATAGTTCGAAGAATCGGGATGTCATTGTTAGCACCAATGCAAGATTCTTGGAGGAGGACTATATAATGAATCACAAACCAATGAGTAGTGTCATTTTAGAGGAACTAGTGGGAGGGACAAATAATACCAATGAAGTTGTAGTACAAGTAGAACAACCACAACATAATGTACAACCTGTCACTAATACCGTACCAGTGCCTCGTCGTAGTGGGAGGGTTGTTCAACAGCCTGATAGATTCATGTTTTTGGGAGAGTCTTCAGACTTGGTCCCTGGTGAACATGATTGATGAGGATCAAGGAATGAATATGTTAATTTGGATTTGATTATGCGTACTTGTGGTGATATTCAATTGGAGAGACAATGGATGATATAAAACTTTTGTTTTAAGAAAAACCAAATTGCTTAGATCAATCCAGAAACTAAGTAATTCGAATCTAACCTTCAAAACAATCCAGTAATTGAAGTTTAGAGGGAAGAAAAACTACTCATAGTTTATCTCAAAACAAAAGTTTTATATCATCCATTGTCTCCTCCAAGTCACAAATAAGGCGCAATCTATAAAATTCAGAAGTATACTCGGAAACACTCATAGTACCTTGAGAGAGGGATGTCATCTTCATTATACATTCGAATTTATAATGCAAAGGAATATATTTTGCACAAAATTTCTTCTTCAGAGATGTTCAAGTCATAATCTTTTCTTTTCCAGATCTAACTCTTTTTGTGTTTAGATTATCAAACCACAAGTCTGCTTTCTTTGTAAGTTTAAGCGCTGCAATCTTGAATATTCTCATCTCAGTCCAACCTGTATAAGCAGAAATCTTTTTGACTTGTGTAACCCATTCAACAAAATCATCAATGCTACCCAAACCTGTAAAATAAGCAAGCTCTATACCAGGATCATAGACTTCACCACTATCTTTCACCTTAATTAAAATTTTATCCCATGCATCAAACCTCGATTCCGTTGAATTAACAAGCTTTTGAGTACGTTTATCAATCTCATCCAATTTTCCAAGTAATTTTCTGAGCAATTCATCTGTAGCCATAAGAAAAATCTGGAAAAAAAATTGGTGAACAGTGCACGTGAACAGTGCCGATGAATAGTGCCCGTGAACAGTGCCTATGAACAGTAATTTTGTGAATAGTACTCGTGAACAGTACTCGCGAAAAGTAATTTTTTTTTTTTTTGAAACCTAGATCTCCCAACAATTAAGAAATTGGAGAAAAAACCTTGGCTCTTGATACCAAATTGATGTGGATCTCTCCACAAAGAAAGAAAAGAAGAAGAAGAAAAGGGATAAGAGAAGAAGAGGATATTTCAAAAGAACACGATCAATCCAGAAACGTGAACTTTGAATCTCAAATTGCTTAGATCAATCCAGAAACTAAGTAATTCGAATCTAACCTTCAAAACAATCCAGTAATTAAAGTTTAGAGGAAAGAAAAACTACTCATAGTTTATCTCAAAACAAAAGTTTTATATCATCCATTGTCTCTCCAATTGAATATCACCATAAGTACGCATAACCAAATCCAAATTAACATATTCATTCCTTGATCCTCATCAATGATGATGATCCCCGTACATACGAAGAGGCAGTACAAGACAAAGATGCAGATCTTTGGCAAAAGGCGATGAAATCTGAGATAGAATCAATGTATTCTAATCAGGTCTGGGAGCTCGTGGAACCACCCAAAGGTATAAAACCTATTGGATGTAAGTGGATCTACAAGAAAAAGAGGGGATTAGATAAAAAGGTGAAAGCCTGGAAAGCAAGACTTGTTGCGAAAGGGTATACTCAGAAAGAAGGTATCGATTATGAGGAAACCTTTTCACCGGTAGTCATGCTTAAGTCAATCCGTATTCTTTTATCTATAGCAGCTCATCTCGATTATGAGATTTGGCAAATGGATGTCAAGACAGCTTTTCTTAATGGAAGTCTTGAAGAAACCATCTATATGCAGCAACCAAAAGGATTCATTAAGGAAGGCCAAGAGCATCTGGTATGTAAGCTTAAGAGGTCTATTTATGGACTTAAACAAGCTTCTAGAGACTGGAATATTCGTTTTGATCAGGCAGTCCAGTCATATGGATTTGATCAAAGTCCAGGCGAATCGTGCGTGTATAAGAGAAGTGAAGGTAATGCAGTGGTTTTTCTAGTACTATATGTAGATGATATTTTACTCATTGAAAACAATGTTGAGATGTTGTCATCAGTAAAGGCATGGTTGTTCAAACAATTTGACATGAAGGACTTAGGTGAAGCGGCATACATCCTTGGGATCAAAGTTATAAGGGATCGCAAGAAAAGGATGTTGGCTTTATCTCAAGAGCCCTACATTGATGAAGTATTAGCTCGTTTTAACATGTAGAACTCCAAGAAAGGTTTTTTACCTTTTAAGCATGGAGTTGCTCTATCTAAGAAGCAGTGTCCTTCGATACCTAAGGATATAGAGAGCATGAAAGCAGTTCCTTATGCTTTAGCATGTGGAAGCTTAATGTATGCTATGTTATGTATGAGGCCTGACATCTGCTTTGCTGTAGGCATGGTTAGTAGATATCAGTCGAACCCAGGTCAGGAACATTGGAGTGCAGTAAAAACTATACTCAAGTACCTGAGAAGGACTAAGGAGTATATGTTAATTTACAAGGCCTCAGATCTATTTCCTTTGGGATATACTGATTCAGATTTCCAATCAGATAGGGATAAGAGGAAATCAACCTCGGGATATGTTTTTACTTTGGGAGGTGGAGCCGTTATATGGAGGAGTGTAAAGCAGAAATGCATTGCAGACTCCACCATGGAGGACGAGTACGTGGCGGCCTCTGAGGCTGCCAAGGAGGCTGTATGGTTCAGGAACTTTCTTTTGGACTTAGATGTGGTACCTAATTTGCCTAGGAGCTTGACGGTGTATTGTGATAACACTGGTGTTGTGGCAAATTCAAAGGAACCGCGAGACCACAAAGCAGCTAAACATATTGAACATAAGTATCATCTCATACGAGGAATCGTAAAGCGAGGGATATAGTTGTGGCTCACATATCATCAGAAGACAACCGAGCAGATCCTTTCACAAAGAGCTTGCCAACCAAGGTTTTTGACAAGCATGTGGAAGCGATAGGAGTCAGATGGATGGACACATAGATTTTTATGTAATAGTGGATTAAATAAACACTGATGCACACATAGAATATTTTGAGTATAAGTGGGAGATTGTTAGTGTATACTGAAAATATTTATTTGAAGTATGTATATTTATTTCTGGCCAGTTTATTTGAGAATCATTTGAATGTTTACATGTTGTCTAATATTATATATTGTGAACAATCTAGTATCAAATGGGATACAAAATATTAGATTGTTAAATACGATTATATAATATAATAAGGTTCACAGCACAGGTGGTGTTGGACAATCCACTGGTATGGCCGTAGTATTATTTAGATTAGTTTATATTGACTAATAAATAATACTAGTATACTTTGTGTATATTGAACATGATCAAATTTAGAATTGTTCCCTTAATACTGATTAAGAAGGAGAACTAAGATTCTATGTTATTATTAATGCTTAGGTTCTTAATCCGGAAATTGTAATTGACACGTGTATATTATTTACATGCTTTGATTTATATATGAAATAATTCTTTTGAATTATATCATTATATTTTGGGTGATGGAATTATATACATGGTGGATATTATTTATTGAAGAAATCCATGTCCTGATAATATTCGGGTTAATGATGTCCCCTTGAAAGCTCAAAAAGATTTAATTATGTGAAACCCTGCAGGTGAAATTTATTATGGCATAATTAAATAAAGGTTGAGTGGATGATCAAGGATAAAAGATATTAATTAAATAAATTATCAGTAATTTATTTAATTAATGGACATATGATATTTTAAACATGGGGAATTTAATAAGCAAATAATATTGGAACCGAATTAATTAAATTACGGTATTAGGAAAGGTAGTGCAAATATTAATTCTTTAGTGGATTGAATTAATATTTAATTACATTGGGCTAGGCTCAAGATGTAATTAGAAGGCCCAACCTAATTATCCATGGTCCCTATTGTAGCCTATATATATTCTTATTCTCTTCTTGCTTGGGATTGTGTGAAAACATATTGTAGCCACCAAGGAGCAAGAAGAGAGGATAACTTGAGAAGACGGAGGCCACACTTCGCTCAAGGGAATTTGGGAATACAATAGAAGAGCGTGGAATCAACCATTAACAAGGTAATCCTCTTTTCGTAATCTTTATCGTAAAACGTAGTAACACCCTAAGTCCGTGGTTCCCAACAATCATAACCTGGGAGAGGTTCAGTCGGTTGTTTTTGGGAAAATATTTCCCTAGGTTTATGGAGAACTAGATGGAGCTCAAGTTCTTGGAGCTAAAGCAGAATAATTTATTTGTGGCAGAGTACGAAGCAAAATTTACTGAGTTATCAAGGTTTGTGCCGGAGTTTGTGAGCATCGAGGAAAAGAAAGCTAGGAGGTTTCAGCAGGGATTGAAACCATGGATTCAGAATAGGGTGGCAATCCCTGAGCTTACAGATTATGCCACTCTGGTGCAAAAGGCAACAATTGCAGAAGCCGGAAGTGAACAGATGCAGAAGAAAAGAGAGAAGAAGGGAATAAAAAGGAAAAGTATGAGCATGGGTGGAGGTTCCGCAGGAGGGAGCCTCCCAACTAGATTTAATCGAGGAGCAGTGTCCCTACCAGGAAGGAGTACTGGGTTTAAGCGGCCCGTGAGTGTGAATGTGAGCCAGAGCGGCCAGAAGTCAAGAATGTCCTATTCCAACCAGTCTCGACCCCCATTGCCAGCCTGTAACACTTTTGAAGGATGCATTTTGGGGAGTGTAAGGGAAAGCCAGTAACCTACTTTAAGTGCGGTCGAGAGGGTCGCTATTCAACTAAGTGCCCTTCGTCAACCCCTGCCGTCATTCCAACCACCACTTGTCATCAGTGTGGACGCCCGGGTCATTGGAAGAGGGAATGCCCAATGAACAAACCAGCAGCTTTAGGAGCAAGCAGAGCTGCTTCTAATAAGCCACCTACTGCGAGGACTTTCAACATGACAGTCCAAGATACTATGAAAGACTCGGATGTGATAGCAGGTACCCTTTCTCTAAATTCAGTCAGTGCAAATATTTTATTTGATTCGGGAGCAACTAAATCTTTTATATCAAAGGACTTTGCGCATAAATTAAGACTTAAGGCTGAACCCTTGATAGAACCCTTACAAGTAGAAATAACCAACCATGAAATTATTCCTGTTAACCAGATTCACCCCGCCTGTGAGTTAGGCATAGGGGAATAATCTTTTAGTGTTGATCTGATTCCTTTTAAACTAGGGGAGTTTGATGTAATTTTGGGAATGGACTGGCTATCTAGCAATGATGCTCAGATAGACTGTAAGGGGAAGAAAGTTAAGTTGAATATCCCAGGGGAGAAAGAAGTCATATTTAGAGGAAAGAGGCAGACGCAGAAATTTTTGACCATGGCCCAGTCCAATAAGATGCTACGAAAAGGAAATGAGGCTTACCTAGCCTATGTGGTGGACACGCAGAAGGAGGTGCCCAACTTGCAAGATATTCCGGTAGTCAAAGAATTTGAAGATGTATTCCCACAAGACCTTTCGGGACTACCACCCGTTAGAGTGATTGAATTTGCTATTAAGTTGGCCCCAGGGAGGGCGCCAGTTTCAAAGGCACCTTACCGGTTAGCCCCATTAGAAATGAAGGAATTGGCTACCCAATTACAAGAGCTTTTGGATAAGGGTATGATAAGACCCAGTGTGTCTCCGTGGGGAGCACCAGTGTTATTTGTTAAGAAGAAAGATGGGAGCATGAGGCTGTGCATCGACTACCGAGAGTTGAACAAGCTAACCATAAAGAACAGGTACCCGTTACCCAGAATAGACGATCTGTTTGATCAACTAAAGGATGTTGTTTACTTTTCCAAGATTGACCTGAGAACTGAATATCACTAACTAAAGATTAAACCCGAAGATATATCCAAGACCGTGTTCCGTACCAGGTATAGGCACTATGAGTTCTTGGTAATGTCCTTAGGATTAACCAACGCCCCAGCCGCTTTCATGGATTTAATGAACAGAGTATTCAAGAAGTACTTGGACAAGTGTGTGATAGTTTTTATCGATGATATTTTAATCTACTCAAGGACCGAGGCAGAACAGGCAGAGCATTTGAGGATAGATCTAGGAATACTCAGAGAGGAACATTATTTGCCAAATTCTCGAAGTATGAATTCTGGCGGAATGAAGTATAGTTTTTAGGACATGTGATCAATAAAGAAGGAGTATTGGTCGACCCCTCCAAGATAGAGGCGGTCTCAAATTGGGAAAGGCCAACCACACCCACAGAGGTAAGGAGTTTTATAGGATTGGTCGGCTACTATCGTAGATTTGTACAGGACTTTGCGAAGATCGCAGCCCCTTTGACATGACTTACTCGTAAGACAGAGAAGTTTGAATGGACGAAAAATGCGAGAACAGTTTTCAAGAATTAAAGAAAAGGTTGGTAACGGCCCCGATGTTGGCATTGCCAGACGGAAAAGGAGATTTTGTGATATATAGTGACGCGTCGCACAAAGGATTAGGGTGTGTGCTTATGCAGCACGGTAAGGTGATTGCGTATGCGTCGAGACAACTGAAGGAATACGAGATTAGATATCCTCATGACCTTGAGCTTGCGGCAATAGTTTTTGCCTTAAAAATTTGGAGGCACTACTTGTATGGAGAGAAGTGTGAGATTTTCACAGACCATAAGAACCTCAAGTACATATTTACGCAGAAAGAGCTCAACATTCGCCGAGGAGATGGTTAGAACTAATCAAGGACTATGATTGTGAGATTCTCTATCATCCAGGGAAAGCCAATGTGGTGGCTGACGCCCTTAGCAGGAAGGAAAGACTCAAAATGATAATGACTTCAGAGGAATTGATAAGGGATTTCGAGAGAATGGAAATAGAAGTAAAGGTAACCGGAGCCGGAACTGAAAAGCTGTTTGAGATCTCGATGTAGCCAGAGTTATTGGAAAAGATTAGATTGTGCCAAGAGAAAGTAATGAATGAAGGCAGAGAGTTAATGACTGGAGAAGAGATCCATACTGAGAGAGATGATAAAGGGATAATGAGGTATTCCTACCGGATTTGGGTTCCGAATGTTCAAGAGCTTAAGACGAGATTTTGGATGGAAGCCATAGTTCAAGGTATTCCATTCACCCGGGAAGCACCAAGATGTATAGGGATTTGAAAGAGTATTACAGGTGGCCCAACATGAAGAGGGACGTAGCAGAATGGGTAAGCAAATGTTTGACTTGCCAAAGAGTAAAGGCAGAGAACCAGAGACCCAGTGGACTTTTACGACCCTTGGAGATTCCCGAATGGAAATGGGAACAGATAGCCATAGATTTTGTTGTCGGCTTACCAAGGACGAAAGCCAATCATGATGCCATATGGGTGATTATAGACCGACTGACAAAGTCAGCTCATTTCATTCCTATCAGTGAGAGATACACGGTCGATAGACTGGTGGACATTTACCTTAAGGAAATAGTGACGCGACATGGAGTCCCAACGTCCATTGTCTCAAACCGAGACCCCAGGTTCAACTCCAGATTTTGGAGGAGTTTTCAAGAATGTGCGGGGACCAAATTAAATATGAGTACCGCTTACCATCCCCAAACGGATGGGCAAAGTGAAAGGACCATCCAGACACTAGAGGATATGTTGAGAGTCTGTGCAATAGACTTTAAAGGAAGTTGGGATGATCACTTGCCGTTGATCGAGTTTTCTTATAACAAAAGCTTTCATGCCAGCATCGGAATGCCGCCTTATGAGGCCTTGTACGGAAGAAGGTGTCGATCTCCCTTATACTGGGATGAAGTAGGAGAGCGAAAGATGCTCGGACCCGAAGTGGTCCAAAGGACCAAAGACATAGTGGATCTCATTAGAGGACGGCTGGTAGCAGCCCAAGACAGACAGAAGAAATATGCAGACCTAGCCCGAAAGGACAAGGAGTATGAAGTAGGGGACTTAGTACTGCTAAAAGTATCCCCTTGGAAGGGATTAATGAGGTTCAGAAAGAAAGAGAAACTAAGCCTAAGATACATTGGACCTTTTGAGATACTAAGACGGATTAGGAAGTTAGCTTACGAGCTAGCCTTACCCCCGAACCTACAACAAGTTCATAATGTGTTCCATGTGTCAATGCTAAGGAAGTATCATCGGGATGCCAGAAACATAGTGGAATACGAGCAGGTGGATATGCAACCAGATTTGACTTACGTGGAGAAACCAGTAAAGATTATAGATAAGAAGGAACAGGTGCTTCGGAACAAAGTAATCAAGCTAGTCAAAGTGTTATGGCAGAATCATAATGTGGAGGAATCAACTTGGGAACTAGAGAGCGCAATGCTAGAAAAGTACCCCCAATTGTTTTCTATCTGATTTCGGGACGGAATCCTTTTGAGGGGAGACTGTAATAACCCAAAAAATTTTGAACTTTTTGTAACCCTTATGAATAGTGATTTTGCTGATTATGCTGAATAAGAAAACTTTTCATGCCACACTTTGTAGAGGTTCATTTACTGTTATTCTGAGATCTTATTAGTACTCTATATGGTATATAAGTGTATGTAAAGATCGTCAGAATCCAAATTCGAACACTTTAATTTTTCCCGAAAATCTACCAGATACCGAAAGAATTGAGTATAAGGTAACAGGATAAAAAGGATTTAAATTCAAGGATCATAAGAGAGGATCATAAAAGGAATATAATGTATTGAGAAAGTTTAAGGGAACCCAAGTAATAAGATCCCGGGTATGATCGCTCAAACGATAAATGAGAAAAAAAGTTAAGCGAACCGTATAACAGATCAGCGGTCATTAGCCAAGAAATTAGGAGTTAATCAAGGAGGTTAGTAGGTGATTATGTCATCACACCAACAAGAGGAAGACAAGTGTAACAAGATGACATAAGTGGATGACATAAGCATGACAAAATGGGAAGGATTTGTTGGTTGATTATAAGCCACACAATTTTTACCATGGTAACAAATTTAATTAACAACAAAAGAAAGTAACCAAGCCAAAACAATTCATAACACAAAAACACCAGTTGACTATACATTTTCCAAGCAAGAAGCTCTCGGCCCTTTTCTCTTTTATAAGAAGAAAAAATCCTAATTCAAGTTCCAAGCTTTGATAATTGGTGAGATAATTATCCAAGGTTCGTTATACATAGATATAGATATCCTATGAATATAAGCTTCCATTTACTTCAAAATCTCTTCCAATAATTCATGGAAGAAGAGGGTGAATAGTGTTTTCAAGATCTTAAAAATTTTGATCTTGTGTTTTTGTTTAGATATAGTTTTGGTAAGGATTTTCAAGGGTGATTCCAAGCTCCTTAGTTACTTTTACTCACCAAGGAAGGTATAATCTCATACCCTAGCCCTACTTTTGTATATTTAGAGTTTTTATGATTGATATGGTTCATGAGAAGCATGATTCTTGTATAATTAGAGTGTGGTTGGATTTGTAATAGGTTTGAAGTTGTAAATCTTGATTATTGGTTAATGAACTTAAGTATAGCTTTTAGTTCATGATTGAGAGTAGTATAAATTGGAAATCTTGAGATGTTGGGGCTGTTGTAGTAAAGTATGGATGGAGTTTGGTTGTAGTAATGATTGTGGGTTGATTGTGGATTGATTTGGAGTGGTATAAATTTGGTAATCGCGTAAACATAGTCGTCGTAATGCTCGATTTACCTTAGACTGCTTTTGTTCTTAACATCAGGACCCGTGAAATCACTGTTAGGTTTTGACCATTGCCATGATTAGATAGTTCATGTTAGGAGCTTTGTTTTGATATGTGGTTCGCTTGAATCCGATGTACGGTTTAGGAGAAACGGTCGTTTTAAGTAACGGCGTTTCGCGACCGAACCATTACCCCTCACCTTACTTTGAAACCTTGGTTAAGGCACTTAAATGACTAATTGGAGTATGAAACAATTATGTAAAGTGGATTAGGCAGTTGTTAGGGTACTCGCGAAAGAATCGCCTTAAAATTCCTAATGGTTAATTTATTAAAAATGGTGGAGTCGAGGGTACTCGAGCGACTTAAGTGAATCGTTAAGCGCAAAAGCGAACGTTAGGGTCTAATTGGTTAAAGTATAGATTCTTAAGTGACTTTGGTTTAATTCCAACTTATATGATGTTTATAGGTTACCAGAATCGTCCCAGGCCTTTTATCACCCCCAGTCGCTCAGGCAAGTTTTCTACTCGTTATACTGTTGTTGTGATGTATATATGTATATGCATTATCTTGTGATAGATGCATGATGGTTATTAGCAAATCTTGCGATATATTGGAGCATGCTGATATGGTTTATATGCATGCCTGTTTCGTAATTTTGATATCTAACTGTTGATTCAAATGCTTATAAGTTGCATAATACCTATGCTAGAGATAAGTAGTAGTTGCGTACACCCTTGGTATAGGGGATCCAAAGTTGAACATTTTTCTAGACCGGGAGACGATGTTCCCGAGTATATGATATATATATTTATATATATATAAATAGTTTCCAAAACTATTAATCGAATAAGGTTTATTCGATAACTTTATTTTATTTAATGAATATTATTTTGAATATTCATTCGAGGACTTATGACTCCGCTTATTTTATTTAATGAATATTATTTTGAATATTCATTCGAGGACTTATAACTCCGCTTATTTTCATTCTTTATTTTATTAAAGAATGATGTTTTGATAATCAAACTTATTTTCGATTATTCAAATAAAGATCGTACTTTCGTATAAGTATATCTTTGGTTATTTATTATTCATTTTAGGTATGAGTTTTAAAACTTGTACTTCAAATTATTTTTATAAAAATTATCCTTATGGGAATATTATTTAAATAATAATATTCAGATATTTTCTAATATATCGGGACTGATTTATTTCATTAAATCAGCATTACTCCAAACATTCTTAAAAATGTTTTCGAGTCTTCAAAATTATTTTTAAAAGTTAGAGCGGATCCCAAAACTCATTTTATATTGAAGATCTTCCTTTCGAAGGGGATTTAAATACTCGCTCAAAACCTGAGGGATCCGGCTCTGTGGTGTATTTTATATTCGCAACGAGGTTGCTGTTTTGAGAAAACATTTTTGATTACTTACCCAACGTTCGGGAAGTAAGTCCATCTACTTGAGTCGGCATAAGCAACATGGGCTCAGTGGGCGTCCATGAAAGTGTAAGTGGCTCAGTGGGAGTCCATCAATGCGTAAGTGGCTCAGTGGGAGTCCATCAATGCGTAAGTGGCTGAGTAGCAGTCCAACATAGGTCCTAATGCGGCCAGGGTGATGACCAGTGGGGAATTCGTCCATCTACTAGTAGAAAAGGTTACTTATTGGTATCTTTGCCTGATCAACAAGATATCGGGTTTATGCCAAAATTCTTTTCTTTCCAAATTCATTGGATATTACAACTCTGTTCATACTTTACATGACAGAGGTTTCCAGGAAATGTATGAGAGATATATATGTGGATATATATATATGTGGATATATATATCGGGACTTAATGAAGTATCTCGTAACTTTATTTCATTCAATAATATTTCAAAGATTGAGTCTATTCAAGTCTTAACTTGTGGTCTCATCTATGGGATGAACTTTTGAAACCTATTATACTTTGAACAGTGGTAGTTCAAGTAGTTTTCTAAAATGGTATAAGTACAGTGAAGTAATTGGTAACTTCATCTTCCTTTAAGCTTATATCCAGTAAGTAATTACCTTACACTTGATAAAGGGTTCTAGTAAGTTATCCATTTAGATACTTGCATTATTGTTTACACTATATATTATCTTGCGAGCTGTAATGCTCACTCTTGCTTCATTTCTTCATCACACAACAACAGTTAGGAAAGATGGTCAGACTCAAGCAGACCCAGCGCAAGCGCGTGGGAAGCGTCCCGCGTCTTCCCGTTGATATCGTAGCTGCTATAGCTGCATAGGTAGATCTATTTGTAGATCAGGCATTCTACTTTTGGGAATCAATTATGTATAGTTATAACTTGTAGCAGATAATGGCAATTAACTGTAAACTTATCAAGTAATCATTTTGGGTTGTAATAACTTTTAAATTATGGATTCAAGAACTTGTACTTATTTCAATTTCATCTCTGAGACTATAACGGGTTGTGGTGTGTGTTATTGTGAGGTCACAGCATGAGGTTATTTAATTTTGATTAAGTTAAGTGTTAATTATGGAAAGAAAGACCGTGACGACCCGGATCCCCGACCCCGGATCTGGGGGTGTTACAAGTTCGACTTGGCTCATTTGTGTTCGATAAGAGCTCGTGTGCAACCCTTTAGTTAACAAGTTCAAACTCGAACACGATTTTTTGTTCGATAAAAAATCTCGGCACGACACGGTTCGTCATAAAAAAAATTAGAACTGGGCTTAATTTGATCAAAACTCAGCTCGGCTCGGTTGGTGAATAATTTTAGGTAAAAATAACAAATGGGATACATAATCTACGATTCAAAATTGAGCAATACACATGAGACAGTAGGGTAACATGAAACGACCAGGATGATACGCGTATATGACTGAGATATTCAGCTTTAACGTACACATGATACTCATTTTTTTATCGTAAGGAACCCGCAGCCGCTACCCGTCGGGTGCGCACTGGGTAAACCCAACGAGCCCACGCAATAGCCTGCAAACCACGTGGACCAAGGTAAACCGCATTTAAACGACATGTTCTGCTCAGGAGGCAGAATCATAAATTCTCCTCCCGTGGGATTCGAACCTGTGACAAAGATGATAGTTATCCTCTTTTTAACCAACTGAGTCAACCCTTGCGGGCATGATACTATTCTTAGTTAAAATATTTATAGAATATATATTTATGTGTATTGTAGATGATTTTTGTTACCATATTAATTATATTTTGCATTTAATTAGATCTTTATTAACTAGATCTTAAAATTTTATTGTAGGAAGTAATAAATTCTAAATGAGAAAATATTGGAGGTAAATTAGAAAAAAATCGGATTTATTAAACGTATACGCGCAAGACTTATTATTTGAGTTGTACATTGAATTCTATATATCGGATTTGGGTGATTTAACAACCCACATGAAGAGAAAGAGAACGAGATACTCTTTAATTTGAGAATAGTTCCAATATCAAAATCCAGTCAAACCAACCCAGTAGCAGAAGAAAAAAAGTCGACTACAAATTTTTACTTTAGAAATTTTTTCAGTTTGAAAAACTTTTGTTTTATCTGAAAAACATTAAAAATACTTTTTATAATAGGTTATTATAATTAGAGATATAATATACGTATCCATAGAAGAACAACTAAGAGGAGAAGCCAAGAATAGGAGAAGAAGGACTTTATGCTTGGAGATTTCATCATCAACAACATAGGAAGAACTCTTCGCTCTCTGTACTTTGTATTATATTCTAATCTTTTCATGAACCTTGTAACTTTTATTATGATTTTCAAAATGTTTGTGTAATTATTTACAAACAAATTTTACCTTTGTTTAATACTCTATCTGTCCCATTCATTTCTATACACTTTCCTTTTTTGGATGTCCCATTCAATTTTATACATTTCAAACTTACCAAAAATAGTGAGTATTTAATAATATAAAAATCAACTACATCCACTACTTTCTCCCATTACACTCACTTTATTCATTAAATATTGATTGATCCCACCACTTTACCCAACTTTATACATTATCTCACTAAATTACAATTTTTCTTTTTCTCTCATCCCACTACCTTACCAAAACTAATATTATTTTAATAAATTTCTTGTACTCCGTGCCCAAAACATTTGTATAGAAATAGTTGGGACGGAGGTAGCAGTTAATAAACAAAACGAAATCCATTTTCGATAACATTAGTAAAATATTAGAGAAGTAAACCCTTGATTCTCGGCAAAATATAAGAGAAGTAAACCCTTGATTCTTGGCAAAATATAAGAGAAGTAAATGATACTCGACGTAGAACAATACCCTATTTACACTATATTACAAACGACAAAAAGGATTTTATTTAAGTTACATCAGATGTCAATAAAAAATCCAAATCCGACAGGCGTATCATTTCTATAGCTACCCAGATGACATATGCTCGTATAGATACAGCACGCACATACATACATCTTTTTGCTTGCTTAATTAATTAGATTAGCTATAAGAGGAGAGGGTGACGTTGGTATCGCAGGAAAGAAGTCTAAGAAGAAAAGTAAATTGGATAGGTATAACGCATTTGGCAAAGTCGATAGTTAAAATCTGTCATCTCTATTGAATATTGGTAAACTTTAAAGAAAAGTGAATATTTATATTATATTTCGTAATAAACCACCTTACACGGGGAAATTTTATTTTAGCACAAAGAGATCATCACATAAGAATATCCTGATTCCAGCCAGTGTTTGTGTTTATTAGATCCAGATTGTAGTAGCAAATTTAGAGGAGAGAATGACATATTCAGCAAGTAAAATAGAGGCGAAAGTAGTCGAAAACCAACAAATGACACAAACAAATTCGCTATTGGGAAAAGTAAGGAGGGAAAAAGAACCTCTGCCTCTTGCTCTTTGCAGGGTAGTTAGTGCAAGTAGACGACGAGGTGACAACTCTACTCAATACCAATTTGAGGGATTGTTTGATTGCGTTAGCATCAGCAGCCCCATTCAAGATCTCGCTGTCCTTTGTACAAACCACAAAACAGCTTTTTATTCGACCTCCCAAACAACACATATCAGCTTGAATCATCCGTAGTCTTAGGCTTTCAATCGCATGGCTTAGCTCCCCAAATAGTTCTGGCCTGTTTTCACAACAAATTGATACCCTAATGAACGTAGCATTACTAGTAGTGGAGCCGGCTTCATGATCAGAACGATACTCTGTGATCGTTACTTCATCGATGCCGGTTGGAATTGTAATGTGTTTGCTAGCTTCTAAAGTTTTTCTCTTCAATTCCTTCAAATGTTCAACTGCACTTCCCAGAAGAGCGGCCTTGTCCATCTGTACATATTTGGTATAATATTTCCCTTATAGTTAACCTTGCCAATAAACCAAAGCACTGGTATCTCCGAATAAGAACCTAAAAGATAATTCGTGCACTGATCTTACTCTGTTTCCAAGAAGTAAACTTGGACATAACAAAATAACCATGAAAAGTGAATGCTAATTTTGCTTGTACTACCTAACTATCCATTTTACTGCTGACTTACTGCTTGCTTGTGTAAGGAAAAAACATCAACACGTGCATGAACAAAACTGAATCATGCATGACCACATCTTTTGCCATATCCCAACTGAACAAGGACGATCATTGATCAATCCAAGACCCACTCATAATGATGACTTACGACGTACTAGTTAGTAAAAGGGTAACAATTAAAAATTAAAATTATCCTGGGCTAGCAGCTAGTATCAAAATCCATAACCGCAGGGTGAAATTAGAAGAAATCTATATATGCACATGACAAAAACTGGGGGTGGGGTGGGGTGGGGTGGGGTGGGGGGTAATTTACCTTATCGGATTTGGGAATTAGCTTTCGAAGAGTAGCAAGTTGGGCATTAATTCTGTCCCTGCGTCTTTTTTCAGCTTGGCTATGGCTCTTGGAAGCAGCAGATCTGTCTTGTTCCAGTCCTTGAAAAGATGTTGGCAGTTGAGACAATGAATTATAAGCATGCATGTGTATGTTAGAATCATCAAGAGGAAGGCAACTGGTGCAAGGAAAACTGGTGCTTCCTAAGTCTTGATTCAGTTGTGCAGCAACTTGAGATTCAGGATGATGCCAGGCTTCTGTTGCAGCTGCTTCTTCACCCCAATTATAAATGTCCATTCTCTCTCCAACAGTGTATTGGATGTAAAGTTATTGATGCAGCTAGCTAGCTAGGGCAGTGTTATGAATTGAGTAAATATGTAGTAGAGATATAGAGATGTTGTAAAACTTGATTGGTCAAACAATAATGATTCTTGCACAGCCTCTGGATCACATATATTACTAATTGAAAAGCAGTCTACATTCAATGAACGCGTGCAAAAGCATTAGTCTATTCACCCCATAGTTGTTTGAACAAATGCAAATTTTGACACCGCCTTCGATCGGTTTTTCTTTTTTTCTGTTGGGCAAAAAAATTAAATTGCCAGGAAAAAAATACTTCCTTCATCCCGGCTAATTGTTTACATTTGATTTGAGCAAACATGTATAAAGTTATAAAAAGGTGAAAGAAAAGTGAGTGAAATAGTGTAACTCATTAATTTTTAATGTATAAAGAAAAGATAGTAGAGTAAAAATAGTGTGAAAAGGGAAAAAAGTGGGAAAAATGATGGGACTCATTTACTATTTTTTGTAAATTTTGAAATGTAAAAAATTAGATAAGACTTTTAAAAAGAAAAGTATAGAGAAATGGTTGGAACAAAAAACATACTTTTAAAGTTTGACAAACTACTATCTAATATATTATTATATTATATCCGGTAAAGTAGTTAATATGGTACTGTTACTTGGTTTGATCGTCATGACCAAGAGTGTCATTTCATATAAATATTAAAATCATATAAAACTCTTGCACCCCTATTTTCAAGGCATATTTTCACAATAAAATGTAATTATTTCTAATATATTTATAATACATAAGTATGGACAATAAAGAATAATTAGTTTAAATTAAAATATTATAATTTTAGTTACAAATTTCACTACACATATATTCCCAACATAAAAAATATAAAATAAATTAACAAATATAATATAAAATTATACAAAAAGCAGATATTTGGATTTATTGAAATTAATTTTTTGCAAAAATATAGTTGTAAAAAAATTTAAAAAGATATATGTTATATAATATAATTTAAAGATATATAAATAAGAGAAAATAATAATTATAAACATATAAAAATAAATTTTACCACACTTGGTAAAATAATAATCACCAGACATGTTAATAAAAAAAATTTAAGGGGATTTTGAATAAAATTAAACAAAAACATATAAAAATAAATTTTACCGCACTTAGTTAATGATAATCACCACATAAGCATGTTAACAAAAACTTTTAAGGGGATTTTGAATAAAATGAAACACAAATCAATAAATATAATGTAAAATTATAAAAAAGTACATATTTAAATTTTATTGAAGTTAATATTTTAAAAAATATAGTTGTATATAAGTTTAAATTAATAATTTTACTAAAATAAACGGAAAAACAATTGTATATAGTATAACAATGATACTAAGAAAAAATAAAAATCTATAAACTTTGTTAATTTCAAAATTACAAAACTTCAAAAATATATTGTAAAATTATATGTGTATATATACATTGTCACACAGTGGGTTCCACGTGCTAAAATATAATTATAGACTATATTTATCTCATTTATTATATTATTTTACTATAAAACGAAATCTAGATAGTATAACTTTTAATATAAATCCATTTAACCCACTTTCAAACTTCCGAAAAAAAATATATAAAAAAAAATATTTACGTAAATATATTATATGATATGATTAAAATATTCTTCTTACAAATTTGTAATGTGAAAAAATAAGAGAACCAAGAAATAAAATAAATTATAACACATATGTTATATTTAGGTTATTCACGTCAAATATAAAAATACAATAAGAACTAAATATAAAAGTACAAAAAGTAAAAAAAAATTAAAAAATATATTATCCATGAAAAATATAATACAATTGATTAGTAAAAAAAATAACATAAACACTACAAAACAGATATAAAAAAACTTAAAAATATATTATAAATTAATTAACATGTTTAAAAATATATTTCATACAATATTATTTTGAAAAATATAAATAAGAGAAAATAATAATAATAAACATGTAAAAATATATTTCATTACACTTTTTTTGGTAAAATAATAATCACATTTGTTATGAAAAAAGTTTTAAAATAATTATATAATTATATCATATATACAATTAGTATAAGCCACTTAAATCATGAAATAAAGATGTAGTTTTCCAATAAAACTCATTCTAATTATTTATATTTATAATTATTTTAAATAAAATCCTAAATAAATATCAAAAATCTATAGAAACACACAAATAAATATAAAGAACTAATATATAAGTAAAAAATAAAAAAATGTGCAAACAAGCTACATAAATTAAGTAATGCATAGTTCGGAGTGGAACAAAAAACTAATTTTTTTAAAAAGTAGTTTGCCTAATAAATTCAAGAAATAAATATGTAATTTGTTCAATTAAACTCATTCTAATTATTTATGATATGAAATTATTTTAAATAAAAACTCAAAACAAATATACAAAATATACAAAATAATAGAAAAAATAGCAAGAACAATTACATAAACAAAAAAGTATAAAAATGTACAAATAAGTTATATCAATTAATTAAAATATTAGATATTACAATAAACAAACATTCCATCAAAAAATAAATTAAAAACTTGAATGGACAAGATACACATTGAGCATTTAATGCAAGAAATTTAATTATAATAATATTTTAGAAAAAATAAAATAACTAAAAGATAATTAAATATATGAAATATAACTATCGACAAAATAATTTAAAAATTTAAATAAAAAATATCAATTTAAAATCACAACATAAACTAAAATATTACACGTAATTTATGTGATACATTATTAATTTTAATTTATAAATTAACTATAGTTAAATTTAGTTAAAATAATATTTTAGATTAAATAAAATTAGAATTAAAATATTTATATTAACAATTTACAAATAGCCTGCACGAGTACAAAACTAGTATGTACTAACACATGGTAAAGAAAATCAGGCCAACATACCATTTTGGAGAGAGACCGAAAATACAAAATGAAATGCACAAGTGAGATACGTATGTAGGAGTATCTATACTATCTATACTATACCATAAAATGGAGTATAATTTGTCGTTTGGTTAGCCCTCATTTTGGTTATCCCTTTCCATAAGGATGGTCAGATTTTTTTCACCAAATAATCAGAGCCGTTAGATCTAAATACTAAAAAATACACTACACAAGGTCTCAAGTTCGAATCCCGTCAATAACAAACATTTATATTATTATTTATAAGATACATATAACTTCTCAAGTTCGAATCCCGTTAACAACAAATATTTAAATTATTATATATAAAGATACATATAAGTTTTCAGGTTTAAATCTCACCAACAACATATTTTTACATTATTATTTATGAATAAGATCTCATCAATCATATATTATTTATACTATTTGAACTTAATTTAAAATTATAAACAATGAAATTATAATTATATAATCATTATTTAGTATATAATTATTTACATAAAATTTCAATAAAATATATAAAATAAAAATAAAAAATATATAAATATTAATAAAGACCAGTGCGATGCACGGACCGTAAGCTATATAAAATTAAAGAACTAGCGCGCATATGCTCCAAAGTGTATCTGAAGTCGTAAATTTACGATAAAGACGTGTTTTTTTTGGTGACTTTGAAGAGAATAATGACCGTAAACAGAAGCATTATCGACAATTATGAAAATTGAGGGCATGAGTATCCCCTTTGAGATGCGAAATCCGCTAACAAACGATTCATTGCTTCACCCTCAATCACTTCATCGCACAACTAGTCAAAAATATGAATACAACACTCTTAACTTCTCAAATAACCCCCTGTGTCCCCCTAACACGTGAAATTATTTCTCAAATGATAAATTGGGGGACCATTTTCACAGGCCACAACCCACTTCATTAATTAAATGGAGACGGTAAACAAACCAAACTATTGAAGAGGTCGAACTCGAGGTCGAACTCGCCCCGATAAGGGTTATGTTTAACTCGACTCGCTAAGAACTCTTGTTCGAATTTGAACTCGAGTGTGCGTTAAACTTAACGATATCGAGTCGAGTTTTAAAATTTGCGGTAACATGTTCGCGAACTGTTTGTTATGGGCTCGCGTTTGGTTCGATTCGTTTTTGTTCGATAAAAGCTTAAGTACGACGCAGCTGGTTAACGAGTTCGAGCTCAAATACAATTTTTGTTTGATAAGAAATTTGCTTAAAAAATTAGAGAAGTGAATTAAAATGAAATTATTATTTTAAAGTCAAGTTAAATTACAGATTTGCCTAAATAAAATTTCTAATTTTGGTGATTGATGCTTAGTTAAATTATTTTTTAGAGAGATTGTCAAATGTTTAATTAAAATAATATATATATATATTTATATATATATATGTGCAAATAATCAAATAAAAACTAAACTTAAAATAGAAATTAGAAAGTAATCTCAGCTATTATGTCAATTTAATTTAATACTCCCTGTTACGCCCAAATCCTTTCGGTCCCCTGAACAGGCTTCGACTGGATTGAAGGTGGCTTCGACCGTGCCTGAAATTGAAGAAAATGCGAGGGTGTGGACCCCCGATTCACCTCCGGTGTGAGAATCAGAATCTGGTTGCAAGAATAGGGTAATAATACAAGAAAAGCAGAGTATTTACGAGAAAATGTGTCTATGTCTTGTCTTACTTTTTTAGGGTTTTTATACACGATTCCGCTTTAAATGTCAGCCGTTACCAATCATTAAAGAGGGAGTGAAATGGGGGCGTTATGTCCCTTGTTCTGTCCAACGGCCTGCAAGTATTGGGCCTCGGCCTGGACTTTCGTGGGCCTCTGTTTCTCAGGCCTGGAGGTCCTTCGGCCCAGTACCTTAACCGCTTATTGGGCCTTCGTTCAGTGGACCTGGTTGGGCCTATAACCAACATGTCTCTGTCCTTCGGCTGGGCCTTCGGGCCGGCCGACGGACACCAGTCTCGGCCCATATTGGGGCGAAGAAACCCTAGGGCGATCGCTTCAGTTCCGCCTCGATCTTCGGTCGTACACGTGGCAAGCTTGTGGGGACTTGCAGTGTATTAATGTGATAGCTGTTGGCACGTCGTTCCATGACTCAATCTCAGCCGTTGAATGTCAACCGTTTTGATCTGGGACGTCCATTTCAAAAACCCCCAATCGTCGCTTTTCTGAATTTATTTTAGGCGCCTATATATGCCCATTTGTGCATTTTATTTTCTTTTTATCACTTTAGCTCCTCCACACACAGTTACAAATTGCGGTGAATCTTCCAATCACGGGCAACAGCAATTCCGTCTTCCCAAATCATCCCATTTCAATCCAAGAACATCTCCAAATAAGTAAGTCCCTTTTCTTGTTTTCCAGTTTTGAATTTGCATGCCAGTTTTTCTGTGTTTTAGGATGTTTGCATGTGGACTTTGTGGTTTTGTTCTGGGTTCATGGGGTTTTTCTGGGTTTTGTGTGTGTGCCATTGTATTTGTTTGGGGTTTTTGGGTAGGTAATAGAAGTTTCTCCGGATTTTTCCACTTTGAGGGGGCCCCACGGGTTTAAAGATGGCATGCGAGGCGTTTTCTGACCAAGAACTTTCTTCGGGATTTCTTGGTTTTAGAATGTCTTTCGGGAGCCGACCCAGGGCGTAAACATGTGGTCCAGAGAGATGTTTGCGAAAGGTTCTGTAGGCAAGAACATCCTTCGGGAGGGCTTGCCTCAGGAGCAGCCTTCGGAAACCGCCTCCGGGGTTCTGGTTCGTTCGGTCCTGGGACGTGTACTCGGGTTTTTATTTTTTCTTTTATGTTTGCTAATCCGAGTACATGGACTAATGTCTCTATGTTCCTGATACAGGGACATGGATCGAGCAAACCGTCCCCCAGATTCTTTGGACCCCTTGTCGAATAGCTTGGTGGGAACGTCTTCCATTCGCCCCGAGCAGACGGGACGGGCCCTATATGGTTCGGCTGCTGACTATCCCACAACCAATAATAGATACGAACTGACGAAAGGACGTGTAGTTCAGATGTATGATGATTACTCTGTCCCTCGAGGGCTTTGTTGGATGTACGCACCGAGGGAGGGTGAAAGGATCTACGACACTCCCGGGGTGCCGGATGGATATGGGGGCTGCGCCGTAGGGGTTTCAGAGGCGGCCTTCAAGTGTGGCTTGAGGGTGCAACCGTTGAAGCTGATCAAGCACCTTTTCTTCCAGATGGGCATCGCCCTCGGACAGATGGACCCGAACGAGTTCATCCATATTAACTGTTTTCAGAACAGGTGTCTTCACGTTGGGATCGCACCCAGCACTCGCCTATTCTGGTACCATTATGATTTTCGGAAGAATCCGAAGAGTTCTGGTTTTTACACCATCGCCCGTCGAGCCAGGCGACCTGATTGGACGGCGACCAATTCGAACAATAAATCCACTCACACTCATTGGTGTTATGTGAGTGGTCCAAGGTTGGTGGCCATGTCGGTTTGGCGAGACGTGAATCCCGCGCTGCTTCTCATGCCGAGCTTGACCTTGGAGGAGAAGGAAAATTACACGGTGTTGGTGGACGTCAATGTGAAGAAGCTGGGTCCCGGAGAGTTTCGGGACAAGGACTGGCTCTTCAGCTTGTGGGGTGGGGGTAACAAAACTTCTTCCTTTGTTTTTTCTTTAGTTTTGTCCCAACACTTATATATTTGCTTTTTCTAGTTATGCATTCGATTATATATGCTTGGACTGACTAGTTTCCCCTTCATATTTCAGTGTCTTCAAGGGAGGCTTTGATCGAGAGGAAAAAGGCCAGGGCAGCCGAGAAGAGGGCGACCGAGGAGGCGGTGAAGAAGGCCTCCGACCGGAGGCTTACTCCAGATCCTTCGGAGGGCACAGGCGAGAGGGCTCAGACCGAGAGGGCTCCTTCGCCCCGCCAATCTCATGCGGCGTTTGAGGCCGAGGAAGGGGATGACCTGGAGTATATGGGAGAGGGAAACCCTTCCAAGCGGACCCGGAACAAGGAGGGGATTGTGCGCTCTTATCTCCCAGGGTGGGGCGTGCTCACGTCCGACCACACTGTATATCCATCCCGGCAATCCACGAAGGAGGTGACTTCAGACCTATGTCATGGCCTCCGGCTTCCGGTCGATCTTCCGACCTTTGCTTCGGCCTCTGCTACCGAGGCCTGTACGGAGCTTCTGTCCTTCCTGTCCTTGGTACATTTTTTAATCTTTCTATTTTTCGTCCATCTTTTTCCTTTCGGTACCTTTTAATAATGTTTTTGTCATCCTTTTGCAGGTTGCCCCTTGGGCCGGAGCCGTGGAGGATAAGGTTAAGGACATGGAGACTCGGATGGCCGAGTTAAAGGAGTTGGAGAGGAGGGCCACGACGGTCGAGGAGGAACTTGTAAGGGTGAAAGCCCAGAACGAGGTCGAAGCCGCTGCGCTGAAGGAGGACAGATCTCGGCTGGAGACTGAACTGGAGAGGGCGAACCAGAGGATCTCCCACCGGAACATCCAGCTGAAGAGGTCCCGAAAGGAGCTTCGGAAGAAGCAGAAGCAGCTGGACCGGACGGAGGAGCGTTATTTCCAGTTCGGCGCTGATTATGTCCTGGAGAAGGCCCATGGCCTGAACTGGGATTATAAGCAGTTGCTGGACGACAGCCTGGAGGATCCTATCGGCCGGCCAGCAGTCGAAGTCCCTCCTGTCTCCTCCGGTGAAGATGAAGAGCTCTCGGATAAAGAACCTCAAACCTAAACCTTCAGCATTGAGGTGCTTGACATGACGGAAGATGATCTTGTTACGAAGTTTGCCGTTGGTGTTTCCATGGTCGTACCCAACTCTTGCAGCGGCATTCTTCGTTCGTCTTCCTGTATTTCTTTTTTTTTGTAATCGGTACTCTTTGTAATTGGTACTCTTGCCTTCGGGCTTTTGTAATTTAGCTAGCCTTCGGGGTTTTATATTTTAATGCATCTTTTGTCTTTCATCAGCATTGTCCAACTGCATTTAATAGTTGTATCTTTGGCTTCGTCCGCCTTAATAATTAAAATGAATCGCCTCTTTGGCGTTATTGATGCCTTAACGATTTTAATGAAATGAATCGTGCCTTCGGCTTATTCATCCGCCTTAACGAAAATGAATTGTATCTTTGGCTTCGTTCGCCTTAACAATCTTTTTTAATAAAATGAATCGTATCTTTGGCTTATTCATTCGCCTTAATGATCTTAATGAATTGTATCTTCGGCTTTATTTGCCTCAATAATTTTAACAATTTTAATAAAATGGAAAATGAGTCGTATCTTCGGCTTATTCATTTGCCTTAACGATCTTAATGAATTGTATCTTCGGCTTTATCTGCCTCAACAATTTTAACAATTTTAATAAAATGAAAAATGAATCGTATCTTCGGCTTATTCATTCGCCTTAACGATCTTAATGAATTGCTGCCTTACTACCCCCTACGGCCCCAAGGGTTGAAGGTCGAAGGTGAGTTCGGGCTGTTAATCCTTTTACTGAATTCAGGCGAAGGAACAGGGGTGCTGATCTTTTAACGATTGCCCCTAGATCAGCAGGTCATGGTTCGTTCGTCCAAGTGGAGGTTTTCTTCGGGATCGCCCCTAAAACTGGTTTTGGATTTAATTTTGTGTACCTGATTGAGGCCGAAGGACCATGTTCTTCTTTTGATCGCCCCGTGACAGGGGTTCCTTAGGCTTTATTAATAACAAATGATTAAGTTAAGACGAATGATAGGGCGTTATTTTAGGATTGCCCCTTAAGGCCCTTAATTCATGTTTACCAATTTCATATTGTCATAATAGTGTAGTGAAGGATGTTCAAGTTTTGGGCGATTGCCCCTTATGTCGTTCAATTAGCAAATTAGACAAGGGCGGCGGTCGAGTGATTTATCTTCTTCGGGATCGCCCTCAGATAATACTAGGGCGGCCGCAGCACGTATAAATAAAGAAATTTGACAGGAAATGCATTTTTATTTAGTCAAATTGCTTACATTCTTCATATATAATTTAAATACAAATTTTTAAAAAATTTCTTACTGATAAAATTTTCGAAGGCGACTGGCATGCCAAGTGTTTTTGATTGATTCGCCTAACAATGTTTCGAGCTTATAGGTTCCAGGACGAACGACTTCGATCACCTTGTAGGGCCCTTCCCAGTTAGGCTGGAGCTTTCCTTGTTTGGCCGGCATGGATGCGACCAACTCCCTTAGGACTAGGTCTCCTACTCCGAAGGATCTTTTCTTCATATTGGAGTCATAGTGTTGTGCCGCTTGTAGTAAATACCTCATGTTCCTTTGATGTGCGGCTTCTCTTTCTTCCTCCAGTAAATCTACGTTCGCTTTTAACCCGAAGCTATTAGTTTCGACACTGTAGGTCTCGGTTTGGTATGATTCCAAGCCCACTTCAACAGGAACTAGAGCCTCGGTTCCATAGGCCATTCTGAAAGGAGTTTCTCCCGTTGATGTCCTAGGGGTGGTTCGGTAAGCCCATAAGATCCAAGGGAGTTCTTCCGCCCATCTTCCTTTGGCCTCGCCCAACCTCTTTTTTATTCCTCGGAATATTACTTTGTTGGCCACCTCGATTGCCCCATTTCCTTGCGGGTGGGCGACTGAGCTAAATTTCTGTTCAATTCCGAAATGGTACAGAAACTTGAGGAATTTGTTTCCAATAAACTGAGTTCCATTATCTGAGATGCATGTTTTTGGAATGCCAAATCGGAGAATGACCTGTTCTAAGAAGAACTTTTTTGCGGCTTCTTCGGTTATGGTTGACAAAGGATGGGCTTCGACCCATTTGGTCATATAGTCGATGGCGATTATGCAGTACTTTGCTTGCTTCGTGCTAGTGGGTAGTATGCCAACTATGTCTACGACCCATATGGTGAATGGAATTGGGCTTAGTACAGATGTCATTTCTTTTGGAGGCTGTTTCGGGACAGTGGAGAACAGCTGGCATTGTACACATCATTTTGCATAGTCGATGGCGTCTTCCCTCAGAGTGGGCCAGAAGAATCCCTGTCGGAGAATTTTAAAGGCGAGCGACCGACCAGCCAATTGCTCGCCGCAAATTCCTTCGTGCACTGCCTCCAAAGCCTGTTGCTGTTCTTCGTTGTTCAAACAGCGCAGAAGGGGTTGACTGACTGATCGGCGATACATCCGCCCATTGATTATTGTGTAGTTCGATGCTCTGTATTTAATTTTCAGGGCATCCTTTCGGTCGGGTGGCAAAATGCCTTTTTCCAAAAATTTCCTGAGGGGGGTCATCCAGTCGCTCCCCTGGTGAATTTCTAGACATTCTTTCTTCTCGATCGAAGGCGTCTTGGCTTCGGTGAGGTAATAGAACCAGTTAGGTTCTGTGCCTCGGCCGAAGCTAGCGTTGAAAGGGCATCTGCCTTAGAATTGTTCTCTCCTGCCAATTTGACTTAGTTCAAAGGTTTCAAATGATAAAGAAGCCTCACGTACCTTGGAAGTGTAGGCTTTGGTTCGGGGGTCCCTTTGCTCATATTCCCCCGTGAAGTGTTTCACGACCAACATGGAGTCGCTGAAGGCCCTTAGGTGCTTCGCCTCAAGGCTTCGGGACAGCTTCATCCCTGCGAGGAGGGCTTCATATTTGGCCTCATTATTTGTCAAGGGGAAGTCGAACCTTATGGCTTGGCATATTTCAAATCCTTCAGGGCTGGAGAGGATCAAGCTGGCCCCACACTTTTTTCCGGCTACCGACTCATCTACATAAAGCTTCCACTTTCCTGGGATCCGGATTAGTTGTTCATCAGGTGAAAGATCCTTTGGGCCCGAGAATGTGCATTCAACCATGAAGTCGGCCAAAGCCTGGGCCTTAATTGCCGTTCGGGGAAGGTACTCGAGATCAAATTCCCCGAGTTCGATGGACCATGCTACAACTCTTCCAGAGGCTTCGGGCCTAGTTAAAATCTTCTTCAGAGGCTGGATGGTGACAACTTGGACCGTCCGGCCTTGGAAATAATGTCGCAATTTTCGGGAGGCCATAACCAACCCATATGCGAATTTCTCGGCGTTGGGGTACCTCGTCTCCGCATCCTTGAGGACATGGGACACGTAGAACACGGGATGTTGATTACCTTCATAATTTTTCACAAGGACGACCCCAAGAGTTCTGTCGGACACAGCTAGATAAAGCTGAAGAGTTTCCTTCGGGTCGGGCCTCATCAATAGTGGTGCCTTCGTCAAATATTGTTTTACTTCTTCGAACGCCTTTTGGCATTCGGGCCCCCACTCAAAATTCTTTGACCCTTTGAGCACGGCGAAGAAGGGAAGTGCTTTCTCAGCTGATCGGGAAATAAAATGCCGAAGGGCGGCGAGCCGGCCTATCAATTTCTGTATATCTCTGATGCATTTGGGAGGCTCCATGTTGATTACTGCTTCGATCTTCTCGGGGTTCGCCTCTATCCCCCGGGCGCTGACCATGTACCCGAGAAACTTTCCACTAGAGACTCCGAAGGTACATTTGTTCGGATTGATCCTCATGTTGTTCTTTTAGAGAGTTTCGAAGCATTCCTTTAAATCTTCGGCGTGATCTCAGAATAGTGATTTTACTATTATATCATCCATGTATGCTTCCATGTTCCTTCCGATCTGCTCTTTAAAGACCTTGTTCACCATTCGCTGGAATGTGGCTCCAGTGTTCTTAAGTCCGAAGGGCATTTTAATATAAGCATAAGTCCCCTTCGGAGTTATGAACGCTGTCTTGGGCACATCCCTATCATTCATAGCAATTTGATGATAACCAGAAAAAGTGTCCAAAAAACTAAGTACCTCATATCCTGCCGTTGCGTCTATCAGTTGGTCGCTGTTAGGCAAGGGGTAGTGATCCTTCGGACATGCCTTATTGAGATCCGTGTAATCCATGCACATCCTCCATTTCCCATTTGACTTCTTCACAACCACCATATTGGCTAGCCAGTCGGGATACTCAATCTCCTCGATAAATTTGGCTTCTAACAATTTCTCCACTTTGGCTTCTATTACCTTCTATCGTTCGACTGCAAATGTCCTCTTCTTTTGTTTTACCGGCTTGGCCTTGGGCTGCACATTCAAGTAGTGTGTTGCCGTCTTAGGATCCAATCCGGGCATATCTTCCGGCCCCAGGCGAACACATTGTGGTATTGACGGATAACAGCTATTACTTTTGCCTTCAGATCCGCCCCCATGTTTTTTCCAATCCGAACCATCTTTCCCAAATGGCCTGCGTACAATTCCACTTCTTCGGTCTCTGCTGTGGGTTCGGCAATTGGGCTCGAGAGATCGGCTCCAAATTTTTTCAGCTCGATGTTTAATGTTTCCCGGCTTTCGCTGGGTTCGGATTCTGCCCGCTTCCTATTCCCGGTTCCATCTGGCCCTTCATACTCCTGATCCTTCTCAAGGTCTTCGAGCATTATGATTCGGGCGGTTTTCTGATCGCCCCTCATTTCTCCTACCCCTTTGAGTTGGGAACTTGAGTTTGAGGTGGGGTATAGAATCCACTGCTTCGAAGGTTGATAAGAAGGGCCTGCCAAATATTGCATTGTACGGGCTTTCAATCCGAACCACATAGAACTTCACCAGCTTCTCGACGGTATACGGCAACTTGCCCAGGAGGACCGGAAGAGTAATCGTTCCTTCGAACTGAATAGGATGTCCTCTGATGGCGTAAAGGGGAGCCTCGTTACAGGGCTCTAGTTGCTCTCCCGCCAAGTTCATCTTGCAGTAGGTTTTGTGGAATAGTATATTGGCCGAGCTGCCTGTATCCACCATTACTTTCCAAATATTGTTCTGCCCGATGATGGGATTGATGATTAGAGGGTCTTCGTGCGGGCGAATGACATCCTCATAATCTTCAGTGCTGAAGGTCATGGGCATGTGGGGTTTTGCCTGTCCGAACTGATACAGATTGTACACCTGTCGGGCGTACTTCTTCTTCACTGTCTTGCTATCCTTATCCAGGATGCTTCCCCCAGATATAGTTTTTACAGCCCCTTATCCTGTCCCTTCGCTCTGGTTCATCAGCCTCTACTTCCTGCTCTTGGTTCTCCTTCGGCCCCAACCTATCTCTCAGATCTCGGATGAACTGATTAAGCTCGCCGTCTTTGATCATGCGCTCAATGAGCTTTTTGAGGTGATAACATTCATCAGTGTTATGCCCCTTGTCCCTGTGATAGTCACAGTACTTATCGGGGGTTTTCTTGTGGTTCGGGACCTTCATCTTGGCGGGGCGAACAGACCCTGGCTTGCCCTTTATCTCATGGAGCATCTTGGAGATCGGCGCATTCAAGGGAGTGAACATGGCCGAATCTTTATCTCGACGTCGTTCGGCCCCACGATCTGTTTCTTTCCTTCCTTCTTTCCTGTTATCCCTCCGGTCAGATCCTGAGCTTGAGCCCTCGTATCTGTCGGCTCGCTTTGATCTGTCGTCCCTTCTTGATTCTCTATATCCTCCAATACTTTCCATCTTTCGGCTAATATTCTCGCCTCTTACATATATATCATTTAGAGATTTTGGGGGAAAATCGTAAAGAGATGAGCGAAGCTTTTTACCTTTATAGGGGTCTAGCCCCGCCGTTAGGAAGCCCACTGCTTTGATTTTATCCAGATTAGTGACCATCCCCGCTTCTTCCTTGAACCGAGCGAGATAATCCCCCAGCTCTTCATTCGCCCTCTGCCGACAGTGGACCAAGGCTTCGGTATCCTTCGCCTTTCGGCATAGGTGCGAGTAGTACTTTAAGAATTTTCTCTTCAACTGCTCGTAAGACCCGATGGACCGAGGTTTCAGGGATTTGTACCACATCGAAGCAGACCCTTTGAGATAAGTCTTGAACATTTTGCACAGCATGATATCGTTGTGGCCAATCCCAACCATCAGGAGTTCATACTTTTCACAGTGGTACTCGAGGTCTCCTTTCCCGTTAAACTCACTCATCTTGGGGAATTGTCTTTCTTCGCCCGGAGGGGGTCGGTACAGCTCAATCTCTTGTGTTACAACAGGTTCTCGATCGAGCCTCCTATCACCGAACAGGGCCTTCTCTAAGCGATTGAGCCTGAGGCGGGATCCATCGGGCTCCTCATCTGAATCAGAAGAGTAAGGTTGCTTAGCCCTCTTCCTTCGGGGATGCGAATCAGAGTCAGACTCATCTTCTTCGTCATACGCCCTCCGTTCCCTTCTATCTTTATTCGCTCTGCCGGTCTCGTCGGCCCGCATCGCTTCCCTCAAGGTTCGTTCTTGCAGTTCAATTTCCTCCCTTTGCAGTTGTAGGGCCTTCAACCGGAGCGCATCACCTTCTCTTTTCTTGGCTCGCGCTTCCGCTTCCTTGTCAACTTGATCAACTTTAGCCTTACCCTTCTCCGCGGCCTTTTCTTTCCGGATCTTTAGGAGTAAGGCCTGTTCTCCAGGGGTTAGCGTAATAACCCCGTCCTCGTCGATTAGGGTGGACGGTTGTCCTTTGTGGGAGAAACCAGGCGGCGGTGAATGTTCATGAATTGTTTCTGTCATAGTCTCGTTCTCAACTTGTAACTCTCGTATTTCCCATAGACGGCGCAAAATGTTACGCCCAGATCCTTTCGGTCCCCTGAACAGGCTTCGACTGGATTGAAGGTGGCTTCGGCCGTGCCTGAAATTGAAGAGAATGCGAGGGTGTGGACCCCCGATTCACCTCCGGTGTGAGAATCAGAATCTGGTTGCAAGAATAGGGTAATAATACAAGAAAAGCAGAGTGTTTACGAGAAAATGTGTCTATGTCTTGTCTTACTTTTTTAGGGTTTTTATACCCGATTCTGCTTTAAATGTCAGCCATTACCAATCATTAAAGAGGGAGTGAAATGGGGGCGTTATGTCCCTTGTTCTGTCCAACGGTCTGCAAGTATTGGGCCTCGGCCTGGACTTTCGTGGGCCTCTGTTTCTCGGGCCTGGAGGTCCTTCGGCCCAGTACCTTAACCGCTTATTGGGCCTTCGTTCAGTGGGCCTGGCTGGGCCTATAACCAACACTCCCCCTAAAATCACCACACCCTCCCACACACAATTTTAACTTTTCCCCTCCGTTTTTAATTTGATTTTTCCGGTCAAACGTTAAGTTTTGTTTTAAATCTGACTTCACTGTATTTTCTCCATCTCTCAACAATCGATTTGCATATCATATGTGTTATATTTCAAAGTAATTGAAAAAAAAATATTTGGTTTCTAGCTTATATTCTAAAATTAGTTTCTATTACGCTGTGCTCACAAATTTTTTATGAAAGAGAAAAGAACGGAAGAGAAGAGAAAGGAAAAGAAGAGAAGCAAAAAAAATGTTTAAGATGTTCCCAAGTTATTTCTTGTAAAGGAGAAATTTTTTTGAAAGTATTGATTTGTAGGGGAATATATTGAAAAGTATGTGACAGCTTCTCCTCAAATCATCCTATTTTTGGGAAGAAACTTTTGGATAAAATATTTTGAAAATTTTCTCTCTTAATCTTTTCTCTTCTCTCCTAAAAAACTCGGGAGCATGATTGTGAAGGAAAATTATAAAAGTTTATTTTCTATTCTTTTGTTTTCTCTCCTAATTTTAACTCGGAAGCACAGTATTCGAGTAGCCCCATATATACATATATACATTTATATATATATATATAATTATTGACCAAATAGTTTAAATAAAGTAATTAATTTCATTCACTAGTCAAAATAACTAACTTAATTCACTAATTATAACAACTAATTGAATATGTTATTTTAACAATTAACCTCAATAAAAACATCTCCAATAGGCTACCTATATAGGTTCTTAACTTTAAAAATAAAAAGCCTTGTACAAATTAGAAATTTAACAGTCTCCAATAGACTTTTAAAAAGTAAAAGCATCTCCAATAGACTCTGTTAGGTATGAAATGCACACATAGGGGGTTGAATGTGTGTTTCTTGATTTTTCTTGCTTAAAAACCAAGTTTGGTGTTTAGGCTATGGAACTTAACAACTAGGTATCATTTGCAGTGATAATTGACTTAATGTAAAAGACACAAAAGCAATTATCAAAACATACTTGATATTTTATTAAAAATCAAATTATGTTAGATATATTTGAGATGTCATGTCTAATGTGTTTCATGTTTAGTTTTCAGATCTTAAAAAACAGGAAATATCAGTACTTACTGAAATCAACACTTACTGGAAGTCAGAACTTAAGGATATCAGTACTTAAATTATCAGGAGATAATTATCTGAAGATGGATATCAGAACTTAAGTGCGGGAGGACGAACAATTAAGGAATGGCTGATTGAAAGGAAAGAAGATCAAGACTAAATAAAGAATAGATATGCATGGAGAAGATTTCTATGGAAAATAGAAGACTTGGAAAAGAAGATATCTATTTGATATATTTTAGGATACAGAATCATATTCAATATCAATTTGAGATTATCTGGTAACTGTGTAGTATATAAACACTGACATAGGGTTTACACGATAGGTGTTATCATAATCGAAGTTATTATTTATTGTAACCCTAGCAGCTCTCGTGATAATTTATTCATCACTGAGAGAGGACAGTTCCATATTTTAACAGAGTTTATTATGTTAAATAAAATCTGTTTTCTGTTACTTGTGTTCTTATATTTGATTTGATTGTGATAAACACTGTATTCAACCCCCTTCTACAGTGTTTGTGACCTAACAAGTGGTATCATAGTAATCTGTTAACACACAAACAGTTTAAGATCCAAAAACAATCATGTCTGAAGAAGAACAAACTCCAACCAAGCCCACCAAAACTGAAGAACCTCCAAAGACTCAAATCCATAGTCGATATGAGACTATTAGAGTTCCCATGCTGAAACCATCTAAATATCCCATATGGAAGGTGAGGATGTCTATGTTTCTGGAAGCTACTGATCCAGAATACCTTGACAGAATCAATGAAGGACCACACAAGCCAACCAAACTCTCTGTTGTAGTTGCAGGTGAACCAGCAAAGTCTGTACCAAAGGAGAAGAGTGATTACACTACTGAAGATATCTCATCAATTGCTAAGGATGCTAAGGTACGACACTTGCTGCATAGTGCTATTGATAATGTAATGTCAAACAGGGTAATCAACTGCAAGACTGCAAAGGAGATATGGGATGCCTTGAAGACAAGATTCCAGGGAACTGATTCAATTAAGATAAATAGGAAGACTATACTCACTCAAGAGTATGAACACTTTGACTCAAAGCCCGATGAGTCATTAAGTAGTTTATATGACAGATTTGTCAAACTCTTGAATGATTTGTCACTAGTTGACAAGGAATATGATCTTGAAGATTCAAATCTTAAATTCCTGTTAGCTCTTCCTGAATGTTGGGATTTGAAGGCCACCACTATAAGAGACAACTATGCTCTTGAAGAAACAACTCTTGATGAAATTTATGGGATGCTCAAGACTCATGAACTTGAGATGGAACAAAGAAGCAAGAGGAATGGAAGAAAGTCAAGGACATTTTTTCTTAAGGCTGAGGAGGAATTCCCCAAAGCAGCTGCCTCAAGGAAAGGCAATGGAAAAGCTCTCATCACAAAGTTTGATACTGAATCATCAAGTTCTGATACTGATGATGACTCATAAACTGAAAGCTTACCTGAGATGGATCCTGATGAAGAGATGATGAAGCTGTGTGCTCTTATGGTGAAAGGAATCACAAGGATTGCATACATGAAATTCAGAAAGGGAAATAAATTTTCCAGGAAAGGTGCAAGTTCTGATAAGAAGGGTTTCAGAAAATCTGAAGACAAAGGAGGAAAGTCTGATAGAGGAGATTACTCAAATGTCAAGTGCTACAACTGTGGTGAGAAAGACCACATATCTCTTGATTGCAAAAAAGTGAAGAGTGACAAAGGCAAGGCTCTTGTCACAAAGAAGAAAAGCTGGACATACACTTCAGATTCTAAAAGTGAGGTGAACTATGCCTTGATGCCAAATGCTGATAGCAGTTCTGATGCTGCTGAGTTAAAGGTACCTCAAACTACTTATGCCTTTCATACTGATGATACTAATGATTTGAGAACATATCTTAAAACCATGTTCATTAGTTATAGAGATCAAACTTTAACTTGTGAAAGATTAACTTATGAAAATCTTGCTTATAAAAAGAGGAATGATTATTTAGAAAAAGAGTTAGTCATGTTCCATCAAACTCAGAAAGATAGAGATGATGCTTTCTATGTTAGGGATGAAGTACTTAAAATGAATGAATCTCTAAAATCTGAGTTAGAAAAGGAAAGAGAGATTATCAGGACTTGGACTAACTCTGGTAAAGCAACTCAGGATATTCTTAGTAGTGGAAACTGGAAAGAAGACTTAGGTTATGGAGATGATAAGAATGATAAAGGAACTGTAGAGATTGAGCCTATAGTTGTTAAACAAAAGCCAAAGGTAAATCCTGTTAAGTTTGTAGCTGTAAAGTCTGATATTGATAAATCAGAAGTTAAAGAGAAATTAACTTCTGACAAACCAAAACAGGGTAAGCCAACTGAAGTAAACATAGGCTTAATGACAAAGAAGCAGCTTAAGCATAAGCTGAAAGATGTTAAGAATGTAAACAAGGTAAAACCACCTAGGAAAAATTGGAATGGAAAGGAAGGTGTGAACAAAAGTAACAATTATAAGCATGTTCCTAATTCTCCTAGAAAAACATGTCATAATTGTGGAAATTTTAACCATCTGGCTTCTTTTTGCAGGAAAAATAAGAACATAAACTCCTTACCTTCAAAGTCAGGAGTTAAGAGTCAGTCTGTTAGATATAGGCCACAAAATCCTTGTTTTCATTATGGTAGTTTATGGCATTCCATTTATACTTGTAAGAAATATCATAGTTTGTACTATGATTATTATCAAATAAAACCTTCTTTAAAGAAAGTTAGCATTGTTCCTTCTAGTGTAAGTTCTGATGCAAAGTCTGATAGTGTAAATGCTGAAAAGAAAAATGTTAACATAAAATCTGATGCTAAATCCGCTGCAAATATTAACAAACTTAATAAGGCCAAAGGATCCAAGCAAGTGTGGGTCCTTAAAACTAATCATTAGTGGTCTTTGTGATTGCAGGGCAACAGGAAAAATATCCTAGTTCTGGACAGTGGATGTTCAGGACATATGACTGGAAATAAAGCCCTGCTATCAGACTTTGTGGAGAAAGCTGGCCCAAGTGTTTCTTATGGAGATGGCAACATGGGATAAACTTTGGGATATGGCAATATCAATCTAGGGAATGTCATCATTGAAAAAGTAGCTCTAGTCTCAGGACTTAAACACAATCTGCTCAGTGTTAGTCAAATCTGTGACAGAGGTTATCATGTGGATTTCTTTGAAGAACACTGTGAAGTTGTAAGCAAATCAACAGGCAAAGTTGTTCTGAAAGGATACATGCATGGTAACATTTATGAAGCCAAGCTTTCAACAAGTACTGATGGTTCTGCAATCTGTTTGTTAAGTAGAGCATCAATTGAAGAAAGCTGGAATTGGCACAAGAAACTCTCTCATTTAAATTTCAACAATATAAATGAAGTAGTCAAGAAAGATCTTGTGAGAGGTTTTCTAAAATCAATATTTGCTCCTGATGGTCTTTGTGATTCCTGTCAAAAGGCAAAACAAAGAAAATCTTCATTCAAGAGCAAGACCGAATCTTCAATTCTTGAGCCTTATCACCTACTACATGTTGATCTATTTGGTCCAGTGAATGTCATGTCTATTACAAAGAAGAAATATGCTATGGTCATAGTGGATGAGTTTACCAGATACACTTCGGTGTATTTCTTGCACACAAAAAGTGAAACTGCATCTATTTTGATTGATCATGTCAAGCAACTGGATAAATTGGTCAAAGATTCTGTGAAGATCATAAGAAGAGATAATGGCACTGAGTTCAAGAATTTGATCATGGAAGAGTTCTGCAAAGACCATGGAATAAAGCAGGAATTTTCTGCTCCTGGAACTCCACAACAAAATGGAGTTGTTGAAAGAAAGAATAGAACTCTTATTGAAGCTGCATGAACTATGCTTGATGAAGCAAAGTTTCCAACCTACTTTTGGGCTGAAGCTGTGCAGACTGCTTGTTTTACTCAGAATGAAACACTCATTAACAAGCATGGAAAAACACCATATGAGATGGTGAAGAAAAAGAAGCCAAATCTGAAGTATTTTCATGTATTTGGATGCTAGTGTTTTGTTCTTAAGACTCATCCTGAACAGCTATCCAAATTTGATCTAAAAGCTGATGGAGGAATTTTTGTTGGATATCCACTTTCCACAAAAGCCTTCAGAGTCTACAATTTAAGAACAAGGGTTGTCATGGAATCTATCAATGTCTCTTTTGATGATAAGAAGATTACAGGACTTGAAGATTTCAATGATCATGATCAGCTGAGATTTGAGAATGAAGTTTTAAATTCTGATACTGTACACATGGACAGTCTAAATCCTGATACTACAAACTCTGATGGATTAAACTCTGATGTTATTGAAACTGTGGTGACTATGCCAAAGAAAGATGTACCTGTGCAGAGGGAGCATACTGAAAATACAACCACATCTCAAGAAGCATCAGAACCTACAACAGGCTCTTCAAGTTCTGAATCATCAAGTTCTGATGGGCCAAGTTCTGATAATTCCGGAAACTCAAATTCTGAAGGATCCAACTCAGAGAGCATAATTTCAGGGGTAGCATCAGAAAATGTTAATGAAGACAGCATGGATCATGAGGGAGCATCCAGTTCTAGAGAAAATCTTCCTTCTGCAAGGAAGTGGACTAAAGAACATACACCTGACTTAATTATTGGAAATCCTAATGCAAGTGTCAAAACTAGAACAACTACATCAAATGAATGTCTTTATCACTCTTTTCTCTCTCAGAATGAACCAAAGAAAGTGGAAGAAGCTCTTCAAGATGCTGATTGGGTGCAAGAATGCAGGAAACGTTAAATGAATTTGAAAGAAATAAAGTCTGGACCTTAGTGCCAAGACCAAAGAACAGATCTGTTGTTGGTACAAAGTGGGTGTTCAGAAACAAAACTGACAGTGATAGCATAATTACAAGGAATAAAGCAAGGCTGGTTGCAAAAGGATATTCTCAACATGAGGGAACTGATTATGATGAAACATTTGCACCAGTTGCTAGATTGGAAGCCATAAGGATATTTTTGGCTTATGTTGCTCACAAAAAGTTTATAGTCTTTCAAATGGATGTGAAAAGTGCTTTTCTCAATGGAGAACTGGAAGAGGAAGTATCTTAAGAGTACAGCTGACCTGGGATTGTGGTATCCTAGAGAATCAGACTTTAAGCTAATAGGTTACTCAGATGCAGATTTCGCAGGATGCAAAATTGACAGGAAAAGCACAAGTGGAAGCTACCAATTTCTTGGAGGCAGATTAGTCTCCTGGTTTAGCAAGAAACAGAAGTAAATTTCCACATCAACTGCAGAAGTAGAATACATTGCTGCAGGAAGCTGTTGTGCACAGATTCTTTGGATGAAGAATCAGTTACTAGATTATGGGTTAGAATTTTCTAAAATTTCTATTTACTGTGATAATCAAAGTGCTATTGCTATGATAGGGAATCCAGTTCAACACTCAATGACAAAGCACATCAGCATTAGGTACCACTTCATAAGGGAACATGTGGATGAAGGTATAGTGGAATTGCATTTTGTTCCAACAGATCAACAACTAGCAGATATCTTCACAAAACCACTGTGTGAAGCTACTTTGAGATTTAGAGTAAAAATGTGGAAGGGAAGACCCAAGTGCATTGCTGGTATTAAGTTATATGCATTAGAAAAGCAAAATAAAATATTCTTGATGACTTTTCACATTCTCTGATTACTAGAGAAATACTCTCATAATAGCATAAATTCTGATAAGCAGTCGTGACTCACTTACACTGAGAAGCCACTGTCAAATGGAATTTCAAAAGATGCATAAAATGAGCACAAAACAGTTGAGGTGGACTCATGCATGAACTCATTCTATAGTAGACTTCAGAATAATGACAGATTTTGAGCAAAGTTCTTAGTTATGCCTTATTTCTAAGATGTACTGAAGTAAATCAGACTTTAATCTTTATCTGATATTTACCTTACTGCACACACATACACTCCATATGAATGATGACAATTACTGTGGTGATAAATGTTATTTATCAGTTGCATAAATTTTGAGGACAAGTTCTGATGATTAAGTTCTGATGAAACCATATCAGTACTTGTGTGAAGAATTATATGAATAAAATATTCATTTTTAGAGTTAAGGAGCCATGTTCTGATGACTGTTAAGTTCTGATATTAAATCCTGATTCTTTACTTGACTTATTTGTGGTTAAATATAAAACAGTCATATTTAAAATCAGAATATGTTTGGGTGAGATATAAACAGTCAAATTAATTTGGGTTAGTGGTACTCGTATATGCACAGTAATTTTTACTTGTTTCGTGTGCTCATTAACTCCTGTTTTAAGCTTCTAATGGCTGTCATAATTACTCATCGGTCTAGGGAGACGAGGCTTTACTTCTCTTCGTTTCACATTCCCTGCATCCTGTGGTCTTCCCTTTTCTATATAACTGAACGATAATCCTTCAGTAAAAACCAATTGTTTTTTAAACAATGACTCAGTTTGGTTGGTTTTACTGCTATGGCTCAGACAAGGTGACTATTTGGAACAATGGGATTACTTGATTAATGGGATTACTTGGTTAGTGGGATGGTTTTTCTCCTTGAAAAACTGCATGTGATAAGTAATGATTACTGAATACCCGTGCCCATTAATTATTTTTACTGCTGCATGCCTGACAGGTGTCCAAAGACCTTTCATATTCGTCTCAACGATTATCTTTTACCATGTATAAGTAAAAGAGAGAAATGATTGTAAAATATTTTATTCACTTTTATACTCTATCTCTCTCTTTTTACTCTTATACTCTCACTATTTTCTGATGATTTATCACACAGGCATTTTCTCGAACACCTTTTTCAGACACTCAAATTTTTCGCTGATTTCTTAATGGCACCTAAAGATATTATCTTCGATGGAGCAAAGTTTGTTCCTAATAACTATGCTGCCATTCTTACTATGCAAGAAGCTCCGTTAGAACTTCACTTTGTTCAGGACTTCTTAGCTAATAGTGAAATCGGATACGCTTTGACTCAACCATCAAGTTTTTCTGGATCACAAGTGCTGACATTCTGGAGAACAGGGGTTTATGATGATGGTGGTAAACGTGGATCTCCTAGTATTGTCCTTATAACAAATGAATAGGATTATGTTGTTACTCCAACAGTGGTTCGCAGGGCTCTCCATTTACCAGAAAATGTTCAATTTAGTGCTGCTGTTGAGGAACCACTGCTTTAGGAAATGATAGTTGATTTGGGCTATGAAGAAAGTTTAGCAAAAATGGGTCAACTCAAACGTGCACACATGCGCCGAGAATGGAGCTTTTTCTTTGACTGCATCACAAAGGCATTTGGTAACAAATTTACAAATTTTGATGCCATTCCAATCTTGTCTCAACAAATTGGGTATGCTCTTCTCCATCAGTTTCATTTCGATTTTGCTAGAACTATGCTATGCTTTATTGGTGACAGAATGAAAGAGGATAGGAATATTGTCCATTTTGCTAGATTCTGTCAATTAATTTATAGTCACTATATAGAAGATGAACCTATCTTAGCCAGTGATCTGTTAGAATCCTTTAAGCTAGCCAAAAGGGATTTTACTGATTTACTAACTACTGATAACAAAAAGGCAATTTTGAGACCTCTTAGAATTCCCTTAGTTATCAAACAAGCCCTGGTAAATGCTAATATTGCCAAATACTCTGTAATTTATCCTGATGTACCACAACCACAACATCAATCACAACCTCAACCACAACCATCAGAACATACTCCTATCCCTCCTCAAACACAAACATCAGAATATGCTCATTACCCATCAACACATACTACAGTGCAGCCTTCTTCTGCTAGAGCAACAACATCAAGATCTAAGAAAGTTTCACAGCCGAAAAGAAAGAGGATCATCTTGAGAGATGAATCAGATGATGAGGCACAGGTTCAACCTACAGGACATGTTGTTCCTGGAGCTGAGAAAGTCTCTTCTCAGAAAGATACAGAGACTGGGAGTTCTAGGTCCCTAAAAAGGCCTAGAACAATTCATTCTGATGATGCAGCTCCTATAGTCTTTTCAAAAGAAAAAAGATTTAAAATATTAGCAAAAAGGCCTGCAGATTCTGGTAAAGGAATGGAAGCAACAGCTAAGGAAGGGGGTCAGGAATCTCTGATCTCACAAGACTCTGTTGAAGCTCACAATTCTCCAAGTATTGATCCAGACCTTCGTGTAACTCATCACTCTCCACTTCATGAGCCAGAAATAACTCATATTAACACACCTCCAGTATCTCCAGTACATGTTGATAACCAGGGGCCAAGTGATGAAATTGACATCCATAACTTGGAAGTGCCTCAGGTTTTGCATCTGGAAGCTCCACCAACTACACAACTTTCTCAGCACACTCCTCCAGCAACTCCAGTACTAAATTATGATGATCATGGAGATGGATCTCCAATTGCTTCTCATACAGTCATTTTATCAGAAGATAATGATAGTGAAGATTCTGTTGCACTGCCTGCTGCAAACTCTGATGAAGCTGATGTTAATATAGATGCTGATGCAGCTGGTCCTTCTGGACATGCTCCTCTACCACCAGCTGCTAAGGTTGCTTTTATCGAGAAGTTTGTAGAAAGGTCTCCTCCAGTTCCTTGGAGTGAGACTCAAAGAGGGCAAGAGTGGATCAAAGACTAGAATAATGTTGAATTTGTCCCTAATGCAGCTGTTCTTTCTAAACATCTAACAAAGGCTGGTTAGATGTTTGCCAATGATAATTTCAAGACACATCTTAGAGTTACAGCACCGAGTACAAGGCACCTTCAAGGTCAACACTCAACAACTCATGACCAGCTGGACAAAATTCGAAATAAATTGCAAGAGGAAGCGTAGAAGATCAAAGTAGAGAAGCAGAAGTTTTTCAAGCCTAACTTTGATCGTTTAGCAAATATTGAACAGTCTCAAGGCAAGCAACAAGCTCAAATTTCTGATCTTTTACAAAATCAAGCTGCTCAACAAGTTCAGCTTAATGAACTTCAAAATTCCGTGGAATTGCTTATCTCCCTGCTTCTTCCTGATGATGCCAAAAAGGGGGAGAAAGTAATTAAGTCCAAATGCAAGTCTACTAAATCACAGAAAGAAAAAGATGATGAAAATGAAGATCAGGGAAACTCGGGAAACTCTGAAAAGGGTGGAGGTCAAAGAAAAAGCAAAGGCTCTTCATTACAGAAAGACAGAACTACAAGTCAAAGGCTAAGTTCTGATGCTGGTAAGAAATCAAGCTCAGGTAAACAAGTTCTAGTCAATCCTGAAGATCTTGATGAAGAGATCTCAAAGAAGCTGTTTATTAAAGAAAATCCAGGGATGGATCTTGAAATGCTGGAAGAAGAAGAAGCTAGACTGAAAGCTGCAATTGATAAGTCACAATCTAAGTCTAAAGCTTCTGCAACAACAAAGAAACCTCCACAGACTAAAGGCATTGTGATTAAAGAAAGAACAAGTGCTGAGGCATCTAAAGCCAAATCACAAGTGGAGTATGATCCAAAGTTTAAGGGCAAAGGTAAAATTGATGAACCTGTAAGGGTTTACATGCCAACTATGGATGAACAAATAAATGTTGATGAAGATATTAATCTGATTTTGAAGAACAAGAAAGATTCTCAAACAACCTCTGACAGAGCTCAAGTTGTTCAAAGTCAGGAGTTAGTAAATTCAGATGCTACAAGGAAGCAAGCAACCTCTGACACAGCTCAAGTTAGCTTGGCATCAGGAGATAAGGGCCTCTGACATTGCTCATGTTAAACCTTCAACTACTCTACCAGGATTCACCCAAGCTAAACAATCTGCTCAAATTCTGAAGAGTACATCAAGAGGTTTTCAGAGTAGATTGCTTCTAGGAAAGGAGGCAAGAGATAAAACTAGTTTAGGAAATGCTGATGAAAGAAGGGTAAGCAACACAACTCTAGATCCTACATCTATTTCTGAACCAGGAATAGGCACAACTCCGGAAAGATTGGATAAATTGGAGTCTGTACAGATGGTTTACCACTCTGCACTGAAAGAACATTTTCTGATGCTCCCCCTGAAATTATGCTCTCTGAGTTGGATCTTTCAGAATTTGAGTTTCCAGAATTATCAGAACTTGGCCCATCAGAACTTGATGAATCAGAACTTGAAGAGCCTGTTCTAGGTTCTGATGCTTCTTGAGATGTGATTGGATCTTCAATATGCCCCCCCTGCACATGTGCATTTTCTTTTGGCATAGTCACCACAATTTCAATAACATCAGAGTTTACCCATCATAGTTTGCAGTATCTGGATTTAGATTATCAAAATTTACAGAATCAGAATTTAAAGCTTTATTCTCAAATCTCAACTGATTATGATCATTGAAATCTTTAAGTCCAGTAATCTTCTTATCATCAAAAGAGACATTAATAGATTCCATGACAACCCTTGTTCTTAAATTGTAGACTCTGAAGGCTTTTGTGGAAAGTGGATATCCAACAAAAATTCCTTCATCAGCTTTTAGATCAAATTTGGATAGCTGTTCGGGATGAGTCCTAAGAACAAAACACTTGCATCCAAATACATGAAAGTACTTCAGATTTGGCTTCTTTTTCTTCACCATCTCATATGGTGTCTTTCCATGCTTGTTGATAAGTGTTGCATTCTGAGTAAAACAAGCAGTTTGAACAGCTTCAGCCAAAAAGTAGGTTGGTAACTTTACTTCATCATGCCTAGTTCGTGCAGCTTCAATAAAAGTTCTATTCTTTCTTTCAACAACTCCATTTTGCTGTGGAGTTCCAGGAGCAGAAAATTCCTGCTTTATTCCATGGTCTTTGCAGAACTCTTCCGTGATCAAATTCTTGAACTCAGTGCCATTATCACTTCTTATTATTTTCACAGAGTCTTGGACCAACTTATCCAGTTGTTTGACATGATCAATCAAGTTTGATGCATTTTCACTTTTTGTGTGCAAGAAATACACCCATGTGTATCTGGTAAACTCATCTACTATGACCATAGCATATTTCTTCTTTGCAATAGACATGACATTCACTGGACCAAATAGATCAACATGTAGTAGGTGATAAGGCTCAAGAATTGAAGATTCAGTCTTGCTCTTGAATGAAGATTTTCTTTGTTTTTCTTTTTGACATGAATCACAAAGGCCATCAGGAGCAAATACTGATTTTGGCAGTCCTCTCACAAGATCTTTCTTGACTAGTTCATTTATATTGTTGAAATATAAATGAGAGAGTTTCTTGTGCCAATCCCAGCTTTCTTCAATTGACGCTCTGCTTAACAGGCAGATTGCAGAACCATTAGGACTTGTTGAAAGCTTGGATTCATAAATGTTACCATGCCTGTATCCCTTTAGAACAGCTTTGCCTGTAGATTTGCTTACAACTTCACAATGTTCTTCAAAGAAATCCATATGATAACCTCTGTCACATATTTGACTAACACTCAGCAGATTGTGTTTAAGTCCTGAGACTAGAGCTACTTTTTCAATGATGACATTCCCAAGATTGATATTGCCATATCTCAGAGTTTTTCCCATGTTGCCATCTCCATAAGAAACAACTGGGCCAGCTTTCTCCATAAAGTCTGATAGCAGGGCTTTATTTCAAGTCATATGTCCTGAACATCCACTATCCAGAACTAGGATATTTTTCCTGTTGCCCTGCAATCACAAAGACCACTAATGATTAGTTTTAAGGACCCAGACTTGCTTGGATCCTTTGGCCTTATTAAGTTTGTTAACATTTGTAGCGGATTTAACATCAGAGTTTATGTTAACTTTTTTCCTATCAGAATTTACAGTATCAGACTTTGCATCAGAACTTACACTAGAAGGAACAATGCTAACTTTCTTTAAAGAAGGTTTTATTTGATAATAATCATAGTACAAACTATGATATTCCTTACAAGTATAAATGAATGCCATAAACTACCATAATGAAAACAAGGATTTTGTGGCTTAAACCTAACAGACTGACTCTTAACTCCTGACTTAGAAGGTAAGGAGTTTATGTTCTTATTCTTCCTGCAAAAAGAAGCTAGATGGTTAGAATTTCCACAGTTATAGCATTTCTTTCTAGGAGCATTAAGAATAGGCATATAATTATTGCTTTTATTCACACCTTCCTTTCCATTCCTATTTTTCCTAGGCGGCTTTACCTTATTTACATCCTTAATCTCTTTCAGCTTATACTTAAGCTGCTTCTTAGTCATTAGGCCTATGTTAACTTCAATTGTCTTATCATGTTTCAATTTGTCAGAAGTTGACTCTGCTTTAACTTCTGTCTCAGTATCTTTCATATTTTCAGATGCAGACTTTACAGATTTAGCTACAAATTTAACAGGATTTAACTTTGGCTTAGTAGTCTATTTTATAATAATTGGCTTAATTTGTTCAGTTCGTGTTTCACTTTTATCATCTCCATAACCTAAGCCCTCTTTCCAGTTTCCACTACTTAATAATTCTGAGTTGTTCTGCCAGAGTTAGTCCAAGTCCTGATAATCTCTCTTTCCTTTTCTAACTCAGTTTTTAGAGATTGATTTAATTTTAACACTTCATCTCTAACATAAAAAGCATCATCTCTTTCTTTCTGAGTTTGATGGAACATAACTAACTCATTTTCTAAATAGTCATTCCTTTTCTTAAAAGCCAGATTTTCAGAATTTAACCTACCACAAGTTAAAGTCTGATCTCTATAACTAATGAATATAGTTTTAAGGTAAGATCTCAACTCAGTAATATCATCAGTATGAAAAGTATAAGTTGTTTGAGGTACCTTTAACTCAGCAGCTTCATAATTACTATCAGCATTTACCATCAAGGCATAGTTCACCTCATTCTCAGAATCTGAAGTATCTGTCCAGCTTTTCTTCTTTGTGTGAAGTACCTTGCCTTTGTCACCTTTTCCTTTCTTACAATCAGGAGATATGTGGCCTTTCTCACCACAATTGTAGCATTTAACATTTGAGTAATCTCCTCTGTCAGACTTTCCAGCTTTGCCTTCAGATTTTCTGAATCCCTTCTTATCAGAACTTCCATTTTTCCTGGAAAACTTCTTTCCCCTTCTGAATTTCCTATAAGCTATCTTTGTGATGCCCTTCACCATAAGAGCACATAATCTCATCATATCTTGATCAACATCCATGTGGCGCCCTCCAAACCCGGGTCAGAAGTTCGGGGTCCACAACACATACACAATATATAAACCTGTATATGAAATATTATTTGCAATGACCCTGCTTTAAATAACTACGGACTGCAATAGGTTAAAGTATAAAACAAGCCGCAACCTTAACTTTTATTACAACGTACCAACTCCCAACTAAGTTAACTTACAACTGATAATGAAATTACTCTTACAATCTTACTATCTCACTACTGCGATAAGCTCCTACTAGCTCGATCCAACATAATCTGGAATCCTAGCTCGTACATTGAACTGGGAAAACCTCGCTATCAACTGTATCCTTCTTAACTGTAGAATACATAAAAAGATTCGCAAGAGTGAGCTAACTAGCTCAGCAAGTCACAATAACAATAATTGAGGTTAATCAATGATCAAATGAAATGGTTCAGAGAAATCAAATTTATTGCTAAAAAATCGTTAGAATTGGATATTAATTTTTAAGTTTTAAAACCAAGGTTAGGCTGCTGATCAGTCACGCACTAACCCCGAGCAAAGCACACAGCACTGCTCTAATTACTGGATCCAAGGCACACATTGGCCTAACTTGACCATTGATATGGTCTGACCACGAATCTGGTCCCTATATAAAAAACACTATCCAATTCTAAAGCAGTTCAATATGATAAACAATATAATTCAATAAAACAAGATCGTAATCAACAGTGATGAAACATTTGTATAAAAGTATAATGCATTTTATGAGTAGCACAAAGGGGTATCGAAGTATGTATAAGAAATGGCCTTCAGCCTGTAGGAGAATCGGGTATTAGATGAATAATGGTTTACAAGGTTTAGTTCTTTGATGTGTATAAAAGTTTCTGGATGTTTAAACAATTCTATTCCAGTGTGTGGTGTTTGGTGGTTGTATATTTGGAGAGTGGTGTCATATTTGCGTGATTTAGTATCTGGAAATCAACAAGAAATGGTTCACAAAGAATAAGGCTTACGGCTCAAAGATCAAATGATGTAGCTCAGGTTCAAGGCTGGGGGATTCAAAGTATTTACGATATAAAACAGAGCTATTTTGAATACTTAACAATATGTTACGAGAGAATTTAGAAATATTTGCATTTTATCTCGAAAAAGGTTTAGAAGTACTTGCCTTATCACAATCGATTCCAATTTCACTTGTATTCGTCAAATGACTCTCTTTAACAACCACTCGTCTACTTTTCCTATGCCTCGATTCTATTTTCTGATCACTGGCTGTATTTTCTACATGTCGATTCCATTTTCTAATCACCTGCTTCCCTTTCCAACGCCTTGCTTACTCTGCTAGGCATCATAAGTATCTATCAATATTCAATTCATACGATTCTATTTGACATACACTTCTATCTACCCTTCATTTCACCTAAATCCGATTAACGGATTGAAAGTTACGCTATAAACAAGTAAACATCGAACATATAGACCGACAGTTAACCAACAAATCACATATAGCACATAACAGGTCAAATAATCAATTACATATCATTTATAAATGAGTCTCGGGTATTCAAAATGATTTTTAAAATATTTTTCGGAATTAAAATGATTCGTTGGATCAATTTTAAAGTAATAAACAGTTTATAATAATTATTGAGCCTTGAAAACAGTTTAAAATAATATTTTAAAGCTCGAAACTATTTTTCGGAATTTTTAAATCATTTAAAAATAATTAAATCCAATTAACTAATCAATTAATATCAATTAATAAATAATTAAACTAATTAATCAATTAATATTTAAATTAATTGATTAATTAATTAATTAATTATTAATTAAAATTAATTAATTAAGTAATTTAGATTTATTTTTAAATTAAAGACAAATTTTAGAAAAAAAAATGATTTTTGGAATTTAACATAATTAAAACTATTTTTAAAATTATTTTATAAAAAGAAATCTTGTTTTTGAAAATAAATAAAACTGAAATCAAATTTTTATAAATTTTTTAAAACGTCAGGGACTAAATTGCAAATATCACAAACTCAAGGGGGTCAAATGACAACTTTACCATCGTCCCCGCCTTGTCGCCGGCGACCGGACGGACGCCATTAACGGCGGTCCAAGCTTTCCGGTCAACTGGGAAAACAACCCAGAAACATACCAGATTAACAAGAACTACTCTTCTTGAACCCAGGAACACATCTGCAACGTTAAAACTATCAAACAACCACTGAATCGATCGGAAAATTCGTTGGAACTTTCCGCCGCCGCCACGGTTGATTTTCCGACCAAGGCTTTTCCGGTATCGTCTACTCATGCCACTAGTACCAATCAACTCCCCTTTCAACGATCTATCTATTGGTGCAAAAAATTCATTCTAATAACCCCTGGGAAAGAAACCCCCAAATTCCAATTGAAAACATTTATAATATCTATAAACCCTAATTTACAGTTTTGAAAATCAAACCCAATTTTGAGCATGTTATTGAACTTCAAATCAGGAGTATAATATACCAAAATGATCAGGAAAACAAACTCTACAACATACAATCATCAAATCATTCAAACAATTATCCATACAAAAATTCATAATTTATATCATTAATAATTCGAATTAAAAACAGTTTGTAGAGAATTACCACTTGATTCTGCAGTGGTTTTGATGAAAGATTCTGAAAGTACAAATCAACAGCTTCATTTTGAGTATATGTACGCCAAAATTGGATATCGATAACGCCTCCGAATTTGTGTTTGATTACGACGAACAATTTATAATTATAGTATTTTCTCTGTAAAAATCTCTGTAAATACTGTTTGTAAATGATTTCTGGTACAAAATAAAACACGATAAAGGCTATTTATAATTACGGAAAATTAGTATCTCGTTGGATCATTCCGGATATAAAACGGTATGTTTATTTATAAAAACTGATCCAAACGGTACCGGTTTTCGGGATAATTATCGAAATCAATACAATTTGTACTGTGGTCTTGATCTCAGCGCTTGGTTACACGTATTACGAGGTGATAATTGTGATAGTTTAATAAAAGATCCCGTTTATCGAAAATACGAGTTTTATTGATTTACCGAAACGAATAATATATCAAAAATGTTGCGCCGGGACCCGCACAGGACAAACCGTGCTCCGGATCGAAAAAGTCGAAACATGGAAAATGCTCAGAAAATTGTAATTAGGTTAGAAAGGAGTTCTCGGAAGAGTTTCGGGTTATAAAAATGTAAAAACGGATGACGTCGGTTGGTTCCCGATTGCATAAAATAGTTTTTAAATACTCGAAAAAGATTTTATAAAATCCATATATTTCCTATAAAATCATAAATCAACATAAAAATAAATAGAAAGATATGACAATTATTTATATTTTATTTTGGACATATAAAAATTAAAATACTCAATTAATATTATTTTTAAACATCCAACACATATAACACTTAATAAATAATTCACAGAATAGATACTGAACATACATAATAATTATTTATTAGCAAAAATAATTACACGATATATCCCAGATATTACAATCCATCTCAGATAGATTTTCAGTTTTTGAATCCTCATCATCATCATCAGAACTTGATGAGTCTGAATCAGACTTTGTGATGAGAGCCTTTCCTTTGCCTTTCTTTGAGACAACCACTTTAGGGGATTCCTCCTCAGCCTTAAGAGCAACTGTTCTTGACTTTCTCCCATGCCTCTTGCTTCTTTGATCCATCTCAAGTTCATGAGTCTTGAGCATACCATAAATTTTATCAAGAGTTGTTTCATCAAGAGCATAGTTGTCTCTTATATTAGTTGCCTTCAAATCCCAACTTTCAGGAAGAGCTAAAAGGAATTTAAGATTAGTATCTTCAAGATCATATTCCTTATCCACCAGTGACAGGTCATTCAAGAGTTTGACAAATCTGTCATATAAACCAGTTAATGACTCATCGGGTTTTGAGTCAAAGTGCTCATACTCTTGAGTGAGTATAGTCCTTCTGTTCTTCTTAATTGAATCAGTTCCCTGACATCTTGTCTCCAAGGCATCCCATATCTCCTTTGCAGTCTTGCAGTTAATTACCCTGTTTGACATGACATTATCAATAGCACCATGCAGCAGATGTCTTACCTTTGTATCCTTGTTAATAGATGAGATATCTTCAGCTGTATACTCGCTTTTCTTCTTTGGTACAGTCTGTGCTGACTAATCTACAACTACAACAGAAAGCTTGGTTGGCTTATGTGGTCCTTCATTAATTCTTTCAAGGTATTCTGGATCTGTAGCTTCCAGAAACATAGTCATCCACACTTTCCATATGGGATACTCAGAAGGTTTCAATATGGGAACCCTAATAGTCTCATATCGATTATGGATTTGAGTCTTTGGAGTTTCTTCAGTTTTGGTGGGCTTGGTTGGAGTTTGTTTTTCTTCAGACATGATTGTTTTGGATCTTTACTGTATATTTGTTAACAGATTGCTCTGATACCACTTGTTAGGTCACACACACTGTAGAAGGGGGTTGAATACAGTGTCTAGTATAATCAAATCGAATAAAGAACACAAGTATGAAACACAAAATAATCTTATTAATAAAACAGTATTACAATGGAACCATTCTCTCTCAGTGATGAACAAATATCAAGAGAGCTGCTAGGGTTACAATGAATAATATCCTCGATTAAGATAACACTTATAGTGTAAACCCTATGTTGTGTTTATATAGACACACAGTTACAAGATAATTTTCTAATTGATATCGAACATAAGTCTGCATCCTAAAATATATCAACTAGTTATCTTTTCTTCCAAGTATTCTATTCTTCATAGAATTCTTCTCCATGCATATCTCTTCTTGTGTTTTCCTTAATATTCTTTACTTCAATCAGTCGTCTTCCTTATCTGAACGTCTTCTTAAGTCCTGATATTATCCCCTGATAAATATCTTCTGATAACTAGTTCTGATAACTTAAGTTCTGATATCTTAATTTCTGACTTCAGTATAAGTACTGATTTCTAGTTAAGTCCTGATTTATCCTGTTAGTTAAGATCTGAAAACTAAACACAAATCATTATTAGACATGACATCACAAATATATCTAAAACAGTTGGTACTATTTGTGTGACG